>NC_140271.1:27789664-27812164 GCF_964030765.1 Micromesistius poutassou
GAAAATAGATTACAGCACCTGGTATTCCCAGGCGGTCTCCCATCCAAGTACTAACCAGGCCCGACCGTGCTTAGCTTCCGAGATCAGACGAGATCGGGCGTGTTCACGGTGGTGTGGCCGTAAGCAATTGCTCCCGGCACCAGACAGGACTTTAAACAGGAGAAAGGATGATTTTTTTTACCCCAAATGAAAATAGCTTACAGCACCTGGTATTCCCAGGCGGTCTCCCATCCAGGTACTAACCAGGCCCGACCGTGCTTACCTTCCGAGATCAGACGAGATCGGGCGTGTTCGCAGTTGTGTGGCCGTAAGCAAATGCTCCTGGCACCAGACAGGACTTTAAACAGGAGAAAGGATCATTTTTTTTACCCCAAATGAAAATAGATTACAGCACCTGGTATTCCCAGGCGGTCTCCCATCAGAGTACTAACCAGGCCCGACCGTGCTTAGCTTCCGAGATCAGACGAGATCGGGCGTGTTCACGGTGGTGTGGCCGTAAGCAATTGCTCCTGGCACCAGACAGGACTTTAAAAAGGAGAAAGGATGATTTTTTTTACCCCAAATGAAAATAGCTTAAAGCACCTGGTATTCCCAGGCGGTCTCCCATCCAGGTACTAACCAGGCCCGACCGTGCTTAGCTTCCGAGATCAGACGAGATCGGGCGTGTTCGCAGTGGTGTGGCCTTAAGCAATTGCTCCTGGCACCAGACAGGACTTTAAACAGGAGAAAGGATCATTTTTTTTACCCCAACTGAAAATAGATTACAGCACCTGGTATTCCCAGGCGGTCTCCCATCCAAGTACTAACCAGGCCCGACCGTGCTTAGCTTCCGAGATTAGACGTGTTCACGGTGGTGTGGCCGTAAGCAATTGCTCCTAGCACCAGACAGGACTTTAAACAGGAGAAAGGATGATTTTTTTTACCCCAAATGAAAATAGCTTACAGCACCTGGTATTCCCAGGCGGTCTCCCATCCAAGTACTAACCAGGCCCGACCGTGCTTAGCTTCCGAGATCAGACGAGATCGGGCGTGTTCACGGTGGTGTGGCCTTAAGCAATTACTCATGGCACCAGACAGGACTTTAAACAGGAGAAAGGATGATTTTTTTTTACCACAAATGAAAATAGATTACAGCACCTGGTATTCCCAGGCGGTCTCCCATCCAAGTACTAACCAGGCCCGACCGTGCTTAGCTTCCGAGATGAGACGAGATCGGGCGTGTTCACGGTGGTGTGGCCTTAAGCAATTGCACCTGGCACCAGACAGGACTTTAAACAGGAGAAAGGATGATTTTTTTTACCACAAATGAAAATAGATTACAGCACCTGGTATTCCCAGGCGGTCTCCCATCCAAGTACTAACCAGGCCCGACCGTGCTTAGCTTCCGAGATCAGACGAGATCGGGCGTGTTCACGGTGGTGTGGCCTTAAGCAATTACTCATGGCACCAGACAGGAATTTAAACAGGAGAAAGGATGATTTTTTTTTACCACAAATGAAAATAGATTACAGCACCTGGTATTCCCAGGTGGTCTCCCATCCAAGTACTACCCAGGCCCGACCGTGCTTAGCTTCCGAGATCAGACGAGATCGGGCGTGTTCACGGTGGTGTGGCCTTAAGCAATTGCACCTGGCACCAGACAGGACTTTAAACAGGAGAAAGGATGATTTTTTTTTACCACAAATGAAAATAGATTACAGCACCTGGTATTCCCAGGCGGTCTCCCATCCAAGTACTAACCAGGCCCGACCGTGCTTAGCTTCCGAGATCAGACGAGATCGGGCGTGTTCACGGTGGTGTGGCCTTAAGCAATTGCACCTGGCACCAGACAGGACTTTAAACAGGAGAAAGGATGATTTTTTTTACCCCAAATGAAAATAGCTTACAGCACCTGGTATTCCCAGGCGGTCTCCCATCCAGGTACTAACCAGGCCCGACTGTGCTTAGCTTCCGAGATCAGACGAGATCGGGCGTGTTCGCAGTGGTGTGGCCGTAAGAAATTGCTCCTTGCACCAGACAGGACTTTAAACAGGAGAAAGGATGATTTTTTTTTACCCCAAATGAAAATAGCTTACAGCACCTGGTATTCCCAGGCGGTCTCCCATCCAGGTAATAACCAGGCCCGACCGTGCTTAGCTTCCGAGATCAGACGAGATCGGGCGTATTCACGGTGGTGTGGCCGTAAGCAATTGCTCCTGGCACCAGACAGGACTTTAAATAGGAAAAAATATCATTTTTTTTACCCCAAATGAAAGTAGATTACAGCACCTGGTATTCCCAGGCGGTCTCCCATCCAAGTACTAACCAGGCCCGACCGTGCTTAGCTTCCGAGATCATTCGAGATCGGGCGTGTTCACGGTGGTGTGGCCGTAAGCAATTTCTCCTGGCACCAGACAGGACTTTAAACAGGAGAAAGGATGATTTTTTTAACCCCAAATGAAAATAGCTTACAGCACCTGGTATTCCCAGGCGGTCTCCCAGCCAGGTACTAACCAGGCCCGACCGTGCTTAGCTTCCGAGATCAGACGAGATTGGGCGTGTTCGCAGTTGTGTGGCCGTTAGCAAATACTCCTGGCACCAGACAGGACTTTAAACAGGAGAAAGGATCATTTTTTTTACCCCAAATGAAAATAGAATACAGCACCTGGTATTCCCAGGCGGTCTCCCATCCAAGTACTAACCAGGCCCGACCGTGCTTAGCTTCCGAGATGAGATCGGGCGTGTTCACGGTGGTGTGGCCTTAAGCAATTGCACCTGGCACCAGACAGGACTTTAAACAGGAGAAAGGATGATTTTTTTTTACCACAAATGAAAATAGATTACAGCACCTGGTATTCCCAGGCGGTCTCCCATCCAAGTACTAACCAGGCCCGACCGTGCTTAGCTTCCGAGATCAGACGAGATCGGGCGTGTTCACGGTGGTGTGGCCTTAAGCAATTGCACCTGGCACCAGACAGGACTTTAAACAGGAGAAAGGATGATTTTTTTTACCCCAAATGAAAATAGCTTACAGCACCTGGTATTCCCAGGCGGTCTCCCATCCAGGTACTAACCAGGCCCGACTGTGCTTAGCTTCCGAGATCAGACGAGATCGGGCGTGTTCGCAGTGGTGTGGCCGTAAGAAATTGCTCCTTGCACCAGACAGGACTTTAAACAGGAGAAAGGATGATTTTTTTTTACCCCAAATGAAAATAGCTTACAGCACCTGGTATTCCCAGGCGGTCTCCCATCCAGGTACTAACCAGGCCCGACCGTGCTTAGCTTCCGAGATCAGACGAGATCGGGCGTGTTCGCAGTGGTGTGGCCGTAAGCAATTGCTCCTGGCACCAGACAGGACTTTAAACAGGAGAAAGGATCATTTTTTTTACCCCAAATGAAAATAGATTACAGCACCTGGTATTCCCAGGCGGTCTCCCATCCAAGTACTAACCAGGCCCGACCATGCTTAGCTTCCGAGATCAGACGAGATCGGGCGTGTTCACGGTGGTGTGGCCGTAAGAAATTGCTCCTGGCACCAGACAGGACTTTAAACAGGAGAAAGGATGATTTTTTTTACCCCAAATGAAAATAGCTTACAGCACCTGGTATTCCCAGGCGGTCTCCCATCCAGGTAATAACCAGGCCCGACCGTGCTTAGCTTCCGAGATCATTCGAGATCGGGCGTGTTCACGGTGGTGTGGCCGTAAGCAATTTCTCCTGGCACCAGACAGGCCTTTAAACAGGAGAAAGGATGATTTTTTTTACCCCAAATGAAAATAGCTCACAGCACCTGGTTTTCCCAGGCGGTCTCCCATCCAGGTACTAACCAGGCCCGACCGTGCTTAGCTTCCGAGATCAGACGAGATCGGGCGTGTTCGCAGTGGTGTGGACGTAAGCAATTTCTCCTGGCACCAGACAGGACTTTAAACAGGAGAAAGGATCATTTTTTTTTACCCCAAATGAAAATAGGTTACAGCACCTGGTATTCCCAGGCTTTCTCCCATCCAAGTACTAACCAGGCCCGACCGTGCTTAGCTTCCGAGATCAGACGAGATCGGGCGTGTTCACGGTGGTGTGGCCGTAAGCAATTGCTCCTGGCACCAGACAGGACTTTAAACAGGAGAAAGGATGATTTTTTTTTTAACCCCAAATGAAAATAGCTTACAGCACCTTGTATTCCCAGGCGGTCTCCCATCTTGGTACTAACCTGGCCCGACCGTGCTTAGCTTCCGAGATCAGACGAGATCGGGCGTGTTCGCAGTGGTGTGGCCGTAAGCAATTGCTCCTGGCACCAGACAGGACTTTAAACAGGAGAAAGGATGATTTTTTTTACCCCAAATGAAAATAGATTACAGCACCTGGTATTCCCAGGTGGTCTCCCATCCAGGTACTAACCAGGCCCGACCGTGCATAGCTCCCGAGATCAGACGAGATCGGGCGTGTTCGCAGTGGTGTGGCCGTAAGCAATTGCTCCTGGCACCAGACAGGACTTTAAAAAGGAGAAAGGATCATTTTTTTTACCCCAAATGAAAATAGATTACAGCACCTGGTATTCCCAGGCGGTCTCCCATCCAAGTACTAACCAGGCCCCACCGTGCTTAGCTTCCGAGATCAGACGAGATCGGGCGTGTTCACGGTGGTGTGGCCGTAGGCAATTGCTCCTGGCACCAGACAGGACTTTAAACAGGAGAAAGGATGATTTTTTTTACCCCAAATGAAAATAGCTTACAGCACCTGGTATTCCCAGGCGGTCTCCCATCCAGGTACTAACCAGGCCCGACCGTGCTTAGCTTCCGAGATCAGACGAGATCGGGCGTGTTCGCAGTGGTGTGGCCGTAAGCAATTGCTCCTGGCACCAGACAGGACTTTAAACAGGAGAAAGGATAAATTTTTTTACCCCAAATGAAAATAGATTACAGCACCTGGTATTGCCAGTCGGTCTCCCATCCAAGTACTAACCAGGCCCGACCGTGCTTAGCTTCCGAGATCAGACGAGATCAGGCGTGTTCACGGTGGTGTGGCCGTAAGCAATTGCTCCTGGCACCAGACAGGACTTTAAACAGGAGAAAGGATGATTTTTTTTACCCCAAATGAAAATAGCTTACAGCACCTGGTATTCCCAGGCGGTCTCACATCCAAGTACTAACCAGGCCCGCCCGTGCTTAGCTTCCGAGATCAGACGAGATCGGGCGTGTTCGCAGTGGTGTGGCCGTAAGCAATTGCTCCTGGCACCAGACAGGACTTTAAACAGGAGAAAGGATCATTTTTTTTACCCCAAATGAAAATAGATTACAGCACCTGGTATTCCCAGGCGGTCTCCCATCCAAGTACTAACCAGGCCCGAACGTGCTTAGCTACCGAGATCAGACGAGATCGGGCGTGTTCACGGTGGTGTGGCCGTAGGCAATTGCTCCTGGCACCAGACAGGACTTTAAACAGGAGAAAGGATCATTTTTTTTACCCCAAAAGAAAATAGCTTACAGCACCTGGTATTCCCATGCGGTCTCCCATCCAAGTACTAACCAGGCCCGACCGTGCTTAGCTTCCGAGATCAGACGAGATCGGACGTGTTCACGGTGCTGTGGCCGTAAGCAATTGCTCCTGGCACCAGACAGGACTTTAAACATGAGAAAGGATGATTTTTTTTACCCCAAATGAAAACAGCTTACAGCACCTGGTATTCCCAGGCGGTCTCCCATCCAGGTACTAACCAGGCCCGACTGTGCTTAGCTTCCGAGAACAGACGAGATCGGGCGTGTTCGCAGTGGTGTGGCCTTAAGCAATTGCTCCTGGCACCAGACAGGACTTTCAACAGGAGAAAGGATCATTTTTTTTACCCCAAATGAAAATAGATTACAGCACCTGGTATTCCCAGGTGGTCAAGTACTAACCAGGCCCGACCGTACTTAGCTTCCGAGATCAGACGAGATCGGGCGTGTTCACGGTGGTGTGGCCGTAAGCAATTGCTCCTGGCACCAGACAGGACTTTAAACAGGAGAAAGGATGATTTTTTTTACCCCAAATGAAAATAGCCCACAGCACCTGGTATTCCCAGGCGGTCTCCCATCCAAGTACTAACCAGGCCCGACCGTGCTTAGCTTCCGAGATCAGACGAGATCGGACGTGTTCATGGTGCTGTGGCCGTAAGCAATTGCTCCTGGCACCAGACAGGACTTTAAACAGGAGAAAGGATGATTTTTTTTACCCCAAATGAAAATAGCTTACAGCACCTGGTATTCCCAGGCGGTCTCCCATCCAAGTACTAACCAGGCCCGACCGTGCTTAGCTTCCGAGATCAGACGAGATCGGGCGTGTTCACGGTGGTTTGGCCTTAAGCAATTTCACCTGGCACCAGACAGGACTTTAAACAGGAGAAAGGATGATTTTTTTTACCCCAAATGAAAATAGATTACAGTACCTGGTATTCCCAGGCGGTCTCCCAACCAAGTACTAACCAGGCCCGACCGTGCTTAGCTTCCGAGATCAGACGAGATCGGGCGTGTTCACGGTGGTGTGGCCTTAAGCAATTGCACCTGGCACCAGACAGGACTTTAAACAGGAGAAAGGATGATTTTTTTTACACCAAATGAAAATAGATTACAGTACCTGGTATTCCCAGGCGGTCTCCCATCCAAGTACTAAGCAGGCCCGACCGTGTTTAGCTTCCGAGATCAGACGAGATCGGGCGTGTTCACGGTGGTGTGGCCTTAAGCAAGTACTCATGGCACCAGACAGGACTTTAAACAGGAGAAAGGATGATTTTTTTTACCCCAAATGAAAATAGCTTACAGCACCTGGTATTCCCAGGCGGTCAAGTACTAACCAGGCCCGACCGTACTTAGCTTCCGAGATCAGACGAGATCGGGCGTGTTCACGGTGGTGTGGCCGTAAGCAATTGCTCCTGGCACCAGACAGGACTTTAAACAGGAGAAAGGATGATTTTTTTTACCCCAAATGAAAATAGCTTACAGCACCTGGTATTCCCAGGCGGTCTCCCATCCAAGTACTAACCAGGCCCGACCGTGCTTAGCTTCCGAGATCAGACGAGATCGGACGTGTTCACGGTGCTGTGGCCGTAAGCAATTGTTCCTGGCACCAGACAGGACTTTAAACAGGAGAAAGGATGATTTTTTTTACCCCAAATGAAAATAGCTTACAGCACCTGGTATTCCCAGGCGGTCTCCCAACCAGGTACTAACCAGGCCCGACCGTGCATAGCTTCCGAGATCAGACGAGATCGGGCGTGTTCGCAGTGGTGTGGCCGTAAGCAATTGCTCCTGGCACCAGACAGGACTTTAAACAGGAGAAAGGATCATTTTTTTTACCCCAAATGAAAATAGCTTACAGCACCTGGTATTCCCAGGCGGTCTCCCATCCAAGAACTAACCAGGACCGACCGTGCTTTGCTTCCGAGATCAGACGAGATCGGGCGTGTTCGCAGTGGTGTGGCCGTAAGTAATTGCTCCTGGCACCAGACAGGACTTTAAACAGGAGAAAGGATGATTTTTTTTACCCCAAATGAAAATAGCTTACAGCACCTGGTATTCCCAGACGGTCTCCCATCCGGGTATTAACCAAGCCCGACCGTGCTTAGCTTCCGAGATCAGACGAGATCGGGCGTGTTCACGGTGGTGTTGCCGTAAGCAATTGATCCTGGCACCAGACAGGACTTTAAACAGGAGAAAGGATGATTTTTTTTTCCCCAAATTAAAATTGCTTACAGCACCTGGTATTCCCAGGCGGTCTCCGATCCAGGTACTCACCAGGCCCGACCGTGCTTAGCTTCCGAGATCAGACGAGATCGGGCGTGTTCGCAGTGGTGTGGCCGTAAGCAATTGCTCCTGGCACCAGTCAGGACTTTAAACAGGAGAAAGGATCATTTTTTTTTACCCCAAATGAAAATAGATTACAGCACCTGGTATTCCCAGGCGGTCTCCCATCCAAGTACTAACCAGGCCCGACCGTGCTTAGCTTCCGAGATCAGACGAGATCGGACGTGTTCCCGGTGGTGTGGCCGTAAGCAATTACTCCTGGCACCAGACAGGCCTTTAAACAGGAGAAAGGATGATTTTTTTTACCCCAAATGAAAATAGCTCACAGCACCTGGTTTTCCCAGGCGGTCTCCCATCCAGGTACTAACCAGGCCCGACCGTGCTTAGCTTCCGAGATCAGACGAGATCGGGCGTGTTCGCAGTGGTGTGGACGTAAGCAATTTCTCCTGGCACCAGACAGGACTTTAAACAGGAGAAAGGATCATTTTTTTTTACCCCAAATGAAAATAGGTTACAGCACCTGGTATTCCCAGGCTTTCTCCCATCCAAGTACTAACCAGGCCCGACCGTGCTTAGCTTCCGAGATCAGACGAGATCGGGCGTGTTCACGGTGGTGTGGCCGTAAGCAATTGCTCCTGGCACCAGACAGGACTTTAAACAGGAGAAAGGATGATTTTTTTTTACCCCAAATGAAAATAGCTTACAGCACCTTGTATTCCCAGGCGGTCTCCCATCTTGGTACTAACCTGGCCCGACCGTGCTTAGCTTCCGAGATCAGACGAGATCGGGCGTGTTCGCAGTGGTGTGGCCGTAAGCAATTGCTCCTGGCACCAGACAGGACTTTAAACAGGAGAAAGGATGATTTTTTTTACCCCAAATGAAAATAGATTACAGCACCTGGTATTCCCAGGTGGTCTCCCATCCAGGTACTAACCAGGCCCGACCGTGCATAGCTCCCGAGATCAGACGAGATCGGGCGTGTTCGCAGTGGTGTGGCCGTAAGCAATTGCTCCTGGCACCAGACAGGACTTTAAAAAGGAGAAAGGATCATTTTTTTTACCCCAAATGAAAATAGATTACAGCACCTGGTATTCCCAGGCGGTCTCCCATCCAAGTACTAACCAGGCCCCACCGTGCTTAGCTTCCGAGATCAGACGAGATCGGGCGTGTTCACGGTGGTGTGGCCGTAGGCAATTGCTCCTGGCACCAGACAGGACTTTAAACAGGAGAAAGGATGATTTTTTTTACCCCAAATGAAAATAGCTTACAGCACCTGGTATTCCCAGGCGGTCTCACATCCAAGTACTAACCAGGCCCGCCCGTGCTTAGCTTCCGAGATCAGACGAGATCGGGCGTGTTCGCAGTGGTGTGGCCGTAAGCAATTGCTCCTGGCACCAGACAGGACTTTAAACAGGAGAAAGGATCATTTTTTTTACCCCAAATGAAAATAGATTACAGCACCTGGTATTCCCAGGCGGTCTCCCATCCAAGTACTAACCAGGCCCGAACGTGCTTAGCTACCGAGATCAGACGAGATCGGGCGTGTTCACGGTGGTGTGGCCGTAGGCAATTGCTCCTGGCACCAGACAGGACTTTAAACAGGAGAAAGGATCATTTTTTTTACCCCAAAAGAAAATAGCTTACAGCACCTGGTATTCCCATGCGGTCTCCCATCCAAGTACTAACCAGGCCCGACCGTGCTTAGCTTCCGAGATCAGACGAGATCGGACGTGTTCACGGTGCTGTGGCCGTAAGCAATTGCTCCTGGCACCAGACAGGACTTTAAACATGAGAAAGGATGATTTTTTTTACCCCAAATGAAAACAGCTTACAGCACCTGGTATTCCCAGGCGGTCTCCCATCCAGGTACTAACCAGGCCCGACTGTGCTTAGCTTCCGAGAACAGACGAGATCGGGCGTGTTCGCAGTGGTGTGGCCTTAAGCAATTGCTCCTGGCACCAGACAGGACTTTCAACAGGAGAAAGGATCATTTTTTTTACCCCAAATGAAAATAGATTACAGCACCTGGTATTCCCAGGTGGTCAAGTACTAACCAGGCCCGACCGTACTTAGCTTCCGAGATCAGACGAGATCGGGCGTGTTCACGGTGGTGTGGCCGTAAGCAATTGCTCCTGGCACCAGACAGGACTTTAAACAGGAGAAAGGATGATTTTTTTTACCCCAAATGAAAATAGCCCACAGCACCTGGTATTCCCAGGCGGTCTCCCATCCAAGTACTAACCAGGCCCGACCGTGCTTAGCTTCCGAGATCAGACGAGATCGGACGTGTTCACGGTGCTGTGGCCGTAAGCAATTGCTCCTGGCACCAGACAGGACTTTAAACAGGAGAAAGGATGATTTTTTTTACCCCAAATGAAAATAGCTTACAGCACCTGGTATTCCCAGGCGGTCTCCCATCCAGGTACTAACCAGGCCCGACCGTGCTTAGCTTCCGAGATCAGACGAGATCGGGCGTGTTCGCAGTTGTGTGGCCGTAAGCAATTGCTCCTGGCACCAGACAGGACTTTAAACAGGAGAAAGGATCATTTTTTTACCCCAAATGAAAACAGCTTACAGCACCTGGTATTCCCAGGCGGTCTCCCATCCAAGTACTATCCAGGCCCAACCGTGCTTAGCTTCCGAGATCAGACGAGATCGGGCTTGTTCACGGTGGTGTGGCCGTAAGCGATTACTCTTGGCACCAGACAGGACTTTAAACAGGAGAAAGAATGATTTTTTTTACCCCAAATGAAAATAGCTTACAGCACCTGGTATTCCCAGGCGGTCTCCCATCCAAGTACTAACCAGGCCCGACCGTGCTTAGCTTCCGAGATCAGACGAGATCGGGCGTGTTCGCGGTGGTGTGGCCGTATGCAATTGCTCCTGGCACCAGACAGGACTTTAAACAGGAGAAAGGATGATTTTTTTTACCCCAAATGAAAATAGCTTACAGCACCTGGTATTCCCAGGCGGTCTCCCATCCAGGTACTAACCAGGCCCGACCGTGCTTAGCTTCAGAGATCAGACGAGATCGGGCGTGTTCGCAGTGGTGTGGCCGTAAGCAATTGCTCCTGGCACCAGACAGGACTTTAAACAGGAGAAAGGATCATTTTTTTTACCCCAAAAGAAAATAGCTTACAGCACCTGGTATTCCCATGCTGTCTCCCATCCAAGTAATAACCAGGCCCGACCGTGCTTAGCTTCCGAGATCAGACGAGATTGGACGTGTTCACGGTGCTGTGGCCGTAAGCAATTGCTCCTGGCACCAGACAGGACTTTAAACATGAGAAAGGATGATTTTTTTTACCCCAAATGAAAACAGCTTACAGCACCTGGTATTCCCAGGCGGTCTCCCATCCAGGTACTTACCAGGCCCGACTGTGCTTAGCTTCCGAGAACAGACGAGATCGGGCGTGTTCGCAGTGGTGTGGCCTTAAGCAATTGCTCCTGGCACCAGACAGGACTTTAAACAGGAGAAAGGATGATTTTTTTTACCACAAATGAAAATAGATTACAGCACCTGGTATTCCCAGGCGGTCTGCCATCCAAGTACTAACCAGGCCCGACCGTGCTTAGCTTCCGAGATCAGACGAGATCGGGCGTGTTCACGGTGGTTTGGCCTTAAGCAATTTCACCTGGCACCAGACAGGACTTTAAACAGGAGAAAGGATGATTTTTTTTACCCCAAATGAAAATAGATTACAGCACCTGGTATTCCCAGGCGGTCTCCCATCCAAGTACTAACCAGGCCCGACCGTGCTTAGCTTCCGAGATCAGACGAGATCGGGCGTGTTCACGGTGGTGTGGCCTTAAGCAATTACTCATGGCACCAGACAGGACTTTAAACAGGAGAAAGGATGATTTTTTTTACCACAAATGAAAATAGATTACAGCACCTGGTATTCCCTGGCGGTCTCCCATCCAAGTACTAACCAGGCCCGACCGTGCTTAGCTTCCGAGATCAGACGAGATCGGGCGTGTTCACGGTGGTGTGGCCTTAAGCAATTACACCTAGCACCAGACTGGACTTTAAACAGGAGAAAGGATGATTTTTTTTACCCCAAATGAAAATAGATTACAGCACCTGGTATTCCCAGGCGGTCTCCCATCCAAGTACTAACCAGGCCCGACCATGCTTAGCTTCCGAGATCAGACGAGATCGGGCGTGTTCACGGTGGTGTGGCCTTAAGCAATTAGTTATGGCACCAGACAGGACTTTAAACAGGAGAAAGGATGATTTTTTTTACCCCAAATGAAAATAGATTACAGCACCTGGTATTCCCAGGCGGTCTCCAATCCAAGTAATAACCAGGCCCGACCGTGCTTAGCTTCCGAGATCAGACGAGATCGGGCGTGTTCACGGTGGTGTGGCCTTAAGCAATTACTCATGGCACCAGACAGGACTTTAAACAGGAGAAAGGATGATTTTTTTCACCACAAATGAAAATAGATTACAGCACCTGGTATTCCCAGGCGGTCTCCCATCCAAGTACTAACCAGGCCCGACCGTGCTTAGCTTCCGAGATCAGACGAGATCGGGCGTGTTCACGGTGGTGTGGCCTTTAGCAATTGCACCTGGCACCAGACAGGACTTTAAACAGGAGAAAGGATGATTTTTTTTACCCCAAATGAAAATAGATTACAGCACCTGGTATTCCCAGGCGGTCTCCCAACCAAGTACTAACCAGGCCCGACCGTGCTTAGCTTCCGAGATCAGACGAGATCGGGCGTGTTCACGGTGGTGTGGCCTTAAGCAATTGCACCTGGCACCAGACAGGACTTTAAACAGGAGAAAGGATGATTTTTTTTACACCAAATGAAAATAGATTACAGTACCTGGTATTCCCAGGCGGTCTCCCATCCAAGTACTAAGCAGGCCCGACCGTGTTTAGCTTCCGAGATCAGACGAGATCGGGCGTGTTCACGGTGGTGTGGCCTTAAGCAAGTACTCATGGCACCAGACAGGACTTTAAACAGGAGAAAGGATGATTTTTTTTACCCCAAATGAAAATAGATTACAGCACCTGGTATTCCCAGGCGGTCTCCCATCCAAGTACTAACCAGGCCCGACCGTGCTTAGCTTCCGAGATCAGACGAGATCGGGCGTGTTCACGGTGGTGTGGCCTTAAGCAATTACTCATGGCACCAGACAGGACTTTAAACAGGAGAAAGGATGATTTTTTTTACCACAAATGAAAATAGATTACAGCACCTGGTATTCCCAGGCGGTCTCCCATCCAAGTACTAACCAGACCCGACCGTGCTTAGCTTCCGAGATCAGATGAGATCGGGCGTGTTCACGGTGGTGTTGCCTTAAGCAATTGCACCTGGCACCAGACAGGACTTTAAACAGGAGAAAGGATGATTTTTTTTTACCCCAAATGAAAATAGATTACAGCACCTGGTATTCCCAGGCGGTCTCCCATCCAAGTACTAACCAGGCCCGACCGTGCTTAGCTTCCGAGATCAGACGAGATCGGGCGTGTTCACGGTGGTGTGGCCTTGAGCAATTACTCATGGCACCAGACAGGACTTTAAACAGGAGAAAGGATGATTTTTTTTTACCACAAATGAAAATAGATTACAGCACCTGGTATTCCCAGGCGGTCTCCCATCCAAGTACTAACCAGGCCCGACCGTGCTTAGCTTCCGAGATCAGACGAGATCGGGCGTGTTCACGGTGGTGTGGCCTTAAGCAATTACTCATGGCACCAGACAGGACTTTAAACAGGAGAAAGGATGATTTTTTTTACCCCAAATGAAAATAGATTACAGCACCTGGTATTCCCAGGCGGTCTCCCATCCAAGTACTAACCAGGCCCGACCGTGCTTAGCTTCCGAGATCAGACGAGATCGGGCGTGTTCACGGTGGTGTGGCCTTAAGCAATTGCACCTGGCACCAGACAGGACTTTAAACAGGAGAAAGGATGATTTTTTTTACCCCAAATGAAAATAGATTACAGCACCTGGTATTCCCAGGCGGTCTCCCATCCAAGTACTAACCAGGCCCGACCGTGCTTAGCTTCCGAGATCAGACGAGATCGGGCGTGTTCACGGTGGTGTGGCCTTAAGCAATTAGTCATGGCACCAGACAGGACTTTAAACAGGAGAAAGGATGATTTTTTTTACCCCAAATGAAAATAGATTACAGCACCTGGTATTCCCAGGCGGTCTCCCATCCAAGTACTAACGAGGCCCGACTGTGCTTAGCTTCTGAGATCAGACGAGATCGGGCGTGTTCACGGTGGTGTGGCCTTAAGCAATTAGTCATGGCACCAGACAGGACTTTAAACAGGAGAAAGGATGATTTTTTTTACCACAAATGAAAACAGATTACAGTACCTGGAATTCCCAGGCGGTCTCCCATCCAAGTACTAACCAGGCCCGACCGTGCTTAGCTTCCGAGATCAGACGAGATCGGGCGTGTTCACGGTGGTGTGGCCTTAAGCAATTGCACCTGGCACCAGACAGGACTTTAAACAGGAGAAAGGATGATTTTTTTTACCCCAAATGAAAATAGATTACAGCACCTGGTATTCCCAGGCGGTCTCCCATCCAAGTACTAACCAGGCCCGACCGTGCTTAGCTTCCGAGATCAGACGAGATCGGGCGTGTTCACGGTGGTGTGGCCTTAAGCAAGTACTCATGGCACCAGACAGGACTTTAAACAGGAGAAAGGATGATTTTTTTTTACCACAAATGAAAATAGATTACAGCACCTGGTATTCCCAGGCGGTCTCCCATCCAAGTACTAACCAGACCCGACCGTGCTTAGCTTCCGAGATCAGACGAGATCGGGCGTGTTCACGGTGGTGTGGCCTTAAGCAATTGCACCTGGCACCAGACAGGACTTTAAACAGGAGAAAGGATGATCTTTTTTACCCCAAATGAAAATAGATTACAGCACCTGGTATTCCCAGGCGGTCTCCCATCCAAGTACTAACCAGGCCCGACCGTGCTTAGCTTCCGAGATCAGACGAGATCGGGCGTGTTCACGGTGGTGTGGCCTTAAGCAATTGCACCTGGCACCAGACAGGACTTTAAACAGGAGAAAGGATGATTTTTTTTACCCCAAATGAAAATAGATTACAGCACCTGGTATTCCCAGGCGGTCTCCCATCCAAGTACTAACCAGGCCCGACCGTGCTTAGCTTCCGAGATCAGACGAGATCGGGCGTGTTCACGGTGGTGTGGCCTTAAGCAATTACTCATGGCACCATACAGGACTTTAAACAGGAGAAAGGATGATTTTTTTCACCACAAATGAAAATAGATTACAGCACCTGGTATTCCCAGGCGGTCTCCCATCCAAGTACTAACCAGGCCCGACCGTGCTTAGCTTCCGAGATCAGACGAGATCGGGCGTGTTCACGGTGGTGTGGCCTTTAGCAATTGCACTTGGCACCAGACAGGACTTTAAACAAGAGAAAGGATGATTTTTTTTACCCCAAATGAAAATAGATTACAGCACCTGGTATTCCCAGGCGGTCTCCCACCCAAGTACTAACCAGGACCGACCGTGCTTAGCTTCCGAGATCAGACGAGATCGGGCGTGTTCACGGTGGTGTGGCCTTAAGCAATTACTCATGGCACCAGACAGGACTTTAAACAGGAGAAAGGATGATTTTTTTTACCCCAAATGAAAATAGATTTACAGCACCTGGTATTCCCAGGCGGTCTCCCATCCAAGTACTAACCAGGCCCGACCGTGCTTAGCTTCCGAGATCAGACGAGATCGGGCGTGTTCACGGTGGTGTGGCCTTAAGCAATTGCACATGGCACCAGACAGGACTTTAAACAGGAGAAAGGATGATTTTTTTTACCCCAAATGAAAATAGATTACAGCACCTGGTATTCCCAGGCGGTCTCCCATCCAAGTACTAACCAGGCCCGACCGTGCTTAGCTTCCGAGATCAGACGAGATCGGGCGTGTTCACGGTGGTGTGGCCTTCAGCAATTACTCATGGCACCAGACAGGACTTTAAACAGGAGAAAGGATGATTTTTTTCACCACAAATGAAAATAGATTACAGGACCTGGTATTCCCAGTCGGTCTCCCATCCAAGTACTAACCAGGCCCGACCGTGCTTAGCTTCCGAGATCAGACGAGATCGGGCGTGTTCACGGTGGTGTGGCCTTTAGCAATTGCACCTGGCACCAGACAGGACTTTAAACAGGAGAAAGGATGATTTTTTTTACCCCAAATGAAAATAGATTACAGCACCTGGTATTCCCAGGCGGTCTCCCATCCAAGTACTAAGCAGGCCCGACCGTGTTTAGCTTCCGAGATCAGACGAGATCGGGCGTGTTCACGGTGGTGTGGCCTTAAGCAAGTACTCATGGCACCAGACAGGACTTTAAACAGGAGAAAGGATGATTTTTTTTACCCCAAATGAAAATAGATTACAGCACCTGGTATTCCCAGGCGGTCTCCCATCCAAGTACTAACCAGGCCCGACCGTGCTTAGCTTCCGAGATCAGACGAGATCGGGCGTGTTCACGGTGGTGTGGCCTTAAGCAAATACTCATGGCACCATACAGGACTTTAAACAGGAGAAAGGATGATTTTTTTTACCACAAATGAAAATAGATTACAGCACCTGGTATTCCCAGGCGGTCTCCCATCCAAGTACTAACCAGACCCGACCGTGCTTAGCTTCCGAGATCAGACGAGATCGGGCGTGTTCACGGTGGTGTGGCCTTAAGCAATTGCACCTGGCACCAGACAGGACTTTAAACAGGAGAAAGGATGATTTTTTTTACCACAAATGAAAATAGATTACAGCACCTGGTATTCCCAGACGGTCTCCCATCCAAGTACTAACCAGGCCCGACCGTGCTTAGCTTCCGAGATCAGACGAGATCGGGCGTGTTCACGGTGGTGTGGCCTTAAGCAATTACTCATGGCACCAGACAGGACTTTAAACAGGAGAAAGGATGATTTTTTTTACCCCAAATGAAAATTGATTACAGCACCTGGTATTCCCAGGCGGTCTCCCATCCAAGTACTAACCAGGCCCGACCGTGCTTAGCTTCCTAGATCAGACGAGATCGGGCGTGTTCACGGTGGTGTGGCCTTAAGCAATTGCACCTGGCACCAGACAGGACTTTAAACAGGAGAAAGGATGATTTTTTTTACCCCAAATGAAAATAGATTACAGCACCTGGTATTCCCAGGCGGTCTCCCATCCAAGTACTAACCAGGCCCGACCGTGCTTAGCTTCCGAGATCAGACGAGATCGGGCGTGTTCACGGTGGTGTGGCCTTAAGCAATTACTCATGGCACCAGACAGGACTTTGAACAGGAGAAAGGATGATTTTTTTTACCACAAATGAAAATAGATTACAGCACCTGGTATTCCCAGGCGGTCTCCCATCCAAGTACTAACCAGGCCCGACCGTGCTTAGCTTCCGAGATCAGACGAGATCGGCCGTGTTCACGGTGGTGTGGCCTTAAGCAATTGCCCCTGGCACCAGACAGGACTTTAAACAGGGGAAAGGATGATTTTTTTTACCCCAAATGAAAATAGATTACAGCACCTGGTATTCCCAGGCGGTCTCCCATCCAAGTACTAACCAGGCCCGACCGCGCTTAGCTTCCGAGATCAGACGAGATCGGGCGTGTTCACGGTGGTGTGGCCTTAAACAATTACTCATGGCACCAGACAGGACTTTAAACAGGAGAAAGGATGATTTTTTTTACCCCAAATGAAAATAGATTACAGCACCTGGTATTCCCAGGCGGTCTCCCATCCAATTACTAACCAGGCCCGACCGTGCTTAGCTTCCGAGATCAGACGAGATCGGGCGTGTTCACGGTGGTGTGGCCTTAAGCAATTGCACCTGGCACCAGACAGGACTTTAAACAGGAGAAAGGATGATTTTTTTTACCCCAAATGAAAATAGATTACAGCACCTGGTATTCCCAGGCGGTCTCCCATCCAAGTACTAACCAGGCCCGACCGTGCTTAGCTTCCGAGATCAGACGAGATCGGGCGTGTTCACGGTGGTGTGGCCTTAATCAATTAGTCATGGCACCAGACAGGACTTTAAACAGGAGAAAGGATGATTTTTTTTACCCCAAATGAAAATAGATTACAGCACCTGGTATTCCCAGGCGGTCTCCCATCCAAGTACTAACCAGGCCCGACCGTGCTTAGCTTCCGAGATCAGACGAGATCGGGCGTGTTCACGGTGGTGTGGCCTTAAGCAATTGCTCCTGGCACCAGACAGGACTTTAAACAGGAGAAAGGATGATTTTTTTTACCCCAAATGAAAATAGATTACAGCACCTGGTATTCCCAGGCGGTCTCCCATCCAAGTACTAACCAGGCCCGACCGTGCTTAGCTTCCGAGATCAGACGAGATCGGGCGTGTTCACGGTGGTGTGGCCTTAAGCAAGTACTCATGGCACCAGACAGGACTTTAAACAGGAGAAAGGATGATTTTTTTTACCCCAAATGAAAATAGATTACAGCACCTGGTATTCCCAGGCGGTCTCCCATCCAAGTACTAACCAGGCCCGACCGTGCTTAGCTTCCGAGATCAGACGAGATCGGGCGTGTTCACGGTGGTGTGGCCTTAAGCAATTACTCATGGCACCAGACAGGACTTTAAACAGGAGAAAGGATGATTTTTTTTACCACAAATGAAAATAGATTACAGCACCTGGTATTCCCAAGCGGTCTCCCATCCAAGTACTAACCAGACCCGACCGTGCTTAGCTTCCGAGATCAGACGAGATCGGGCGTGTTCACGGTGGTTTGGCCTTAAGCAATTGCACCTGGCACCAGACAGGACTTTAAACAGGAGAAAGGATGATTTTTTTTACCCCAAATGAAAATAGATTACAGCACCTGGTATTCCCAGGCGGTCTCCCATCCAAGTACTAACCAGGCCCGACCGTGCTTAGCTTCCGAGATCAGACGAGATCGGGCGTGTTCACGGTGGTGTGGCCTTAAGCAATTGCACATGGCACCAGACAGGACTTTAAACAGGAGAAAGGATGATTTTTTTTACCCCAAATGAAAATAGATTACAGCACCTGGTATTCCCAGGCGGTCTCCCATCCAAGTACTAACCAGGCCCGACCGTGCTTAGCTTCCGAGATCAGACGAGATCGGGCGTGTTCACGGTGGTGTGGCCTTCAGCAATTACTCATGGCACCAGACAGGACTTTAAACAGGAGAAAGGATGATTTTTTTCACCACAAATGAAAATAGATTACAGGACCTGGTATTCCCAGTCGGTCTCCCATCCAAGTACTAACCAGGCCCGACCGTGCTTAGCTTCCGAGATCAGACGAGATCGGGCGTGTTCACGGTGGTGTGGCCTTTAGCAATTGCACCTGGCACCAGACAGGACTTTAAACAGGAGAAAGGATGATTTTTTTTACCCCAAATGAAAATAGATTACAGCACCTGGTATTCCCAGGCGGTCTCCCATCCAAGTACTAAGCAGGCCCGACCGTGTTTAGCTTCCGAGATCAGACGAGATCGGGCGTGTTCACGGTGGTGTGGCCTTAAGCAAGTACTCATGGCACCAGACAGGACTTTAAACAGGAGAAAGGATCATTTTTTTTACCCCAAATGAAAATAGATTACAGCACCTGGTATTCCCAGGCGGTCTCCCATCCAAGTACTAACCAGGCCCGACCGTGCTTAGCTTCCGAGATCAGACGAGATCGGGCGTGTTCACGGTGGTGTGGCCTTAAGCAATTACTCATCGCACCATACAGGACTTTAAACAGGAGAAAGGATGATTTTTTTTACCACAAATGAAAATAGATTACAGCACCTGGTATTCCCAGGCGGTCTCCCATCCAAGTACTAACCAGACCCGACCGTGCTTAGCTTCCGAGATCAGACGAGATCGGGCGTGTTCACGGTGGTGTGGCCTTAAGCAATTGCACCTGGCACCAGACAGGACTTTAAACAGGAGAAAGGATGATTTTTTTTACCACAAATGAAAATAGATTACAGCACCTGGTATTCCCAGACGGTCTCCCATCCAAGTACTAACCAGGCCTGACCGTGCTTAGCTTCCGAGATCAGACGAGATCGGGCGTGTTCACGGTGGTGTGGCCTTAAGCAATTACTCATGGCACCAGACAGGACTTTAAACAGGAGAAAGGATGATTTTTTTTACCCCAAATGAAAATTGATTACAGCACCTGGTATTCCCAGGCGGTCTCCCATCCAAGTACTAACCAGGCCCGACCGTGCTTAGCTTCCTAGATCAGACGAGATCGGGCGTGTTCACGGTGGTGTGGCCTTAAGCAATTGCACCTGGCACCAGACAGGACTTTAAACAGGAGAAAGGATGATTTTTTTTACCCCAAATGAAAATAGATTACAGCACCTGGTATTCCCAGGCGGTCTCCCATCCAAGTACTAACCAGGCCCGACCGTGCTTAGCTTCCGAGATCAGACGAGATCGGGCGTGTTCACGGTGGTGTGGCCTTAAGCAATTACTCATGGCACCAGACAGGACTTTGAACAGGAGAAAGGATGATTTTTTTTACCACAAATGAAAATAGATTACAGCACCTGGTATTCCCAGGCGGTCTCCCATCCAAGTACTAACCAGGCCCGACCGTGCTTAGCTTCCGAGATCAGACGAGATCGGCCGTGTTCACGGTGGTGTGGCCTTAAGCAATTGCCCCTGGCACCAGACAGGACTTTAAACAGGGGAAAGGATGATTTTTTTTACCCCAAATGAAAATAGATTACAGCACCTGGTATTCCCAGGCGGTCTCCCATCCAAGTACTAACCAGGCCCGACCGCGCTTAGCTTCCGAGATCAGACGAGATCGGGCGTGTTCACGGTGGTGTGGCCTTAAACAATTACTCATGGCACCAGACAGGACTTTAAACAGGAGAAAGGATGATTTTTTTTACCCCAAATGAAAATAGATTACAGCACCTGGTATTCCCAGGCGGTCTCCCATCCAATTACTAACCAGGCCCGACCGTGCTTAGCTTCCGAGATCAGACGAGATCGGGCGTGTTCACGGTGGTGTGGCCTTAAGCAATTGCACCTGGCACCAGACAGGACTTTAAACAGGAGAAAGGATGATTTTTTTTACCCCAAATGAAAATAGATTACAGCACCTGGTATTCCCAGGCGGTCTCCCATCCAAGTACTAACCAGGCCCGACCGTGCTTAGCTTCCGAGATCAGACGAGATCGGGCGTGTTCACGGTGGTGTGGCCTTAATCAATTAGTCATGGCACCAGACAGGACTTTAAACAGGAGAAAGGATGATTTTTTTTACCCCAAATGAAAATAGATTACAGCACCTGGTATTCCCAGGCGGTCTCCCATCCAAGTACTAACCAGGCCCGACCGTGCTTAGCTTCCGAGATCAGACGAGATCGGGCGTGTTCACGGTGGTGTGGCCTTAAGCAATTGCTCCTGGCACCAGACAGGACTTTAAACAGGAGAAAGGATGATTTTTTTTACCCCAAATGAAAATAGATTACAGCACCTGGTATTCCCAGGCGGTCTCCCATCCAAGTACTAACCAGGCCCGACCGTGCTTAGCTTCCGAGATCAGACGAGATCGGGCGTGTTCACGGTGGTGTGGCCTTAAGCAATTACTCATGGCACCAGACAGGACTTTAAACAGGAGAAAGGATGATTTTTTTTACCCCAAATGAAAATAGATTACAGCACCTGGTATTCCCAGGCGGTCTCCCATCCAAGTACTAACCAGGCCCGACCGTGCTTAGCTTCCGAGATCAGACGAGATCGGGCGTGTTCACGGTGGTGTGGCCTTAAGCAATTGCACCTGGCACCAGACAGGACTTTAAACAGGAGAAAGGATGATTTTTTTTACCCCAAATGAAAATAGATTACAGCACCTGGTATTCCCAGGCGGTCTCCCATCCAAGTACTAACCAGGCCCGACCGTGCTTAGCTTCCGAGATCAGACGAGATCGGGCGTGTTCACAGTGGTGTGGCCTTAAGCAATTACTCATGGCACCAGACAGGACTTTAAACAGGAGAAAGGATGATTTTTTTTACCCCAAATGAAAATAGATTACAGCACCTGGTATTCCCAGGCGGTCTCCCATCCAAGTACTAACCACGCCCGACCGTGTTTAGCTTCCGAGATCAGATGAGATCGGGCGTGTTCACGGTGGTGTGGCCTTAAGCAATTACACCTAGCACCAGACAGGACTTTAAACAGGAGAAAGGATGATTTTTTTTACCCCAAATGAAAATAGATTACAGCACCTGGTATTCCCAGGCGGTCTCCCATCCAAGTACTAACCAGGCCCGACCGTGCTTAGCTTCCGAGATCAGACGAGATCGGGCATGTTCAAGGTGGTGTGGCCTTAAGCAATTACTCATGGCACCAGACAGGACTTTAAACAGGAGAAAGGATGATTTTTTTTACCACAAATGAAAATAGATTACAGCACCTGGTATACCCAGGCGGTCTCCCATCCAAGTACTAACCAGGCCCGACCGTGCTTAGCTTCCGAGATCAGACGAGATCGGGCGTGTTCACGGTGGTGTGGCCTTAAGCAATTGCACCTGGCACCAGACAGGACTTTAAACAGGAGAAAGGATGATTTTTTTTACCCCAAATGAAAATAGATTACAGCACCTGGTATTCCCAGGCGGTCTCCCATCCAAGTACTAACCAGGCCCGACCGTGCTTAGCTTCCGAGATCAGACGAGATCGGGCGTGTTCACGGTGGTGTGGCCTTAAGCAATTAGTCATGGCACCAGACAGGACT
>NC_140271.1:27817164-27822164 GCF_964030765.1 Micromesistius poutassou
GCTTCCGAGATCAGACGAGATCGGGCGTGTTCACGGTGGTGTGGCCTTAAGCAATTACTCATGGCACCAGACAGGACTTTAAAAAGGAGAAAGGATGATTTTTTTCACCACAAATGAAAATAGATTACAGCACCTGGTATTCCCAGGCGGTCTCCCATCCAAGTACTAACCAGGCCCGACCGTGCTTAGCTTCCGAGATCAGACGAGATCGGGCGTGTTCACGGTGGTGTGGCCTTAAGCAATTACTCATGGCACCAGACAGGACTTTAAACAGGAGAAAGGATGATTTTTTTTTACCACAAATGAAAATAGATTACAGCACGTGGTATTCCCAGGCGGTCTCCCATCCAAGTACTAACCACGCCCGACCGTGTTTAGCTTCCGAGATCAGACGAGATCGGGCGTGTTCACGGTGGTGTGGCCTTAAGCAAGTACTCATGGCACCAGACAGGACTTTAAACAGGAGAAAGGATGATTTTTTTTACCACAAATGAAATTAGATTACAGCACCTGGTATTCCCAGGCGGTCTCCCATCCAAGTACTAACCAGGCCCGACCGTGCTTAGCTTCCGAGATCAGACGAGATCGGGCGTGTTCACGGTGGTGTGGCCTTAAGCAATTACACCTAGCACCAGACAGGACTTTAAACAGGAGAAAGGATGATTTTTTTTACCCCAAATGAAAATAGATTACAGCACCTGGTATTCCCAGGCGGTCTCCCATCCAAGTACTAACCAGGCCCGACCGTGCTTAGCTTCCGAGATCAGACGAGATCGGGCGTGTTCACGGTGGTGTGGCCTTAAGCAATTACTCATGGCACCAGACAGGACTTTAAACAGGAGAAAGGATGATTTTTTTCACCACAAATGAAAATAGATTACAGCACCTGGTATTCCCAGGCGGTCTCCCATCCAAGTACTAACCAGGCCCGACCGTGCTTAGCTTCCGAGATCAGACGAGATCGGGCGTGTTCACGGTGGTGTGGCCTTAAGCAATTACTCATGGCACCAGACAGGACTTTGAACAGGAGAAAGGATGATTTTTTTTACCACAAATGAAAATAGATTACAGCACCTGGTATTCCCAGGCGGTCTCCCATCCAAGTACTAACCAGGCCCGACCGTGCTTAGCTTCCGAGATCAGACGAGATCGGGCGTGTTCACGGTGGTGTGGCCTTAAGCAATTGCCCCTGGCACCAGACAGGACTTTAAACAGGAGAAAGGATGATTTTTTTTACCCCAAATGAAAATAGATTACAGCACCTGGTATTCCCAGGCGGTCTCCCATCCAAGTACTAACCAGGCCCGACCATGCTTAGCTTCCGAGATCAGACGAGATCGGGCGTGTTCACGGTGGTGTGGCCTTAAGCATTTACTCATGGCACCAGACAGGACTTTAAACAGGAGAAAGGATGATTTTTTTTACCCCAAATGAAAATAGATTACAGCACCTGGTATTCCCAGGCGGTCTCCCATCCAAGTACTAACCAGGCCCGACCATGCTTAGCTTCCGAGATCAGACGAGATCGGGCGTGTTCACGGTGGTGTGGCCTTAAGCAATTACTCATGGCACCAGACAGGACTTTAAACAGGAGAAAGGATGATTTTTTTTACCACAAATGAAAATAGATTACAGCACGTGGTATTCCCAGGCGGTCTCCCATCAAAGTACTAACCAGGCCCGACCGTGCTTAGCTTCCGAGATCAGACGAGATCGGGCGTGTTCACGGTGGTGTGGCCTTAAGCAATTACTCATGGCACCAGACAGGACTTTAAACAGGAGAAAGGATGATTTTTTTTACCACAAATGAAAATAGATTACAGCACCTGGTATTCCCAGGCGGTCTCCCATCCAAGTACTAACCAGGCCCGACCGTGCTTAGCTTCCGAGATCAGACGAGATCGGGCGTGTTCACGGTGGTGTGGCCTTAAGCAATTAGTCATGGCACCAGACAGGACTTTAAACAGGAGAAAGGATGATTTTTTTTACCACAAATGAAAATAGATTACAGCACCTGGTATTCCCAGGCGGTCTCCCAACCAAGTACTAACCAGGCCCGACCGTGCTTAGCTTCCGAGATCAGACGAGATCGGGCGTGTTCACGGTGGTGTGGCCTTAAGCAATTGCACCTGGCACCAGACAGGACTTTAAACAGGAGAAAGGATGATTTATTTTACCCCAAATGAAAATAGATTACAGCACCTGGTATTCCCAGGCGGTCTCCCATCCAAGTACTAACCAGGCCCGACCGTCCTTAGCTTCCGAGATCGGGCGTGTTCACGGTGGTGTGGCCTTAAGCAATTACTCATGGCACCAGACAGGACTTTAAACAGGAGAAAGGATGATTTTTTTTACCACAAATGAAAATAGATTACAGCACCTGGTATTCCCAGGCGGTCTCCCATCCAAGTACTAACCAGGCCCGACCGTGCTTAGCTTCCGAGATCAGACGAGATCGGGTGTGTTCACGGTGGTGTGGCCAAAAGCAATTGCACCTTGCACCAGACTGGACTTTAAACAGGAGAAAGGATGATTTTTTTTACCCCAAATGAAATTACAGCACCTGGTATTCCCAGGCGGTCTCCCATCCAAGTACTAACCAGGCCCGACCGTGCTTAGCTTCCGAGATCAGACGAGATCGGGCGTGTTCACGGTGGTGTGGCCTTAAGAAATTGCACCTGGCACCAGACAGGACTTTAAACAGGAGAAAGGATGATTTTTTTTACCCCAAATGAAAATAGATTACAGCACCTGGTATTCCCAGGCGGTCTCACATCCAAGTACTAACCAGGCCCCACCGTGCTCAGCTTCCGAGATCAGACGAGATCGGGCGTGTTCACGGTGGTGCGGCCTTAAGCAATTGCACCTGGCACCAGACAGGACTTTAAACAGGAGAAAGGATGATTTTTTTTACCCCAAATGAAAATAGATTACAGCACCTGGTATTCCCAGGCTGTCTCCCATCCAAGTACAAACCAGGCCCGACCGTGCTTAGCTTCCGAGATCAGACGAGATCGGGCGTGTTCACGGTGGTGTGGCCTTAAGCAATTACTCATGGCACCAGACAGGACTTTAAACAGGAGAAAGGATGATTTTTTTTACCACAAATGAAAATAGATTACAGCACCTGGTATTCCCAGGCGGTCTCCCATCCAAGTACTAACCAAGCCCGACCGTGCTTAGCTTCCGAGATCAGACGAGATCGGGCGTGTTCACGGTGGTGTGGCCTTAAGCAATTGCACCTGGCACCAGACAGGACTTTAAACAGGAGAAAGGATGATTTTTTTTACCCCAAATGAAAATAGATTACAGCACCTGGTATTCCCAGGCGGTCTCCCATCCAAGTACCAACCAGGCCCGACCGTGCTTAGCTTCCGAGATCAGACGAGATCGGGCGTGTTCACGGTGGTGTGGCCTTAAGCAATTACTCATGGCACCAGACAGGACTTTAAACAGGACAAAGGATGATTTTTTTTTACCACAAATGAAAATAGATTACAGCACCTGGTATTCCCAGGCGGTCTCCCATCCAAGTACTAACCAGGCCCGACCGTGCTTAGCTTCCGAGATCAGACGAGATCGGGCGTGTTCACGGTGGTGTGGCCTTAAGCAATTGCATCTTGCACCAGACAGGACTTTAAACAGGAGAAAGGATGATTTTTTTTACCCCAAATGAAAATAGTTTACAGCACCTGGTATTCCCAGGCGGCCTCCCATCCAAGTACTAACCAGCCCCGACCGTGCTTAGCTTCCAAGATCAGACGAAATCGGGCGTGTTCACGGTGGTGTGGCCGTAAGCAATTGCTCCTGGCACCAGACAGGACTTTAAACAGGAGAAAGGATGATTTTTTTTACCCCAAATGAAAATAGCTTACAGCACCTGGTATTCCCAGGCGGTCTCCCATCCAGGTACTAACTAGGCCCGACCGTGCTTAGCTTCCGAGATCAGACGAGATCGGGCGTGTTCCCGGTGGTGTGGCCGTAAGCAATTTCTCCAGCACCTGGTATTCCCAGGCGGTCTCCCATCCAAGTACTAACCAGCCCCGACCGTGCTTAGCTTCCAAGATCAGACGAAATCGGGCGTGTTCACGGTGGTGTGGCCGTAAGCAATTGCTCCTGGCACCAGACAGGACTTTAAACAGGAGAAAGGATCATTTTTTTTACCCCAAATGAAAATAGATTACAGCACCTGGTATTCCCAGGCGGTCTCCCATCCAAGTACTAACCAGGCCCGACCGTGCTTAGCTACCGAGATCAGACGAGATCGGGCGTGTTCGCAGTGGTGTGGCCGTAAGCAATTGCTCATGGCACCAGACAGGACTTTAAACAGGAGAAAGGATCATTTTTTTTACCCCAAATGAAAATAGATTACAGCACCTGGTATTCCCATGCGGTCTCCCATCCAAGTACTAACCAAGCCCGACCGTGCTTAGCTTCCGAGATCAGACGAGATCGGGCATGTTCGCAGTGGTGTGGCCGTAAGCAATTGCTCCTGGCACCAGACAGGACTTTAAACAGGAGAAAGGATCATTTTTTTTTACCCCAAATGAAAATAGATTACAGCACCTGGTATTCCCAGGCGGTCTCCCATTCAAGTCCTAACCAGGCACGACCGTGCTTAGCTTCCGAGATCAGACGAGATCGGGCGTGTTCCCGGTGGTGTGGCCGTAAGTAATTGCTCCTGGCACCAGACAGGACTTTAAACAGGAGAAAGGATGATTTTTTTTACCCCAAATGAAAATAGCTTACAGCACCTGGTATTCCCAGTCGGTCTCCCATCCAAGTACTAACCAGGCCCGACCGTGCTTCGCTTCCAAGATCATACGAGATCGGTCGTGTTCGCAGTGGTGTGGCCGTAAGCAATTGCTCCTGGCACCAGACAGGACTTTAAACAGGAGAAAGGATGATTTTTTTTACCCCAAATGAAAATAGCTTACAGCACCTGGTATTCCCAGGCGGTCTCCCATCCTGGTACTAACCAGGCCCGACCGTGCTTAGCT
>NC_140271.1:27829664-27834664 GCF_964030765.1 Micromesistius poutassou
TCCTGGCACCAGACAGGACTTTAAACAGGAGAAAGGATGATTTTTTTTACCCCAAATGAAAATAGCTTACAGCACCTGGTATTCCCAGGCGGTCTCCCATCCTGGTACTAACCAGGCCCGACCGTGCTTAGCTTCCGAGATCAGACGAGATCGGGCGTGTTCACGGTGGTGTGGCCGTAAGCAATTGCTCCTGGCACCAGACAGGACTTTAAACAGGAGAAAGGATGATTTTTTTTACCACAAATGAAAATAGCTTACAGCACCTGGTATTCCTAGGCGGTCTCCCATCCAGGTACTAACCAGGCCCGTCCGTGCTTAGCTTCCGAGATCAGGCGTGTTCGCAGTGGTGTGGCCGTAAGCAATTTCTCCTAGCACCAGACAGGACTTTAAACAGGAGAAAGGATGATTTTTTTTACCCCAAATGAAAATAGCTTACAGCACCTGGTATTCCCAGGCGGTCTCCCATCCAGGTACTAACCAGGCCCGACCGTGCTTAGCTTCCGAGATCAGACGATACCGGGCGTGTTCGCAGTGGTGTGGCCGTAAGCAATTGCTCCTGGCACCAGACAGGACTTTAAACAGGAGAAAGGATGATTTTTTTTACCCCAAATGAAAATAGCTTACAGCACCTGGTATTCCCAGGCGGCCTCCCATCCAGGTACTAACCAGGCCCGACCGTGCTTAGCTTCCGAGATCAGACGAGATCGGGCGTGTTCGCAGTGGTGTGGCCGTAAGCAATTGCTCATGGCACCAGACAGGACTTTAAACAGGAGAAAGGATCATTTTTTTTACCCCAAATGAAAATAGATTACAGCACCTGGTATTCCCAGGCGGTCTCCCATCCAAGTACTAACCAGGCCCGACCGTGCTTAGCTTCCGATATCAGACGAGATCGGGCGTGTTCACGGTGGTGTGGCCGTAAGCAATTGCTCCTGGCACCAGACAGGACTTTAAACAGGAGAAAGGATAATTTTTTTTTCCCCAAATGAAAATAGCTTACAGCACCTGGTATTCCCAGGCGGTCTCCCATCCAGGTACTAACCAGGCCCGACCGTGCTTAGCTTCCGAGATCAGACGAGATCAGGCGTGTTCGCAGTGGTGTGGCCGTAAGCAATTGCTCGTGGCACCAGACAGGACTTTAAACAGGAGAAAGGATGATTTTTTTTACCCCAAATGAAAATAGCTTACAGCACCTGGTATTCCCAGGCGGTCTCCCATCCAAGTACTAACCAGGCCCGACCGTGCTTAGCTTCCGAGATCAGACGAGATCGGGCGTGTTCACGGTGGTGTGGCCGTAAGCAATTGCTCCTTGCACCAGACAGGACTTTAAACATGAGAAAGGATGATTTTTTTTACCCCAAATGAAAATAGCTTAAAGCACCTGGTATTCCCAGGCGGTCTCCCATCCAGGTACTAACCGGGCCCGACCGTGCTTAGCTTCCGAGATCAGACGAGATCGGGCGTGTTCGCAGTGGTGTGGCCGTAAGCAATTGCTCCTGGCACCAGACAGGACTTTAAACAGGAGAAAGGATCATTTTCTTTACCCCAAATGAAAATAGATTACAGCACCTGGTATTCCCAGGCGGTCTCCCATCCAAGTACTAACCAGGCCCGACCGTGCTTAGCTACCGAGATCAGACGAGATCGGGCGTGTTCGCAGTGGTGTGGACGTAAACAATTGCTCCTGGCACCAGACAGGACTTTAAACAGGAGAAAGGATCATTTTTTTTACCCCAAATGAAAATAGATTACAGTACCTGGTATTCCCAGGCGGTCTCCCATTCAAGTCCTAACCAGGCCCGACCGTGCTTAGCTTCCGAGATCAGACGAGATCGGGCGTGTTCCCGGTGGTGTGGCCGTAAGCAATTGCTCCTGGCACCAGACAGGACTTTAAACAGGAGAAAGGATGATTTTTTTTACCCCAAATGAAAATAGCTTACAGCACCTGGTATTCCCAGGCGGTCTCCCATCCAAGTACTAACCAGGCCCGACTGTGCTTACCTTCCGAGATCAGACGAGATCGGGCGTGTTCATGGTGGTGTGGCCGTAAGCAATTGCTCCTGGCACCAGACAGGACTTTAAACAGGAGAAAGGATGATTTTTTTTTACCCCAAATGAAAATAGATTACAGCACCTGGTATTCCCAGGCGGTCTCCCATCCAAGTACTAACCAGGCCCGACCGTGCTTAGCTTCCGAGATCAGACGAGATCGGGCGTGTTCACGGTGGTGTGGCCGTAAGCAATTGCTCCTGGCACCAGACAGGACTTTAAACAGGAGAAAGGATGATTTTTTTTACCACAAATGAAAATAGCTTACAGCACCTGGTATTCCTAGGCGGTCTCCCATCCAGGTACTAACCAGGCCCGTCCGTGCTTAGCTTCCGAGATCAGGCGTGTTCGCAGTGGTGTGGCCGTAAGCAATTTCTCCTAGCACCAGACAGGACTTTAAACAGGAGAAAGGATGATTTTTTTTACCCCAAATGAAAATAGCTTACAGCCCCTGGTATTCCCAGGCGGTCTCCCATCCAGGTACTAACCAGGCCCGACCGTGCTTAGCTTCCGAGATCAGACGATACCGGGCGTGTTCACAGTGGTGTGGCCGTAAGCAATTGCTCCTGGCACCAGACAGGACTTTAAACAGGAGAAAGGATGATTTTTTTTACCCCAAATGAAGATAGCTTACAGCACCTGGTATTCCCAGGCGGCCTCCCATCCAGGTACTAACCAGGCCCGACCGTGCTTAGCTTCCGAGATCAGACGAGATCGGGCGTGTTCGCAGTGGTGTGGCCGTAAGCAATTGCTCATGGCACCAGACAGGACTTTAAACAGGAGAAAGGATCATTTTTTTTACCCCAAATGAAAATAGATTACAGCACCTGGTATTCCCAGGCGGTCTCCCATCCAAGTACTAACCAGGCCCGACCGTGCTTAGCTTCCGATATCAGACGAGATCGGGCGTGTTCACGGTGGTGTGGCCGTAAGCAATTGCTCCTGGCACCAGACAGGACTTTAAACAGGAGAAAGGATGATTTTTTTTACCCCAAATGAAAATAGCTTACAGCACCTGGTATTCCCAGGCGGTCTCCCATCCAGGTACTAACCAGGCCCGACCGTGCTTAGCTTCCGAGATCAGACGAGATCAGGCGTGTTCGCAGTGGTGTGGCCGTAAGCAATTGCTCCTGGCACCAGACAGGACTTTAAACAGGAGAAAGGATCATTTTTTTTACCCCAAATGAAAATAGATTACAGTACCTGGTATTCCCAGGCGGTCTCCCATTCAAGTCCTAACCAGGCCCGACCGTGCTTAGCTTCCGAGATCAGACGAGATCGGGCGTGTTCCCGGTGGTGTGGCCGTAAGCAATTGCTCCTGGCACCAGACAGGACTTTAAACAGGAGAAAGGATGATTTTTTTTACCCCAAATGAAAATAGCTTACAGCACCTGGTATTCCCAGGCGGTCTCCCATCCAAGTACTAACCAGGCCCGTCCGTGCTTAGCTTCCGAGATCAGGCGTGTTCGCAGTGGTGTGGCCGTAAGCAATTGCTCCTAGCACCAGACAGGACTTTAAACAGGAGAAAGGATGATTTTTTTTACCCCAAATGAAAATAGCTTACAGCACCTGGTATTGCCAGGCGGTCTCCCATCCAGGTACTAACCAGGCCCGACCGTGCTTAGCTTCCGAGATCAGACGAGATCGGGCGTGTTCGCAGTGGTGTGGCCGTAAGCACTTGCTCATGGCACCAGACAGGACTTTAAACAGGAGAAAGGATGATTTTTTTTACCCCAAATGAAAATAGCTTACAGCACCTGGTATTCCCAGGCGGTCTCCCATCCAGGTACTAACCAGGCCCGACCGTGCTTAGCTTCCGAGATCAGACGAGATCGGGCGTGTTTGCAGTGGTGTGGCCGTAAGCAATTACTCCTGGCACCAGACAGGACTTTAAACAGGAGAAAGGATCATTTTTTTTACCCCAAATGAAAATAGATTACAGCACCTGGTATTCCCAGGCGGTCTCCCATCCAAGTACTAACCAGGCCCGACCGTGCTTAGCTACCGAGATCAGACGAGATCGGGCGTGTTCGCAGTGGTGTGGACGTAAACAATTGCTCCTGGCACCAGACAGGACTTTAAACAGGAGAAAGGATCATTTTTTTTACCCCAAATGAAAATAGATTACAGTACCTGGTATTCCCAGGCGGTCTCCCATTCAAGTCCTAACCAGGCCCGACCGTGCTTAGCTTCCGAGATCAGACGAGATCGGGCGTGTTCCCGGTGGTGTGGCCGTAAGCAATTGCTCCTGGCACCAGACAGGACTTTAAACAGGAGAAAGGATGATTTTTTTTACCCCAAATGAAAATAGCTTACAGCACCTGGTATTCCCAGGCGGTCTCCCATCCAAGTACTAACCAGGCCCGTCCGTGCTTAGCTTCCGAGATCAGGCGTGTTCGCAGTGGTGTGGCCGTAAGCAATTGCTCCTAGCACCAGACAGGACTTTAAACAGGAGAAAGGATGATTTTTTTTACCCCAAATGAAAATAGCTTACAGCACCTGGTATTGCCAGGCGGTCTCCCATCCAGGTACTAACCAGGCCCGACCGTGCTTAGCTTCCGAGATCAGACGAGATCGGGCGTGTTCGCAGTGGTGTGGCCGTAAGCAATTGCTCATGGCACCAGACAGGACTTTAAACAGGAGAAAGGATCATTTTTTTTACCCCAAATGAAAATAGATTACAGCACCTGGTATTCCCAGGCGGTCTCCCATCCAAGTACTAACCAGGCCCGACCGTGCTTAGCTTCCGATATCAGACGAGATCGGGCGTGTTCACGGTGGTGTGGCCGTAAGCAATTACTCCTGGCACCAGACAGGACTTTAAACAGGAGAAAGGATGATTTTTTTTACCCCAAATGAAAATAGCTTACAGCACCTGGTATTCCCAGGCGGTCTCCCATCCAGGTACTAACCAGGCCCGACCGTGCTTAGCTTCCGAGATCAGACGAGAT
>NC_140271.1:27839664-27842164 GCF_964030765.1 Micromesistius poutassou
ACCTGGTATTCCCAGGCGGTCTCCCATCCAAGTACTAACCAGGGCCGACCGTGCTTAGCTTCCGAGATCAGACGAGATCGGGCGTGTTCACGGTGGTGTGGCCTTAAGCAATTACTCATGGCACCAGACAGGACTTTGAACAGGAGAAAGGATGATTTTTTTTTACCACAAATGAAAATAGATTACAGCACCTGGTATTCCCAGGCGGTCTCCCATCCAAGTACTAACCAGGCCCGACCGTGCTTTGCTTCCGAGATCAGACGAGATCATGCGTGTTCACGGTGGTGTGGCCTTCAGCAATTGCACCTGGCACCAGACAGGACTTTAAACAGGAGAAAGGATGATTTTTTTTACCCCAAATGAAAATAGATTACAGCACCTGGTATTCCCAGGCGGTCTCCCATCCAAGTACTAACCAGGCCCGACCGTGCTTAGCTTCCGAGATCAGACGAGATCATGCGTGTTCACGGTGGTGTGGCCTTAAGCATTTGCACCTGGCACCAGACAGGACTTTAAACAGGAGAAAGGATGATTTTTTTTACCCCAAATGAAAATAGATTACAGCACCTGGTATTCCCAGGCGGTCTCCCATCCAAGTACTAACCAGGCCCGACCGTGCTTAGCTTCCGAGATCAGACGAGATCGGGCGTGTTCACGGTGGTGTGGCCTTAAGCAATTGCACCTGGCACCAGACAGGACTTTAAACAGGAGAAAGGATGATTTTTTTTACCCCAAATGAAAATAGATTACAGCACCTGGTATTCCCAGGCGGTCTCCCATCCAAGTACTAACCAGGCCCGACCGTGCTTAGCTTCCGAGATCAGACGAGATCGGGCGTGTTCACGGTGGTGTGGCCTTAAGCAATTACTCATGGCACCAGACAGGACTTTAAACAGGAGAAAGGATGATTTTTTTTACCACAAATGAAAATAGATTACAGCACGTGGTATTCCCAGGCGGTCTCCCATCCAAGTACTAACCACGCCCGACCGTGTTTAGCTTCCGAGATCAGACGAGATCGGGCGTGTTCATGGTGGTGTGGCCTTAAGCAAGTACTCATGGCACCAGACAGGACTTTAAACAGGAGAAAGGATGATTTTTTTTACCACAAATGAAATTAGATTACAGCACCTGGTATTCCCAGGCGGTCTCCCATCCAAGTACTAACCAGGCCCGACCATGCTTAGCTTCCGAGATCAGACGAGATCGGGCGTGTTCATGGTGGTGTGGCCTTAAGCAATTACACCTAGCACCAGACAGGACTTTAAACAGGAGAAAGGATGATTTTTTTTACCCCAAATGAAAATAGATTACAGCACCTGGTATTCCCAGGCGGTCTCCCATCGAAGTACTAACCAGGCCCGACCGTGCTTAGCTTCCGAGATCAGACGAGATCGGGCGTGTTCACGGTGGTGTGGCCTTAAGCAATTAGTCATGGCACCAGACAGGACTTTAAACAGGAGAAAGGATGATTTTTTTTTACCACAAATGAAAATAGATTACAGCACCTGGTATTCCCAGGCGGTCTCCCATCCAAGTACTAACCAGGCCCGACCGTGCTTAGCTTCCGAGATCAAACGAGATCGGGCGTGTTCACGGTGGTGTGGCCTTAAGCAATTGCACCTGGCACCAGACAGGACTTTAAACAGGAGAAAGGATGATTTTTTTTACCCCAAATGAAAATAGATTACAGCACCTGGTATTCCCAGGCGGTCTCCCATCCAAGTACTAACCAGGGCCGACCGTGCTTAGCTTCCGAGATCAGACGAGATCGGTCGTGTTCACGGTGGTGTGGCCTTAAGCAATTACTCATGGCACCAGACAGGACTTTGAACAGGAGAAAGGATGATTTTTTTTTACCACAAATGAAAATAGATTACAGCACCTGGTATTCCCAGGCGGTCTCCCATCCAAGTACTAACCAGGCCCGACCGTGCTTTGCTTCCGAGATCAGACGAGATCATGCGTGTTCACGGTGGTGTGGCCTTCAGCAATTGCACCTGGCACCAGACAGGACTTTAAACAGGAGAAAGGATGATTTTTTTTACCCCAAATGAAAATAGATTACAGCACCTGGTATTCCCAGGCGGTCTCCCATCCAAGTACTAACCAGGCCCGACCGTGCTTAGCTTCCGAGATCAGACGAGATCATGCGTGTTCACGGTGGTGTGGCCTTAAGCATTTGCACCTGGCACCAGACAGGACTTTAAACAGGAAAAAGGATGATTTTTTTTACCCCAAATGAAAATAGATTACAGCACCTGGTATTCCCAGGCGGTCTCCCATCCAAGTACTAACCAGGCCCGACCGTGCTTTGCTTCCGAGATCAGACGAGATCATGCGTGTTCACGGTGGTGTGGCCTTCAGCAATTGCACCTGGCACCAGACAGGACTTTAAACAGGAGAAAGGATGATTTTTTTTACCCCAAATGAAAATAGATTACAGCACCTGGTATTCCCAGGCGGTCTCCCATCCAAGTACTAACCAGGCCCGACCGTG
>NC_140271.1:27847164-27877164 GCF_964030765.1 Micromesistius poutassou
TTCTTAAACAGCATATCTTTTAACTTAGGCACAAAACTACGTAGACATTTACATCTGATATATATATGTAATAAATCTTCTGGCTCAGTTTCACACACGTCACATTCTCTCCTGTTTCCTCTGTTAATCTGATGCAGTACTGTGTTAACATAGATCCTGTTGTGTCTGGTCATGAAGTCATTGTTTTCACATTCTATTGCATTATATTTGATTTTGAGGTTTTTCCATATCAACTGTACATTCATACCTGGCAGAACTCTCTCCCACATTTGTTCTGCTGCTGGCCTTTTCAACTGTTTTGCTATTAGTTCTATATATATGTTTTTTACTTTTAATTCTTTGAACTCTTTGCTTACATCATTTTTAACAAACACTAGTTTAGGTAAATGTCCATCCCCTGTCCTCACACACTCTCTCTCAATCAAATTCCTCCAGTCTCCAGGCATATTCCCCTTGATTATATCATACATTTTTAAAATCACATCTCTCCTAGCATCTTCATCCCATTCTCTTACACAGTCTATCATTGCCTGCCCCGGCAGAAACCCAGGCACAAACTCATATACTATGTCTTTTATTTGCCTAATTCCTGCGTCCATGAAAACGTTATTGTATAGCATTTTGTTGTTATGCTGTATTTTGGGATTGAGAAAAATGGGTTTATTCATTACTTCAATTATGTTACTACAGTCGTATGATATGTTGGGCAGGAACTCTCCCCACGCTCTGAACACCTCTTTGTAAAAAAAAGGAACCTTTTCATACATTGCTTCTTTCAAAACCATAAGCAGACTATGCTCTCCACATCTACCAGCAATTTGCACATACATTTTAAAGAATTGTTTCCACCCATAGTCATTCACATCATGTAGATATTTCTTCACTGTTTTAACCCTCATTGCTTTACGTTTTGTGTCAATGTCCACCAGTTTTAACCCTCCCTCACTGTACCCTGCTATCAATGTTTTGTGTGCTATCCTCACACCCTTACCATCCCACAAGAAATTTTAAATCAGCCGATTTAGCTCTGATAGAACCCATACCGGAAGATCTAGTGCACCCAACACATACACACATTTGGACAATACTAAGGAGTTAACAACTATTACCTTACCTTTTAATTTCAATTTTCTCTGCTTCCATGCATTTAAAGTGTATTTTATCTTATTTATCACTACTGTCCAAGTCACATCTCTTGCTTCCTTTTCGTTTGGACCTATGTTTACTCCTAAAACTTTAATGCAGTCTACCACTCTAAATGCAATCATACTGTCTACCTTCTCCCTCTCCTGACCTATATACATTAGTTCAGATTTTCCTATATTCACTTTGGCCCCTGCTGCCCTCCCATATGTTCCCATGTGTTTCATAATTATATTGATACTTTCCATATTTTCTACTGTTATTGTCATGTCATCTGCATATTGTTGAATTATATTAATTTTCTCGCCTGGTATTTGTATTCCTTTTATATTACTATCCTTTTTTATAAGGACAGCAAAGGGTTCAATAGACATGCTATATAGCAGTGCTGATAAGGGACAGCCCTGCCTCACTGACCTCTCCAAAGCAAAGGTGTCTGTCATCAGTCCATTACATTTGACCCTACTCTTAGCTTCCTTATACAATAGCCTGATCCAACTCACTATTCTATCCCCAAACCCAAACTCTTTCATACTCCGAAACAAGAACTCATGCTCCACTCTATCAAAAGCCTTATTCAAATCTACACTCAACACTATCCCAGACTGTTCTTTCATGTGCCTAACAACGTCCCTAACTGTCCCTATTATATCTGCTATGTCTCTCCCTTCGATACTATATGCCTGTGTCGGTGCTATTATTCCTCCCATTACCTTCTTAATTCTATATGCTAAAACCCTTGCTAATATCTTATAATCATTATTCAATAAGCTAATTGGCCTATAGTTCCCTAACTCTAATCTACTCCCCTTATTTTTAAATAATATTGTGATTACCCCAGTAGCCATAGATTCTGGAACCAGTTGTCCCTCTTCCATGCTTTGGTATACCTTTAATAATATGGGTGCCAGTATGTCAGCAAACTCCTTGTAGAATTCACTACTAAGTCCATCTGAACCAGGGCTTTTATTATTTTTTGCATTTGTAATTGCTATTTGTATTTCTTTTACTGTAATCTCTCTGTCACACATGTCTAGCTCGTCTGCTGATATTCTTGCATCCACACCCCTCAAGACCTCATCAATACATTCTTTTTCTGTATTCCCTTTTTTATACAAGTTTTTATAGAAGCCTTCCACTGTATTCAAGATGCTAACCAAATCATTTACCTTCTCTCCATTTTCATTCTGTAGTTCATTTATATAATTATTTTCCTGTTTCTTTTTCTCTAGGTTTAGAAAGTACGCTGTGCACCTTTCTCCCTCTACAGCATACTGTACTCTACTCCTTACTATCGCCCCATCACATTTATTTTTCTCACACTCTTTTAGTTCCCTTCTCAATTCCATATACTTTTGTATATTATAATTTGCATCTTTGTCTGCTTTCCCTGCTTCTTCATTTAATTTATTTTGTATCTCTTTCTCTACCTGCTCCTTTCTAAAGTTCATTTGTTTGGCATAGTGTATGCTTTTCTTTTTAACTTTTTCTTTCAATTTTTCCCACCAAATACAAATATTATCTCCGTTTAAAATGTTCTCTATTTCTTCTTTGATACATTTAGCTATCATCTCTTTATATGAATCCTCTCCTAATAAGCTATTGTAACCCAGGTCCCAGATACCTGTTGACGTGACGTCATCATTTGTTGTTCTCGCGAGATTTGTGTATATCTCGTGAGAGTTGGTTGAGCCAATCAGAGCTTCCGCTAGGCACGTTATACGGCAGTAGAGGTAGCAGCAGGTAAGACTGAGTGAGAGAGTGAACTGAGCGTGGGAGCAGCGGCGTTGTCTGTGGCAGAAAGCCGACCGCTTGATGCATCCACGGCCGCCGATCTGGGTTGGGTCAGTGACTGTGTGCTTGAATGAACAGCGGAATTGGCCAGGTTACCCTGAGACACTGATGGCGAGCTAGGACTGGAAGGAACCAGACCCATGTGTCTGCTTGAGCAGCAAGACACCAACGATAGCACACACACCTTCACCCACACAACCACCAGCCCAATCCCCTTTTCTCCCCCCTTCCCGGACAATACACAACCACCTACCTCATACAGACTCTCTCTCTCTCTCTCTCTCTCTCTCTCTCTCCCTCTCTTTTGGGGTGGATGAGAAAAGACTCTTGGGGCTGGCAGCAACTTGCTGCATGGGTTTGATATTGGTGTGATTTACTATTTGTGTGTGATTGATTATTGCCTGTTGAATCGAAGTATACTAAACGAGACTTAGTCTATTGATAATTCAATTATCACTATTACGCTTTTGGCCAACTGTATATTTTGTATATAACTCTCACCTGTGTACAATACACTTTACTTCATTCAAACTTCCTTTGTCTTTGGTTTTCATTCACATTCTGTACATCAGAGCAATTTAATCCTCCCGCCTTATCTTCTGATTAACCCATTACCTACTCTATTCAACTTAGCACTTGCTACATAATTTGGCGAGCTAGCCAGGAGGGAGGTTTCGGTTGTACAGAATTGGATGAAAACATGGAGGTTTTTGAGCAACTGGGAATTAAAATTCCAAATGCAGCGTTAATTAAGGGGGCGACAGACACAGAAAAAGATGATAAAATAATTGATTTTCTCAAGCAGTATGGTCCTATTAACAGACTTGTAGCAGTAAATGAGCCATCGTCAGAATTTGACCACAACCTGATTATTGAGTACAACTCTGGAGCTGCTGTGGCAGCCTTAGCACCTTTGTTACCGTACACACAAACTCTTGAAAATCACACTTATGAGGTAGTTTCTTTGGCAAGTCTTTATGCTGAGAATATTGGGCATGAAAAAACTCAAGTGTATCTTACCGAGCTAAAGCAATTGGCAAGTGGCACAAACTTCGCTGAGGTCCTTAAAAACATGATGTCTCAGATTAGTGACGTTGTTGCTGATGAGCAGTCAGCTACAGAAGAGGAAGGTGGAGAAGGACGTCAGGCTGGAAGAACAGCATCCCAACCGTCTTTCAAGGAGTCTCCAGGTCATGTGGAGAAGCTACCCAAGGCTAAGGAAGCAACGGTGAGAGCTAAACAAACCATCCCTGCCTGTGATCTTAATCCTCCTGAAGTCCAGAGGTATGTTGTTGAGCATATTATGAAGAGTGAGGAGGCCTCCACACACATGCTTCCCTCTCCGAGACTCAGAGTGTTTTCTGGAAAAATTCCCCGACCACCCCCTGAGTCTGACTATGACACTTGGCGATCAAATGTTGATCTCATTATGAAAGACCCTGCCATTTCAGATCTCCAACGGTCCCGAAAGATCCTGGACAGTCTTCTTCCACCAGCAGCTGACCTGGTAAAGCATTTGAGCTCTGACACTCTGCCTAATGGTTACCTGCAACAACTTGACTCTGCTTTTGGTACTGTTCAGGATGGTGATGAACTTTATGCTAAGTTTATGGATACCTTCCAGGATGCAGGAGAGAAGCCCTCAGCTTTCCTCCAACGTCTCCAGGTTGCTTTAATTCTAGCTGTGAAGCGGGGGGGTGTTTCTTTGACTGACATTAACAGACATCTCTTGAATCAGTTCTGTAGAGGTTGTTGGGATAATTCCCTCATATCTGACCTTCAGCTGAAGCAGAAGAAAGCTGATCCCCCATCCTTTGCTGAGCTGCTCCTTATCCTGCGTACAGAAGAGGATCGTGAGGCAGCTAAAACCCTGCGCATGAAGCAACATCTTGGGGCAAAGCAGAGAGTGTCAGCCCAAGTCCATTCCCAAGTTGCTTATGGCGGTGAAGAACAAAGCCTTTGTGCTGCATTAACTACCCTTACGCAGCAGCTTACCAAGCAAATGGCGGAGATCCAACATCAGTTGGCTTCTTTAACAGCTAATTCTCCCCATTCTTCTTGTTCTTCCAAGTCTTACCGTCCAGCACTTGAACGATCAGCTGGGGAGAGGACACCATCACAGCCTAAACCAGGTTATTGTTTTCGATGCGGCGAAGATGGTCATATAAAACCTCAGTGTGACAATGAGCCCAATCCTGCATTAGTTGCTGAGAAGAGGAGGAAGTTCAATGCCAAGAACCCACTTGGGCAGAAGAGGACCCCGTCTACGCCCAGACCCCATTTAAACTAGAACCAGTTCCTGTTGCAGGGCGGACGGGGACTGGCATTGACACAGAATGTCCTACTTTTACTACGTGCAAACAACATCTTCAACGTGACCCAGCACAGGTTGGGAGGCCAGCTGCTGCGTTGCCCAAAGGACTTGTGGGATCCAGGTGCATAGCTGCAGTCAGTATAGCCGGCATTGATTGTAGCTGCCTCTTGGATACTGGCTCCCAAGTCACAACGGTCCCAGTTTCATTTTACAACAAGAATCTGGTTGATCATCCCATCCAACCTCTTGATACCCTTCTTGAAGTTGAGGGTGCAGCTGGGCAGTCTGTCCCATACCTGGGCTATGTGGAAGTGACAGTCACTTTTCCCAAAGACTTTTTGGGAGTCATCACTGAAGTACCTACCCTTGCACTTGTCGTGCCAGATGTGCATCCTGAAACCCCGTCACCTGTTCTTATAGGAACCAACACTCTTGACGTGCTGTATGTGCAACATCTTAGCAGTGAAGTAGTGAACCATCAGCCTCAGGAGTACGGCTACAGGGCAGTACTCAAAACCCTGGAATCACGCCACCTTCAGCACCAGAATGGACATGTTGGAGTGGTGAGAATGCTCGGCAGGTCGCCCACACTTATCCCAGCAGGCCACAGTGTGATCTTGGAGGGCTCAGCTCAAGTCCCCCCTCATGCTGCTGATCGTTGGGCCATTGTGGAGCACCCCACCCAGTTTTCCTTGCCTGGTGGTCTGTGTGTTAAGAGTTGCTTGGTTTCTCTTCCAGCTCGTGCACCCCACAAAGTCCCTGTGGTGGTGACGAACACAGCAGGGCATGATATTTTCATTCCGCCTCTGTGTGTTCTGGCAGAGCTGGGGGGTTATCACAGTATCCTCTTACAGCACCAGGTGAAGCCCGCAACCCAAGTCCAGCCGGTGTCAGAGCTGACCTTTAACTTTGGAGACTCACCTTTGTCTCCTGAATGGAAGGAGCGTGTCACCTCGAAGCTTCTTGATGTATCCGATGTCTTTTCTCACCATGACTTGGATTTTGGTTGCACCGATAAAGTGAAGCATCGTATAAAGTTATCTGATGAAACCCCTTTCAAGCAACGTGCAAGACCCATTCACCCTCAGGATGTGGAAGCTGTTCGGAGACATCTTCGTGAGCTAATCACAACTGGGGTAATAAGAGAGTCTTCATCTCCATTTTCTTCACCCATTGTTGTTGTGAGAAAAAAGAATAATGACATTCGTCTATGTATAGACTATCGGAAGCTGAACTTGCAAACAGTCAAGGACGCTTATGCTTTGCCCAATCTGGAGGAAACTTTTTCTGCTTTGACGGGATCCAAATGGTTCACCGTGCTCGATTTGAAGTCCGGATACTACCAGATCGAGATGGATGAAGCTGACAAGGCTAAAACCGCTTTTGTCACGCCATTGGGATTCTGGGAGTTCAATCGTATGCCCCAGGGGATAACGAATGCCCCGAGCACTTTCCAGAGGCTAATGGAGAAATGCATGGGAGGATTGCATCTCAAAGAAGTTCTTGTCTTTTTGGATGATTTGATTGTTTTCTCCAGCACTTTGGAGGAGCATGAGTCTCGACTAATGAATGTACTTGGACGTCTGAAAGAGTATGGATTAAAACTGTCGTCTGAAAAGTGCAAGTTTTTCCAAACGTCAGTGCGCTATCTTGGACATGTGGTGACGGAAAATGGTGTGGAAACGGATCCAGAGAAGGTCGAAGCTTTAAAAACCTGGCCAATTCCGAGAAATCTGAAGGAGTTGAGGTCCTTTTTAGGATTCTCTGGCTATTATTGCCGGTTCATCCGACGTTACGCTGACTTGGTCAAGCCCCTCAACGAACTCACTCGTGGGTACCCCCCATCGAGGAAAGCCGGCGACGGCAAAGTGTCCAAACTTCAATATCATGATCCAAAACAGCCATTCGGAGGTCGATGGACTCCCCAGTGTCAAGCTGCTTTTCAGTCCCTCATTGAGAAGTTAACAACTGCCCCAGTCCTTGGGTTTGCTGATCCAAAGAGCCCCTACATCTTGCACACGGATGCCAGCACCACAGGGCTGGGAGCCGCTCTCTATCAGGAACAAGAAGGGAAACTGAGAGCCATCGCCTTCGCCAGTCGAGGCCTGTCACAGAGTGAGTCCCGTTATCCAGCCCATAAACTGGAATTCCTTGCCCTTAAATGGAGTGTGACAGAGAAGTTTCATGATTATCTGTATGGAAGTGAATTTACTGTGGTCACCGACAGCAATCCCCTCACTTACATCCTTACCTCTGCCAGGTTGGATGCAACGAGTTACCGTTGGTTGGCTGCATTGTCCAATTACACCTTCAAACTGCAGTTCCGGGCTGGTAAGCAAAACCTCGATGCTGATGCACTGTCCAGGAGGGCCCATCCCCCTTCTGTGAATGATGCTCATTCTCAGAAAGAACAAGACCGCATCGACCGTTTTGCTCAGCACCATCTGTCTGATCTGACCAGCACCACTGAAATCCCTGCAGAAGTCGTCGATGCCATCTGTACCAGTCACATTGTCAGAACCCCTCTCCATTCTGGTTCTGACCCAGCTGTGATCACGTTGGTGGAGTCTTTTGCCACCTCTGCTAATGCAATTCCTGACTGCTATGATTCTGAAGGTCACCATGGCTTATCCATCATTCCCCCGTGGTCCCATCTTGACCTCAAGGAGAAGCAGAGGGAGGACACAATCATCCGTGAGGTAATTTTCCAGCTGGAATGTGGAGAGAAGATTCCCCCAACAGTGAGAAAAGAGTTGCCTGACTTACCACTTGTGTTGCGGGAATGGAACAAATTGGAGCTGAGAGATGACATATTGTACAGACGCCGACAGGATGGGGAACAGGTCACTTACCAACTGGTTTTGCCTTCTGAGCTGCGATCCATGGTTCTGCAGAGTTTGCACAACGACATGGGCCACATGGGAATTGAAAGAACTCTTGACCTCGTTCGAACCCGTTTCTATTGGCCCAGGATGGCAGCTGACGTTGAGCACAAAGTTAAAACATGTGAACGCTGTGTCCGACGAAAGACCCCTCCTGAAAGAGCTGCTCCACTGGTAAACATCAGAGCCACACGTCCCCTTGAACTCGTATGCATGGACTATCTGAGCCTTGAGCCCGACACCAGCAACACCAAAGACATCCTGGTCTTGACTGATCATTTCACAAAGTTCGCTGTTGCTATTCCAACTGCAAATCAGAAAGCCAAGACAGTCGCCAGATGTTTATGGGACAACTTTATCGTCTGTTATGGTGTACCGGAACGGCTCCATACTGATCAAGGTCCCGACTTTGAGTCAAAGTTAATTAAAGAGCTCTGTGAAGTCATCGGTATTCAGAAGATCAGGACCACACCCTACCATCCCAGAGGAAACCCTGTTGAACGTTTCAATCGGACGCTACTCAACATGTTGGGAACTTTGGAGACTAAGAAAAAACAGAAGTGGAGAGAGTATGTTAAACCATTAGTACATGCTTATAACTGCACCCGAAACGAAGTCACCGGTTTCACCCCGTATGAGCTCATGTTTGGACGAACACCACGATTACCTGTTGATTTGGCTTTTGGTTTACCCGTTGGAAGCAAGCAACATCAATCCCACTCTGAGTATGTCAAGAACCTGAAAGCTCGACTGGAGGAGAGCTACAATCTCGCATCTCAACACGCTTTGAAGACAGCTGAGAGGAACAAAACCCGGTTCGATCAGAAAGTGACAACATCAGTCTTGGAGGTTGGTGACAGAGTGCTCGTAAGAAATGTGAGGATCCGGGGAAAACAAAAGCTAATGGACAAGTGGGAATCTGACGTGTATGTGGTCATTAAAAGGGCAGGTGATCTCCCTGTCTATACAGTGAAGCCAGAAACCCGCGATGGTCCCAAACGCACCTTACATCGGGATCTCCTGCTTCCCTGTGGGTTTCTTCCCCTGTCAACAGCGGATGAGGATCATCCATCCACTCCTGTCCGTAGGCCCCGAACCCGTCAGCACCCTCTTAGTGAAACCAGTTCTATCGGTGATGAGCAAGAGGAAGAGGATGATTCTGGTTGGATTCCACAATGTTCAGTTCCCTTGTTGGGGTTGAGTGTGGACGCTGACAGCAAAGCTGGAAACTCGTCATCTGTTCCCCAGCAACAGATCTCTCAATCTTTCCCCTCGACTGAATCTCCCCCTGTCGCTGTGGAGGAAGTGGATTTCCCTGACTCACCTGGGAGGAATCACTTACCTGGACCTGTGGAAACCAACGTGGATACTGTGGAATTGTTGGATGACTTACCTGGACCTGTGGAAACCAATGTGGATTCTGATGAACTGCCTGGACCTGAAGAGGAAAATCAAGCTGATGACAACTTACCTGAAGGAAACTCATCTGTTGAAGCAGCAGATCCTGAGTGTCCTGTGGTTGAAGAACCGGCCGAAGCTGCTGCTAATCTTGAGACTGACCCAGTTGAAGTTGCCACTTCACTTAGACGCTCTCAAAGATCCCGAGAACGTCCACATAGATTACAGTATGCTCGGTTAGGTAATCCTTTAATTTCTGTTGCGCAGACTCTTTTCCAAAACCTTTTGTCTGCTTACACTGATGCCTTAAGTTCTTCTCCTTCTCCTGAGACTTATGTAGTGTAACCATTTCACATGTACAGGGGCGTACATGGGTTTAGGGGGGGAGGATGTAACCCAGGTCCCAGATACCTGTTGACGTGACGTCATCATTTGTTGTTCTCGCGAGATTTGTGTATATCTCGTGAGAGTTGGTTGAGCCAATCAGAGCTTCCGCTAGGCACGTTATACGGCAGTAGAGGTAGCAGCAGGTAAGACTGAGTGAGAGAGTGAACTGAGCGTGGGAGCAGCGGCGTTGTCTGTGGCAGAAAGCCGACCGCTTGATGCATCCACGGCCGCCGATCTGGGTTGGGTCAGTGACTGTGTGCTTGAATGAACAGCGGAATTGGCCAGGTTACCCTGAGACACTGATGGCGAGCTAGGACTGGAAGGAACCAGACCCATGTGTCTGCTTGAGCAGCAAGACACCAACGATAGCACACACACCTTCACCCACACAACCACCAGCCCAATCCCCTTTTCTCCCCCCTTCCCGGACAATACACAACCACCTACCTCATACAGACTCTCTCTCTCTCTCTCTCTCTCTCTCTCTCTCCCTCTCTTTTGGGGTGGATGAGAAAAGACTCTTGGGGCTGGCAGCAACTTGCTGCATGGGTTTGATATTGGTGTGATTTACTATTTGTGTGTGATTGATTATTGCCTGTTGAATCGAAGTATACTAAACGAGACTTAGTCTATTGATAATTCAATTATCACTATTACGCTTTTGGCCAACTGTATATTTTGTATATAACTCTCACCTGTGTACAATACACTTTACTTCATTCAAACTTCCTTTGTCTTTGGTTTTCATTCACATTCTGTACATCAGAGCAATTTAATCCTCCCGCCTTATCTTCTGATTAACCCATTACCTACTCTATTCAACTTAGCACTTGCTACACTATTGTTTAGGCACCACATTCCTCCACCTACATTCCTTACACATACGTCCCTTAACCTCAGTGACAGGATTGCATGATCACTAAGAGTGGTAAAAGTATATTTCACCTCCTTTATTTTGCTGACAATGTTTTCCTTAACCAGGACCAGGTCTATTCGACTCTGTCTAAGGGTCCCCATAACCACCTGCCTCCGCGAAAACCCTTTACTGTCTGCATTTTCCTCCCTCCATATGTCCACCATTTTGTGTTCTGCCATCATGTTTTTCAGAAAGTTCCTTGACCCATCATACCTGTATTTTACGTAATTTGAATAATCTAGTCTTGATAATTTTACATTATAGTCACCAACCATCATACAACCTCCCGTGCACAGAACCTCCAAGTCCTTGAAAAAATCTTTCCTCATTTCCTCCACGTTTGGTGCATATATATTGATTAATTTATATGTGTTTTTATTGTGCACAAATTCAATCGCTATCACTCTTCCATTCCCTCCACAAAAGGTCTGTTTTGCTCCACTAACAGACCTCTCTCTGACAAGGATCGCCACTCCACGTGCCTTCGCACTCCCATTATCTGTAAATATGGGCCCTTTCCAAAGTTTCCCAAGGTTTTTCACAATTCCATCATCCCAGTGCGTCTCCTGCAGGCACAACATGTCCGATTTACACAGTTCAATCGTTCTTTCTAGCTTTATCATGTTCCTCAGGCCATTCGCATTTAGGGATGTTATAATGACCATAGTAATGCAAAGAAAAACACAGATTTCCATAGATGCTCGATGGGTCATACCTTCCGCTCTTTTGGCTCCCTTTTGTCCTTCTTTTTGTTCATTCTTTTCCTGCTGGCTCTCACCGCTTCGCAATCCATCAACTCTCCTTCCTCCGATGTTCCCGTCCCCACCACCTCCATGTTCGAATCGTCTGGCTCCTTTCCAGGTGAAGCAGCCACAGCCGTCCCGTCCCGCGGAGCCTCTCCGCACCCCGGGGTCTCCACCTTCTCAGGTCGACCGCCTCCTCGCTCATTCGCCAGGGCTGATGGAGTTTTGGGCGCTGCGCTAGCGCCTTCTTCAGCACTTTGCCCGGATGCGCCTCTCGTCGTGCGACCCGTCCCCCTGGACACGCCATCCACACCGCTGCCAATGGTGTCTGGGGTCATCTCCTCTCCGTTGGCAGCTCCGGTGTTCTCCTCTCCCTCCAATGGTATGGGATCAGAGCATGCGATGTCCTCGTCCCGCTGTCGCTGCTCCTCCTCGGACCGGGACACGCTCTCGCCGCCACCGGCTGGCTCCGCATCCACCGGCCGCTCCTCTCCGCGTCTTGCTCCCTGCAGGTCACACTCCCTAGCATAGTGTCCCTGGCGCTTGCATTTATAGCAGGTGAAGTCTGGGCATTCTCTCACAATATGTCCTGGCTGGATGCACAGCCTGCAGACCTTCACCTGCCTGTCGTGAATTACGCGGAAGTACTCCCCTCCGTCTAGCGTCTCAAACTTTGTTGAGTAGGGCAGTGACTGTACAAGTTCAGTGAACTGTACTTTACAGAACCTTGTCCCGTCCGCCACGTCTGTCCCAGGCCATTTCCTTCTTTTGATGGGCGAAATCGCCTTCACGCCCCACGTTGAGAGTTTCTGCCTTATTTCAGCGTCAGAAATATAAGGTGGCAAGTTTAGAAATGAAACAACTATTTCATTGCTGCGTACTTCTTAAGCTGTCACCTGAGTGTTTTTGATTTTGAACCCATCCAATAACCTCGTCTTGCCCTTTCCCTCCTGCATGGTGATCTCGTATATGATCTTACTTTTGACCCTGCAGGCCAGAACAATCCCGCACTTATCTTTGATTCCTCGCAATAGCTCCATCATAGTTATATTGTCTTCACCGACCAGCTCTACAATCAACGTCAGCTCCTTTTTATAGCCACCGTCACTCTCTCCCGCATTCATCACTTCATTTAGACCCTCTTTATCTCTCCTGCTATTCACCATGTTTTCTCCCTCTGTACTAACGGAATTAGTCTGTGTTATTCCTTTCTCTCTTACTTCAACATGCTCAGGCTCATTCACCTGTTCTACATGTGTCAAACTGGTAGTAGCTCCCATGTTTTCATTTACTAAATTATCCATCCAATCACGAGAAGCATGATCAATATCGGGTTCCACATGAATCAAAGTGGCCTTTCCACCTATTTTCCCATTTACCAGATTATCCATCTAAACAAGAAAGTATGAAACAATCCCCCAAACAGCCAGGCTGCAGGGGGAATGAAACAAACTATGAAACTATCAAACTATGAATGAAACAATAAAACTATCAACAAAAAAGTGCCTTTTCACTATCAAGCACACACGGTCCCAACAAACACTCAACTGCTCTGTGCTCACTTCCTGCTTGCGCACCTGAACGGGATCAGACGAGATCACGGTGGTGTGGCCGTAAGCAATTACTCATGGCACCAGACAGGACTTTAAACAGGAGAAAGGATGATTTTTTTTACCACAAATGAAAATAGATTACAGCACCTGGTATTCCCAGGCGGTCTCCCATCCAAGTACTAACCAAGCCCGACCGTGCTTAGCTTCCGAGATCAGACGAGATCGGGCGTGTTCGCAGTGGTGTGGCCGTAAGCAATTACTCCTAGCACCAGACAGGACTTTAAACAGGAGAAAGGATGATTTTTTTTACCCCAAATGAAAATAGCTTACAGCACCTGGTATTCCCAGGCGGTCTCCCATCCTGGTACTAACCAGGCCCGACCGTGCTTAGCTTCCGAGATCAGACGAGATCGGGCGTGTTCGCAGTGGTGTGGCCGTAAGCAATTGCTCATGGCACCAGACAGGACTTTAAACAGGAGAAAGGATCATTTTTTTTTACCCCAAATGAAAATAGATCACAGCACCTGATATTCCCAGGCGGTCTCCCATCCAAGTACTAACCAGGCCCGACCGTGCTTAGCTTCCGAGATCAGACGAGATCGGGCGTGTTCCCGGTGGTGTGGCCGTAAGCAATTTCTCCAGCACCTGGTATTCCCAGGCGGTCTCCCATCCAAGTACTAACCAGCCCCGACCGTGCTTAGCTTCCAAGATCAGACGAAATCGGGCGTGTTCACGGTGGTGTGGCCGTAAGCAATTGCTCCTGGCACCAGACAGGACTTTAAACAGGAGAAAGGATGATTTTTTTTACCCCAAATGAAAATAGCTTACAGCACCTGGTATTCCCAGGCGGTCTCCCAACCAAGTACTAACCAGGCCCGACCGTGCTTAGCTTCCGTGTTCAGATGAGATCGGGCGTGTTCCCGGTGGTGTGGCCGTAAGCAATTGCTCCTGGCACCAGACAGGACTTTAAACAGGAGAAAGGATCATTTTTTTTACCCCAAATGAAAATAGATTACAGCACCTGGTATTCCCAGGCGGTCTCCCATCCAAGTACTAACCAGGCCCGACCGTGCTTAGCTACCGAGATCAGACGAGATCGGGCGTGTTCGCAGTGGTGTGGCCGTAAGCAATTCCTCATGGCACCAGACAGGACTTTAAACAGGAGAAAGGATCATTTTTTTTACCCCAAATGAAAATAGATTACAGCACCTGGTATTCCCATGCTTTCTCCCATCCAAGTACTAACCAAGCCCGACCGTGCTTAGCTTCCGAGATCAGACGAGATCGGGCATGTTCGCAGTGGTGTGGCCGTAAGCAATTGCTCCTGGCACCAGACAGGACTTTAAACAGGAGAAAGGATCATTTTTTTTTACCCCAAATGAAAATAGATTACAGCACCTGGTATTCCCAGGCGGTCTCCCATCCAAGTACTAACCAGGCCCGACCGTGCTTCGCTTCCAAGATCATACGAGATCGGTCGTGTTCGCAGTGGTGTGGCCGTAAGCAATTGCTCCTGGCACCAGACAGGACTTTAAACAGGAGAAAGGATGATTTTTTTTACCCCAAATGAAAATAGCTTACAGCACCTGGTATTCCCAGGCGGTCTCCCATCCTGGTACTAACCAGGCCCGACCGTGCTTAGCTTCCGAGATCAGACGAGATTGGGCGTGTTCTCAGTGGTGTGGCCGTAAGCAATTGCTCATGGCACCAGACAGGACTTTAAACAGGAGAAAGGATGATTTTTTTTACCCCAAATGAAAATAGCTTACAGCACCTGGTATTCCCAGGCGGTCTCCCATCCAGGTACTAACCAGGCCCGACCGTGCTGAGCTTCCGAGATCAGACGAGATCGGGCGTGTTCACGGTGGTGTGGCCGTAAGCAATTGCTCCGGGCACCAGACAGGACTTTAAACAGGAGAAAGGGTGATTTTTTTTACCCCAAATGAAAATAGCTTACAGCACCTGGCATTCCCAGGCGGTCTCCCATCCAGGTACTAACCAGGCCCGACCGTGCTTAGCTTCCGAGATCAGATGAGATCGGGCGTGTTCGCAGTGGTGTGGCCGTAAGCAATTGCTCATGGCACCAGACAGGACTTTAAACAGGAGAAAGGATCATTTTTTTTACCCCAAATGAAAATAGATTACAGCACCTGGTATTCCCAGGCGGTCTCCCATTCAAGTACTAACCAGGCCCGACCGTGCATAGCTTCCGATATCAGACGAGATCGGGCGTGTTCACGGTGGTGTGGCCGTAAGCAATTGCTCGTGGCACCAGACAGGACTTTAAACAGGAGAAAGGATGATTTTTTTTACCCCAAATGAAAATAGCTTACAGCACCTGGTATTCCCAGGCGGTCTCCCATCCAAGTACTAACCAGGCCCGACCGTGCTTAGCTTCCGAGATCAGACGAGATCGGGCGTGTTCACGGTGGTGTGGCCGTAAGCAATTGCTCCTTGCACCAGACAGGACTTTAAACAGGAGAAAGGATGATTTTTTTTACCCCAAATGAAAATAGCTTACAGCACCTGGTATTCCCAGGCGGTCTCCCATCCAGGTACTAACCGGGCCCGACCGTGCTTAGCTTCCGAGATCAGACGAGATCGGGCGTGTTCGCAGTGGTGTGGCCGTAAGCAATTGCTCCTGGCACCAGACAGGACTTTAAACAGGAGAAAGGATCATTTTTTTTACCCCAAATGAAAATAGATTACAGCACCTGGTATTCCCAGGCGGTCTCCCATCCAAGTAGTAACCAGGCCCGACCGTGCTTAGCTACCGAGATCAGACGAGATCGGGCGTGTTCGCAGTGGTGTGGACGTAAACAATTGCTCCTGGCACCAGACAGGACTTTAAACAGGAGAAAGGATGATTTTTTTTACCCCAAATGAATATAGCTTACAGCACCTAGTATTCCCAGGTGGTCTCCCATCCAAGTACTAACCAGGCCCGACTGTGCTTACCTTCCGAGATCAGACGAGATCGGGCGTGTTCACGGTGGTGTGGCCGTAAGCAATTGCTCCTGGCACCAGACAGGACTTTAAACAGGAGAAAGGATGATTTTTTTTTACCCCAAATGAAAATAGATTACAGCACCTGGTATTCCCAGGCGGTCTCCCATCCAAGTACTAACCAGGCCCGACCGTGCTTAGCTTCCGAGATCAGACGAGATCGGGCGTGTTCACGGTGGTGTGGCCGTAAGCAATTGCTCCTGGCACCAGACAGGACTTTAAACAGGAGAAAGGATGATTTTTTTTACCACAAATGAAAATAGCTTACAGCACCTGGTATTCCTAGGCGGTCTCCCATCCAGGTACTAACCAGGCCCGTCCGTGCTTAGCTTCCGAGATCAGGCGTGTTCGCAGTGGTGTGGCCGTAAGCAATTTCTCCTAGCACCAGACAGGACTTTAAACAGGAGAAAGGATGATTTTTTTTACCCCAAATGAAAATAGCTTACAGCACCTGGTATTCCCAGGCGGTCTCCCATCCAGGTACTAAGCAGGCCCGACCGTGCTTAGCTACCGAGATCAGACGATACCGGGCGTGTTCGCAGTGGTGTGGCCGTAAGCAATTGCTCCTGGCACCAGACAGGACTTTAAACAGGAGAAAGGATGATTTTTTTTACCCCAAATGAAAATAGCTTACAGCACCTGGTATTCCCAGGCGGTCTCCCATCCAGGTACTAACCAGGCCCGACCGTGCTTAGCTTCCGAGATCAGACGAGATCAGGCGTGTTCGCAGTGGTGTGGCCGTAAGCAATTGCTCCTGGCACCAGACAGGACTTTAAACAGGAGAAAGGATGATTTTTTTTACCCCAAATGAAAATAGCTTACAGCACCTGGTAATCCCATGCGGTCTCCCATCCAGGTACTAACCAGGCCCGACCGTGCTTAGCTTCCGAGATCAGTCGAGATCGGGCGTGTTCGCAGTGGTGTGGCCGTAAGCAATTGCTCGTGGCACCAGACAGGACTTTAAACAGGAGAAAGGATCATTTTTTTTACCCCAAATGAAAATAGATTACAGCACCTGGTATTCCCAGGCGGTCTCCCATCCAAGTACTAACCAGGCCCGACCGTGCTTAGCTTCCGAGATCAGACGAGATCGGGCGTGTTCCCGGTGGTGTGGCCGTAAGCAATTTCTCCAGCACCTGGTATTCCCAGGCGGTCTCCCATCCAAGTACTAACCAGCCCCGACCGTGCTTAGCTTCCAAGATCAGACGAAATCGGGCGTGTTCACGGTGGTGTGGCCGTAAGCAATTGCTCCTGGCACCAGACAGGACTTTAAACAGGAGAAAGGATGATTTTTTTTACCCCAAATGAAAATAGCTTACAGCACCTGGTATTCCCAGGCGGTCTCCCAACCAAGTACTAACCAGGCCCGACCGTGCTTAGCTTCCGTGTTCAGATGAGATCGGGCGTGTTCCCGGTGGTGTGGCCGTAAGCAATTGCTCCTGGCACCAGACAGGACTTTAAACAGGAGAAAGGATCATTTTTTTTACCCCAAATGAAAATAGATTACAGCACCTGGTATTCCCAGGCGGTCTCCCATCCAAGTACTAACCAGGCCCGACCGTGCTTAGCTACCGAGATCAGACGAGATCGGGCGTGTTCGCAGTGGTGTGGCCGTAAGCAATTCCTCATGGCACCAGACAGGACTTTAAACAGGAGAAAGGATCATTTTTTTTACCCCAAATGAAAATAGATTACAGCACCTGGTATTCCCATGCTTTCTCCCATCCAAGTACTAACCAAGCCCGACCGTGCTTAGCTTCCGAGATCAGACGAGATCGGGCATGTTCGCAGTGGTGTGGCCGTAAGCAATTGCTCCTGGCACCAGACAGGACTTTAAACAGGAGAAAGGATCATTTTTTTTTACCCCAAATGAAAATAGATTACAGCACCTGGTATTCCCAGGCGGTCTCCCATTCAAGTCCTAACCAGGCACGACCGTGCTTAGCTTCCGAGATCAGACGAGATCGGGCGTGTTCCCGGTGGTGTGGCCGTAAGTAATTGCTCCTGGCACCAGACAGGACTTTAAACAGGAGAAAGGATGATTTTTTTTACCCCAAATGAAAATAGCTTACAGCACCTGGTATTCCCAGGCGGTCTCCCATCCAAGTACTAACCAGGCCCGACCGTGCTTCGCTTCCAAGATCATACGAGATCGGTCGTGTTCGCAGTGGTGTGGCCGTAAGCAATTGCTCCTGGCACCAGACAGGACTTTAAACAGGAGAAAGGATGATTTTTTTTACCCCAAATGAAAATAGCTTACAGCACCTGGTATTCCCAGGCGGTCTCCCATCCTGGTACTAACCAGGCCCGACCGTACTTAGCTTCCGAGATCAGACGAGATTGGGCGTGTTCTCAGTGGTGTGGCCGTAAGCAATTGCTCATGGCACCAGACAGGACTTTAAACAGGAGAAAGGATCATTTTTTTTACCCCAAATGAAAATAGATTACAGCACCTGGAATTCCCAGGCGGTCTCCCATCCAAGTACTAACCAGGCCCGACCGTGCTTAGCTTCCGATATCAGACGAGATCGGGCGTGTTCACGGTGGTGTGGCCGTAAGCAATTGCTCCTGGCACCAGACAGGACTTTAAACAGGAGAAAGGATGATTTTTTTTACCCCAAATGAAAATAGCTTACAGCACCTGGTATTCCCAGGCGGTCTCCCATCCAGGTACTAACCAGGCCCGACCGTGCTGAGCTTCCGAGATCGGGCGTGTTCACGGTGGTGTGGCCGTAAGCAATTGCTCCGGGCACCAGACAGGACTTTAAACCGGAGAAAGGGTGATTTTTTTTACCCCAAATGAAAATAGCTTACAGCACCTGGCATTCCCAGGCGGTCTCCCATCCAGGTACTAACCAGGCCCGACCGTGCTTAGCTTCCGAGATCAGATGAGATCGGGCGTGTTCGCAGTGGTGTGGCCGTAAGCAATTGCTCATGGCACCAGACAGGACTTTAAACAGGAGAAAGGATCATTTTTTTTACCCCAAATGAAAATAGATTACAGCACCTGGTATTCCCAGGCGGTCTCCCATCCAAGTACTAACCAGGCCCGACCGTGCATAGCTTCCGATATCAGACGAGATCGGGCGTTTTCGCAGTGGTGTGGCCGTAAGCAATTGCTCCTGGCACCAGACAGGACTTTAAACAGGAGAAAGGACGATTTTTTTTACCCCAAATGAAAATAGCTTACAGCACCTGGTATTCCCAGGCGGTCTCCCATCCAAGTACTAACCAGGCCCGTCCGTGCTTAGCTTCCGAGATCAGGCGTGTTCGCAGTGGTGTGGCCGTAAGCAATTGCTCCTAGCACCAGACAGGACTTTAAACAGGAGAAAGGATGATTTTTTTTACCCCAAATGAAAATAGCTTACAGCACCTGGTATTCCCAGGCGGTCTCCCATCCAGGTACTAACCAGGCCCGACCGTGCTTAGCTTCCGAGATCAGACGAGATCGGGCGTGTTCGCAGTGGTGTGGCCGTAAGCAATTGCTCATGGCACCAGACAGGACTTTAAACAGGAGAAAGGATCATTTTTTTTACCCCAAATGAAAATAGATTACAGCACCTGGTATTCCCAGGCGGTCTCCCATCCAAGTACTAACCAGGCCCGACCGTGCTTAGCTTCCGAGATCAGACGAGATCGGGCGTGTTCACGGTGGTGTGGCCTTAAGCAATTGCACCTGGCACCAGACAGGACTTTAAACAGGAGAAAGGATGATTTTTTTTACCCCAAATGAAAATAGCTTACAGCACCTGGTATTGCCAGGCGGTCTCCCATCCAGGTACTAACCAGGCCCGACCGTGCTTAGCTTCCGAGATCAGACGAGATCGGGCGTGCTCGCAGTGGTGTGGCCGTAAGCAATTGCTCATGGCACCAGACAGGACTTTAAACAGGAGAAAGGATCATTTTTTTTACCCCAAATGAAAATAGATTACAGCACCTGGTATTCCCAGGCGGTCTCCCATCCAAGTACTAACCAGGCCCGACCGTGCTTAGCTTCCGATATCAGACGAGATCGGGCGTTTTCGCAGTGGTGTGGCCGTAAGCAATTGCTCCTGGCACCAGACAGGACTTTAAACAGGAGAAAGGACGATTTTTTTTACCCCAAATGAAAATAGCTTACAGCACCTGGTATTCCCAGGCGGTCTCCCATCCAGGTACTAACCAGGCCCGACCGTGCTTAGCTTCCGAGATCAGACGAGATCGGGCGTGTTCGCAGTGGTGTTGCCGTAAGCAATTGCTCCTGGCACCAGACAGGACTTTAAACAGGAGAAAGGATGATTTTTTTTACCCCAAATGAAAATAGCTTACAGCACCTGGTATTCCCAGGCGGCCTCCCATCCAAGTACTAACCAGGCCCGACCGTGCTTAGCTTCCGATATCAGACGAGATCGGGCGTGTTCACGGTGGTGTGGCCGTAAGCAATTGCTCCTGGCACCAGACAGGACTTTAAACAGGAGAAAGGATGATTTTTTTTACCCCAAATGAAAATAGATTACAGTACCTGGTATTCCCAGGCGGTCTCCCATTCAAGTCCTAACCAGGCCCGACCGTGCTTAGCTTCCGAGATCAGACCAGCTCGGGCGTGTTCCCGGTGGTGTGGCCGTAAGCAATTGCTCCTGGCACCAGACAGGACTTTAAACAGGAGAAAGGATGATTTTTTTTACCCCAAATGAAAATAGCTTACAGCACCTGGTATTCCCAGGCGGTCTCCCATCCAAGTACTAACCAGGCCCGTCCGTGCTTAGCTTCCGAGATCAGGCGTGTTCGCAGTGGTGTGGCCGTAAGCAATTGCTCCTAGCACCAGACAGGACTTTAAACAGGAGAAAGGATGATTTTTTTTACCCCAAATGAAAATAGCTTACAGCACCTGGTATTGCCAGGCGGTCTCCCATCCAGGGGTCCGACCGTGCTCAGCTTCCGAGATCAGACGAGATCGGGCGTGTTCGCAGTGGTGTGGCCGTAAGCAATTTCTCCAGCACCTGGTATTCCCAGGCGGACTCCCATCCAAGTACTAACAACCCCCAACCGTGCTTAGCTTCCAAGATCAGACGAGATCGGGCGTGTTCGCAAGTAATTGCTCCTGGCACCAGACAGGACTTTAAACAGGAGAAAGGATGATTTTTTTTACCCCAAATGAAAATTGCTTACAGCACCTGGTATTCCCAGGCGGTCTCCCATCCAGGTACTAACCAGGCCCGACCGTGCTTAGCTTCCGAGATCAGACGATATCGGGCGTGTTCGCAGTTGTGTGGCCGTAAGCAATTGCTCCTGGCACCAGACAGGACTTTAAACAGGAGAAAGGATCATTTTTTTTTACCCCAAATGAAAATAGATCACAGCACCTGGTATTCCCAGGCGGTCTCCCATCCAAGTACTAACCAGGCCCGACCGTGCTTAGCTTCCGAGATCAGACGAGATCGGGCGTGTTCCCGGTGGTGTGGCCGTAAGCAATTTCTCCAGCACCTGGTATTCCCAGGCGGTCTCCCATCCAAGTACTAACAACCCCCGACCGTGCTTAGCTTCCAAGATCAGACGAGATTGGGCGTGTTCACGGTGGTGTGGCCGTAAGCAATTGCTCCTGGCACCAGACAGGACTTTAAACAGGAGAAAGGATGATTTTTTTTACCCCAAATGAAAATAGCTTACAGCACCTGGTATTCCCAGGCGGTCTCCCATCCAGGTACTAACCGGGCCCGACCGTGCTTAGCTTCCGAGATCAGACGAGATCGGGCGTGTTCGCAGTGGTGTGGCCGTAAGCAATTGCTCCTGGCATCAGACAGGACTTTAAACAGGAGAAAGGATCATTTTTTTTACCCCAAATGAAAATAGATTACAGCACCTGGTATTCCCAGGCGGTCTCCCATCCAAGTACTAACCAGGCCCGACCGTGCTTAGCTACCGAGATCAGATGAGATCGGGCGTGTTCGCAGTGGTGTGGACGTAAACAATTGCTCCTGGCACCAGACACGACTTTAAACAGGAGAAAGGATCATTTTTTTTACCCCAAATGAAAATAGATTACAGTACCTGGTATTCCCAGGCGGTCTCCCATTCAAGTCCTAACCAGGCCCGACCGTGCTTAGCTTCCGAGATCAGACGTGTTCCCGGTGGTGTGGCCGTAAGCAATTGCTCCTGGCACCAGACAGGACTTTAAACAGGAGAAAGGATGATTTTTTTTACCCCAAATGAAAATAGCTTACAGCACCTGGTATTCCCAGGCGGTCTCCCATCCAAGTACTAACCAGGCCCGACTGTGCTTACCTTCCGAGATCAGACGAGATCGGGCGTGTTCACGGTGGTGTGGCCGTAAGCAATTGCTCCTGGCACCAGACAGGACTTTAAACAGGAGAAAGGATGATTTTTTTTTTACCCCAAATGAAAATAGATTACAGCACCTGGTATTCCCAGGTGGTCTCCCATCCAAGTACTAACCAGGCCCGACCGTGCTTAGCTTCCGAGATCAGACGAGATCGGGCGTGTTCACGGTGGTGTGGCCGTAAGCAATTGCTCCTGGCACCAGACAGGACTTTAAACAGGAGAAAGGATGATTTTTTTTACCACAAATGAAAATAGCTTACAGCACCTGGTATTCCTAGGCGGTCTCCCATCCAGGTACTAACCAGGCCCGTCCGTGCTTAGCTTCCGAGATGAGGCGTGTTCGCAGTGGTGTGGCCGTAAGCAATTTCTCCTAGCACCAGACAGGACTTTAAACAGGAGAAAGGATGATTTTTTTTACCCCAAATGAAAATAGCTTACAGCACCTGGTATTCCCAGGCGGTCTCCCATCCAGGTACTAACCAGGCCCGACCGTGCTCAGCTTCCGAGATCAGACGATACCGGGCGTGTTCGCAGTGGTGTGGCCGTAAGCAATTGCTCCTGGCACCAGACAGGACTTTAAACAGGAGAAAGGATGATTTTTTTTACCCCAAATGAAAATAGCTTACAGCACCTGGTATTCCCAGGCGGCCTCCCATCCAGGTACTAACCAGGCCCGATCGTGCTTTGCTTCCGAGATCAGACGAGATCGGGCGTGTTCGCAGTGGTGTGGCCGTAAGCAATTGCTCATGGCACCAGACAGGACTTTAAACAGGAGAAAGGATCATTTTTTTCACCCCAAATGAAAATAGATTACAGCACCTGGTATTGCCAGGCGGTCTCCCATCCAAGTTCTAACCAGGCCCGACCGTGCTTAGCTTCCGATATCAGACGAGATCGGGCGTGTTCACGGTGGTCTGGCCGTAAGCAATTGCTCCTGGCACCAGACAGGACTTTAAACAGGAGAAAGGATGATTTTTTTTACCCCAAATGAAAATAGCTTACAGCACCTGGTATTCCCAGGCGGTCTCCCATCCAGGTACTAACCAGGCCCGACCGTGCTCAGCTTCCGAGATCAGACGAGATCAGGCGTGTTCGCAGTGGTGTGGCCGTAAGCAATTGCTCCTGGCACCAGACAGGACTTTAAACAGGAGAAAGGATGATTTTTTTTACCCCAAATGAAAATAGCTTACAGCACCTGGTATTCCCATGCGGTCTCCCATCCAGGTACTAACCAGGCCCGACCGTGCTTAGCTTCCGAGATCAGACGAGATCGGGCGTGTTCGCAGTGGTGTGGCCGTAAGCAATTGCTCGTGGCACCAGACAGGACTTTAAACAGGAGAAAGGATCATTTTTTTTACCCCAAATGAAAATAGATTACAGCACCTGGTATTCCCAGGCGGTCTCCCATCCAAGTACTAACCAGGCCCGACCGTGCTTAGCTTCCGATATCAGACGAGATCGGGCGTGTTCACGGTGGTGTGGCCGTAAGCAATTGCTCGTGGCACCAGACAGGACTTTAAACAGGAGAAAGGATGATTTTTTTTACCCCAAATGAAAATAGCTTACAGCACCTGGTTTTCCCAGGCGGTCTCCCATCCAAGTACTAACCAGGCCCGACCGTGCTTAGCTTCCGAGATCAGACGAGATCGGGCGTGTTCGCAGTGGTGTGGCCGTAAGCAATTACTCCTGGCACCAGACAGGACTTTAAACAGGAGAAAGGATCATTTTTTTTACCCCAAATGAAAATAGATTACAGCACCTGGTATTCCCAGGCGGTCTCCCATCCAAGTACTAACCAGGCCCGACCGTGCTTAGCTACCGAGATCAGACGAGATCGGGCGTGTTCGCAGTGGTGTGGACGTAAACAATTGTTCCTGGCACCAGACAGGACTTTAAACAGGAGAAAGGATCATTTTTTTTACCCCAAATGAAAATAGATTACAGTACCTGGTATTCCCAGGCGGTCTCCCATTCAAGTCCTAACCAGCCCCGACCGTGCTTAGCTTCCGAGATCAGACGAGATCGGGCGTGTTCCCGGTGGTGTGGCCGTAAGCAATTGCTCCTGGCACCAGACAGGACTTTAAACAGGAGAAAGGATGATTTTTTTTACCCCAAATGAAAATAGCTTACAGCACCTGGTATTCCCAGGCGGTCTCCCATCCAAGTACTAACCAGGCCCGTCCGTGCTTAGCTTCCGAGATCAGGCGTGTTCGCAGTGGTGTGGCCGTAAGCAATTGCTCCTAGCACCAGACAGGACTTTAAACAGGAGAAAGGATGATTTTTTTTACCCCAAATGAAAATAGATTACAGCACCTGGTATTCCCAGGCGGTCTCCCATCCAAGTACTAACCAGGCCCGACCGTGCTTAGCTTCTGAGATCAGACGAGATCGGGCGTGTTCACGGTGGTGTGGCCTTAAGCAATTGCACCTGGCACCAGACAGGACTTTAAACAGGAGAAAGGATGATTTTTTTTACCCCAAATGAAAATAGCTTACAGCACCTGGTATTGCCAGGCGGTCTTCCATCCAGGTACTAACCAGGCCCGACCGTGCTTAGCTTCCGAGATCAGACGAGATCGGGCGTGTTCGCAGTTGTGTGGCCGTAAGCAATTGCTCTTGGCACCAGACAGGACTTTAAACAGGAGAAAGGATCATTTTTTTTTACCCCAAATGAAAATAGATCACAGCACCTGGTATTCCCAGGCGGTCTCCCATCCAAGTACTAACCAGGCCCGACCGTGCTTAGCTTCCGAGATCAGACGAGATCGGGCGTGTTCCCGGTGGTGTGGCCGTAAGCAATTTCTCCAGCACCTGGTATTCCCAGGCGGTCTCCCATCCAAGTACTAACAACCCCCGACCGTGCTTAGCTTCCAAGATCAGACGAGATTGGGCGTGTTCACGGTGGTGTGGCCGTAAGCAATTGCTCCTGGCACCAGACAGGACTTTAAACAGGAGAAAGGATGATTTTTTTTACCCCAAATGAAAATAGCTTACAGCACCTGGTATTCCCAGGCGGTCTCCCATCCAGGTACTAACCGGGCCCGACCGTGCTTAGCTTCCGAGATCAGACGAGATCGGGCGTGTTCGCAGTGGTGTGGCCGTAAGCAATTGCTCCTGGCACCAGACAGGACTTTAAACAGGAGAAAGGATGATTTTTTTTACCCCAAATGAAAATAGCTTACAGCACCTGGTATTCCCAGGCGGTCTCCCATCCAGGTACTAACCAGGCCCGTCCGTGCTTAGCTTCCGAGATCAGGCGTGTTCGCAGTGGTGTGGCCGTAAGCAATTTCTCCTAGCACCAGACAGGACTTTAAACAGGAGAAAGGATGATTTTTTTTACCCCAAATGAAAATAGCTTACAGCACCTGGTATTCCCAGGCGGTCTCCCATCCAGGTACTAACCAGGCCCGACCGTGCTTTGCTTCCGAGATCAGACGAGATCAGGCGTGTTCGCAGTGGTGTGGCCGTAAGCAATTGCTCCTGGCACCAGACAGGACTTTAAACAGGAGAAAGGATGATTTTTTTTACCCCAAATGAAAATAGCTTACAGCACCTGGTATTCCCATGCGGTCTCCCATCCAGGTACTAACCAGGCCCGACCGTGCTTAGCTTCCGAGATCAGACGAGATCGGGCGTGTTCACAGTGGTGTGGCCGTAAGCAATTGCTCCTGGCACCAGACAGGACTTTAAACAGGAGAAAGGATGATTTTTTTTACCCCAAATGAAAATAGCTTACAGCACCTGGTATTCCCAGGCGGTCTCCCATCCAGGTACTAACCAGGCCCGACCGTGCTCAGCTTCCGAGATCAGACGAGATCGGGCGTGTTCGCAGTGGTGTGGCCGTAAGCAATTTCTCCAGCACCTGGTATTCCCAGGCGGTCTCCCATCCAAGTACTAACAACCCCCAACCGTGCTTAGCTTCCAAGATCAGACGAGATCGGGCGTGTTCGCAAGTAATTGCTCCTGGCACCAGACAGGACTTTAAACAGGAGAAAGGATGATTTTTTTTACCCCAAATGAAAATTGCTTACAGCACCTGGTATTCCCAGGCGGTCTCCCATCCAGGTACTAACCAGGCCCGACCGTGCTTAGCTTCCGAGATCAGACGATATCGGGCGTGTTCGCAGTTGTGTGGCCGTAAGCAATTGCTCCTGGCACCAGACAGGACTTTAAACAGGAGAAAGGATCATTTTTTTTTACCCCAAATGAAAATAGATCACAGCACCTGGTATTCCCAGGCGGTCTCCCATCCAAGTACTAACCAGGCCCGACCGTGCTTAGCTTCCGAGATCAGACGAGATCGGGCGTGTTCCCGGTGGTGTGGCCGTAAGCAATTTCTCCAGCACCTGGTATTCCCAGGCGGTCTCCCATCCAAGTACTAACAACCCCCGACCGTGCTTAGCTTCCAAGATCAGACGAGATTGGGCGTGTTCACGGTGGTGTGGCCGTAAGCAATTGCTCCTGGCACCAGACAGGACTTTAAACAGGAGAAAGGATGATTTTTTTTACCCCAAATGAAAATAGCTTACAGCACCTGGTATTCCCAGGCGGTCTCCCATCCAAGTACTAACCAGGCCCGACCGTGCTTAGCTTCCGAGATCAGACGAGATCGGGCGTGTTCACGGTGGTGTGGCCGTAAGCAATTGCTCCTTGCACAAGACAGGACTTTAAACAGGAGAAAGGATGATTTTTTTTACCCCAAATGAAAATAGCTTACAGCACCTGGTATTCCCAGGCGGTCTCCCATCCAGGTACTAACCGGGCCCGACCGTGCTTAGCTTCCGAGATCAGACGAGATCGGGCGTGTTCGCAGTGGTGTGGCCGTAAGCAATTGCTCCTGGCACCAGACAGGACTTTAAACAGGAGAAAGGATCATTTTTTTTACCCCAAATGAAAATAGATTACAGCACCTGGTATTCCCAGGCGGTCTCCCATCCAAGTACTAACCAGGCCCGACCGTGCTTAGCTACCGAGATCAGATGAGATCGGGCGTGTTCGCAGTGGTGTGGACGTAAACAATTGCTCCTGGCACCAGACAGGACTTTAAACAGGAGAAAGGATCATTTTTTTTACCCCAAATGAAAATAGATTACAGTACCTGGTATTCCCAGGCGGTCTCCCATTCAAGTCCTAACCAGGCCCGACCGTGCTTAGCTTCCGAGATCAGACGTGTTCCCGGTGGTGTGGCCGTAAGCCATTGCTCCTGGCACCAGACAGGACTTTAAACAGGAGAAAGGATGATTTTTTTTACCCCAAATGAAAATAGCTTACAGCACCTGGTATTCCCAGGCGGTCTCCCATCCAAGTACTAACCAGGCCCGACCGTGCTTAGCTTCCGAGATCAGACGAGATCGGGCGTGTTCGCAGTGGTGTGGCCGTAAGCAATTACTCCTGGCACCAGACAGGACTTTAAACAGGAGAAAGGATCATTTTTTTTACCCCAAATGAAAATAGATTACAGCACCTGGTATTCCCAGGCGGTCTCCCATCCAAGTACTAACCAGGCCCGACCGTGCTTAGCTACCGAGATCAGACGAGATCGGGCGTGTTCGCAGTGGTGTGGACGTAAACAATTGCTCCTGGCACCAGACAGGACTTTAAACAGGAGAAAGGATCATTTTTTTTACCCCAAATGAAAATAGATTACAGTACCTGGTATTCCCAGGCGGTCTCCCATTCAAGTCCTAACCAGGCCCGACCGTGCTTAGCTTCCGAGATCAGACGAGATCGGGCGTGTTCCCGGTGGTGTGGCCGTAAGCAATTGCTCCTGGCACCAGACAGGACTTTAAACAGGAGAAAGGATGATTTTTTTTACCCCAAATGAAAATAGCTTACAGTAGCTGGTATTCCCAGGCGGTCTCCCATCCAAGTACTAACCAGGCCCGTCCGTGCTTAGCTTCCGAGATCAGGCGTGTTCGCAGTGGTGTGGCCGTAAGCAATTGCTCCTAGCACCAGACAGGACTTTAAACAGGAGAAAGGATGATTTTTTTTACCCCAAATGAAAATAGCTTACAGCACCTGGTATTGCCAGGCGGTCTCCCATCCAGGTACTAACCAGGCCCGACCGTGCTTAGCTTCCGAGATCAGACGAGATCGGGCGTGTTCGCAGTGGTGTGGCCGTAAGCAATTGCTCATGGCACCAGACAGGACTTTAAACAGGAGAAAGGATCATTTTTTTTACCCCAAATGAAAATAGATTACAGCACCTGGTATTCCCAGGCGGTCTCCCATCCAAGTACTAACCAGGCCCGACCGTGCTTAGCTTCCGATATCAGACGAGATCGGGCGTGTTCACGGTGGTGTGGCCGTAAGCAATTGCTCATGGCACCAGACAGGACTTTAAACAGGAGAAAGGATCATTTTTTTTACCCCAAATGAAAATAGATTACAGCACCTGGTATTCCCAGGCGGTCTCCCATCCAAGTACTAACCAGGCCCGACCGTGCTTAGCTTCCGATATCAGACGAGATCGGGCGTGTTCACGGTGGTGTGGCCGTAAGCAATTGCTCCTGGCACCAGACAGGACTTTAAACAGGAGAAAGGATGATTTTTTTTACCCCAAATGAAAATAGCTTACAGCACCTGGTATTCCCAGGCGGTCTCCCATCCAGGTACTAACCAGGCCCGACCGTGCTTAGCTTCCGAGAAAAGACGAGATCGGGCGTTTTCGCAGTGGTGTGGCCGTAAGCAATTGCTCCTGGCACCAGACAGGACTTTAAACAGGAGAAAGGACGATTTTTTTTACCCCAAATGAAAATAGCTTACAGCACCTGGTATTCCCAGGCGGTCTCCCATCCAGGTACTAACCAGGCCCGACCGTGCTTAGCTTCCGAGATCAGACAAGATCGGGCGTGTTCGCAGTGGTGTTGCCGTAAGCAATTGCTCCTGGCACCAGACAGGACTTTAAACAGGAGAAAGGATGATTTTTTTTACCCCAAATGAAAATAGCTTACAGCACCTGGAATTCCCAGGCGGTCTCCCATCCATGTACTAACCAGGCCCGACCGTGCTTAGCTTCCGAGATCAGACGAGATCGGGCGTGTTCGCAGTGGTGTGGCTGTAAGCAATTGCTCATGGCACCAGACAGGACTTTAAACAGGAGAAAGGATCATTTTTTTTACCCCAGATGAAAATAGATTACAGCACCTGGTATTCCCAGGCGGTCTCCCATCGAAGTACCAACCAGGCCCGACCGTGCTTAGGTTCCGAGATCAGACGAGATCGGGCGTGTTCCCGGTGGTGTGGCCGTAAGCAATTGCTCCTGGCACCAGACAGGACTTTAAACAGGAGAAAGGATGATTTTTTTTACCCCAAATGAAAATAGCTTACAGCACCTGGAATTCCCAGGTGGTCTCCCATCCAGGTACTAACCAGGCCCGACCGTGCTTAGCTTCCGAGATCAGACGAGATCGGGCGTGTTCCCGGTGGTGTGGCCGTAAGCAATTGCTCCTGGCACCAGACAGGACTTTAAACAGGAGAAAGGATGATTTTCTTTACCCCAAATGAAAATAGCTTACAGCACCTGGTATTCCCAGGCGGTCTCCCA
>NC_140271.1:27889664-27897164 GCF_964030765.1 Micromesistius poutassou
AGACGAGATCGGGCGTGTTCCCGGTGGTGTGGCCGTAAGCAATTTCTCCAGCACCTGGTATTCCCAGGCGGTCTCCAATCCAAGTACTAACCAGCCCCGACCGTGCTTAGCTTCCAAGATCAGACGAAATCGGGCGTGTTCACGGTGGTGTGGCCGTAAGCAATTGCTCCTGGCACCAGACAGGACTTTAAACAGGAGAAAGGATGATTTTTTTTACCCCAAATGAAAATAGATTACAGCACCTGGTATTCCCAGACGGTCTCCCATCCAAGTACTAACCAAGCCCGACCGTGCTTAGCTTCCGAGATCAGACGTGATCGGGCGTGTTCACGGTGGTGGGGCCGTAAGCAATTGCTCCTAGCACCAGACAGGACTTTAAACAGGAGAAAGGATGATTTTTTTTACCCCAAATGAAAATAGCTTACAGCACCTGGTATTCCCAGGCGGTCTCCCATCCAGGTACTAACCAGGCCCGACCGTGCTTAGCTTCCGAGATCAGACGAGATCGGGCGTGTTCATGGTGGTGTGGCCGTAAGCAAATGCTCCTGGCACCAGACAGGACTTTAAACAGGAGAAAGGATGATTTTTTTTACCCCAAATGAAAATAGCTTACAGCACCTGTTATTCCCAGGCGGTCTCCCATCCAGGTACTAACCAGGCCCGACCGTGCTTAGCTTCCGAGATCAGACGAGATCGGGCGTGTTCGCAGTGGTGTGGCCGTAAGCAATTGCTCCTGGCACCAGACAGGACTTTAAACAGGAGAAAGGATCATTTTTTTTACCCCAAATGAAAATAGATTACAGCACCTGGTATTCCCAGGCGGTCCCCCATCCAAGTACTAACCAGGCCCGACCGTGCTTAGCTTCCGAGATCAGACGAGATCGGGCGTGTTCACGGTGGTGTGGCCGTAAGCAATTGCTCCGGGCACCAGACAGGACTTTAAACAGGAGAAAGGATGATTTTTTTTACCCCAAATGAAATTAGATTACAGCACCTGGTATTCCCAGGCGGTTTCCCATCCAGGTACTAACCAGGCCCGACCATGCTTAGCTTCCGAGATCAGACGAGATCGGGCGTGTTCCCGGTGGTGTGGCCGTAAGCAATTGCTCCTGGCACCAGACAGGACTTTAAACAGGAGAAAGGATGATTTTTTTTTCCCCAAATGAAAATAGCTCACAGCACCTGGTATTCCCAGGCGGTCTCCCATCCAGGTACTAACCATGCCCGACCGTGCTTAGCTTCCGAGATCAGACGAAATCGGGCGTGTTCGCAGTGGTGTGGCCGTAAGCAATTGCTCCTGGCACCAGACAGGACTTTAAACAGGAGAAAGGATCATTTTTTTTACCCCAAATGAAAATAGATTACAGCACCTGGTATTCCCAGGCGGTCTCCCATCCAAGTACTAACCAGGCCCGACCGTGCTCAGCTTCCGGGATCAGACGAGATAGGGCGTGTTCGCAGTGGTGTGGCCGTAAGCAATTACTCCTGGCACCAGACAGGACTTTAAACAGGAGAAAGGATGAATTTTTTTACCCCAAATGAAAATAGCTTACAGCACCTGGTATTCCCAGGCGGTCTCCCATCCAGGTACTAACCAGGCCCGACCGTGCTTAGCTTCCGAGATCAGACGAGATTGGGCGTGTTCGCAGTGGTGTGGCCGTAAGCAATTGCTCCTGGCACCAGACAGGACTTTAAACAGGAGAAAGGATCATTTTTTTTACCCCAAATGAAAATAGATTACAGCACCTGGTATTCCCAGACGGTCTCCCATCCAAGTACTAACCAAGCCCGACCGTGCTTAGCTTCCGAGATCAGACGTGATCGGGCGTGTTCACGGTGGTGTGGCCGTAAACAATTGCTCCTGGCACCAGACAGGACTTTAAACAGGAGAAAGGATGATTTTTTTTACCACAAATGAAAATAGCTTACAGCACCTGGTATTCCTAGGCGGTCTCCCATCCAGGTACTAACCAGGCCCGTCCGTGCTTAGCTTCCGAGATCAGACGAGATCGGGCGTGTTCGCAGTGGTGGGGCCGTAAGCAATTGCTCCTAGCACCAGACAGGACTTTAAACAGGAGAAAGGATGATTTTTTTTACCCCAAATGAAAATAGCTTACAGCACCTGGTATTCCCAGGCGGTCTCCCATCCAGGTACTAACCAGGCCCGACCGTGCTTAGCTTCCGAGATCAGACGAGATCGGGCGTGTTCATGGTGGTGTGGCCGTAAGCAAATGCTCCTGGCACCAGACAGGACTTTAAACAGGAGAAAGGATGATTTTTTTTACCCCAAATGAAAATAGCTTACAGCACCTGTTATTCCCAGGCGGTCTCCCATCCAGGTACTAACCACGCCCGACCGTGCTTAGCTTCCGAGATCAGACGAGATCGGGCGTGTTCGCAGTGGTGTGGCCGTAAGCAATTGCTCCTGGCACCAGACAGGACTTTAAACAGGAGAAAGGATCATTTTTTTTACCCCAAATGAAAATAGATTACAGCACCTGGTATTCCCAGGCGGTCCCCCATCCAAGTACTAACCAGGCCCGACCGTGCTTAGCTTCCGAGATCAGACGAGATCGGGCGTGTTCACAGTGGTGTGGCCGTAAGCAATTGCTCCGGGCACCAGACAGGACTTTAAACAGGAGAAAGGATGATTTTTTTTACCCCAAATGAAATTAGATTACAGCACCTGGTATTCCCAGGCGGTTTCCCATCCAGGTACTAACCAGGCCCGACCATGCTTAGCTTCCGAGATCAGACGAGATCGGGCGTGTTCCCGGTGGTGTGGCCGTAAGCAATTGCTCCTGGCACCAGACAGGACTTTAAACAGGAGAAAGGATGATTTTTTTTTCCCCAAATGAAAATAGCTCACAGCACCTGGTATTCCCAGGCGGTCTCCCATCCAGGTACTAACCATGCCCGACCGTGCTTAGCTTCCGAGATCAGACGAAATCGGGCGTGTTCGCAGTGGTGTGGCCGTAAGCAATTGCTCCTGGCACCAGACAGGACTTTAAACAGGAGAAAGGATCATTTTTTTTACCCCAAATGAAAATAGATTACAGCACCTGGTATTCCCAGGCGGTCTCCCATCCAAGTACTAACCAGGCCCGACCGTGCTCAGCTTCCGGGATCAGACGAGATAGGGCGTGTTCGCATTGGTGTGGCCGTAAGCAATTACTCCTGGCACCAGACAGGACTTTAAACAGGAGAAAGGATGAATTTTTTTACCCCAAATGAAAATAGCTTACAGCACCTGGTATTCCCAGGCGGTCTCCCATCCAGGTACTAACCAGGCCCGACCGTGCTTAGCTTCCGAGATCAGACGAGATTGGGCGTGTTCGCAGTGGTGTGGCCGTAAGCAATTGCTCCTGGCACCAGACAGGACTTTAAACAGGAGAAAGGATGATTTTTTTTACCCCAAATGAAAATAGCTTACAGCACCTGGTATTCCCAGGCGGTCTCCCATCCAGGTACTAACCAGGCCCGACCGTGCTTAGCTTCCGGGATCAGACGAGATCGGGCGTGTTCGCAGTGGTGTGGCCGTAAGCAATTGCTCCTAGCACCAGACAGGACTTTAAACAGGAGAAAGGATCATTTTTTTTACCCCAAATGAAAATAGATTACAGCACCTGGTATTGCCAGGCGGTCTCCCATCCAAGTACTATCCAGGCCTGACCGTGCTTACCTTCCGAGATCAGACGAGATCGGGCGTGTTCACTGTGGTGTGGCCGTAAGCAATTGCTTCGGGCACCAGACAGGACTTTAAACAGGAGAAAGGATCATTTTTTTTACCCCAAATGAAAATAGCTTACAGCACCTGGTATTCCCAGGCGGTCTCCCATCCAGGTACTAACCAGGCCCGACCGTGCTTAGCTTCCGAGATCAGACGAGATCGGGCGTGTTCGCAGTGGTGTGGCCGTGAGCAATTGCTCCTGGCACCAGACAGGACTTTAAACAGGAGAAAGGATGATTTTTTTTACCCCAAATGAAAATAGCTTACAGCACCTGGTATTCCCAGGCGGTCTCCCATCCAAGTACTAACCAGGCCCGACCGTGCTTAGCTTCCGAGATCAGACGAGATCGGGCGTGTTCACGGTGGTGTGGCCGTAAGCAATTACTCCTGGCACCAGACAGGACTTTAAACCGGAGAAAGGATGATTTTTTTTACCCCAAATGAAAATAGCTTACAGCAACTGGTAGTCCCAGTCGGTCTCCCATCCAGGTGCTAACCAGGCCCGACCTTGCTTAGCTTCCGAGATCAGACGAGATCGGGCGTGTTCGCAGTGGTGTGGCCGTAAGCAATTGCTCCTGGCACCAGACAGGACTTTATACAGGAGAAAGGATCATTTTTTTTACCCTAAATGAAAATTGCTTACAGCACCTGGTATTCCCGGCGGTCTCCCATCCAAGTACTAACCAGGCCCGACCGTGCTTAGCTTCCGAGATCAGACAAGATCGGGCGTGTTCACGGTGGTGTGGCCGTAAGCAATTGCTCCTGGCACCAGACAGGACTTTAAACAGGAGAAAGGATGATTTTTTTTACCCCAAATGAAAATATCTTAAAGCACCTGGTATTCCCAGGCGGTCTCCCATCCAGGCACTAACCAGGCCCGACGGTGCTTAGCTTCCGAGATCAGACGAGATCGGGCGTGTTCGCAGTGGTGTGGCCGTAAGCAATTGCTCCTGGCACCAGACAGGACTTTAAACAGGAGAAAGGATGATTTTTTTTACCCCAAATGAAAATAGCTTACAGCACCTGGTATTCCCAGGCGGTCTCCCATCCAGGTACTAACCAGACCCGACCGTGCTTAGCTTCCGAGATCAGACGAGATCGGGCGTGTTCGCAGTGGTGTGGCCGTAAGCAATTGCTCCTGGCACCAGACAGGACTTTAAACAGGAGAAAGGATATTTTTTTTTACCCCAAATGAAAATAGATTACAGCACCTGGTATTCCCAGGCGGTCTCCCATCCAAGTACTAAACATGCCCGACCGTGCTTAGCTTCCAAGATCAGACGAGATCGGGCGTGTTCCCGGTGGTGTGGCCGTAAGAAATTGCTCCTGGCACCAGACAGGACTTTAAACAGGAGAAAGGACGATTTTTTTTACCCCAAATGAAAATAGCTTACAACACCTGGTATTCCCAGGCGGTCTCCCATCCAGGTACTAACCAGGCCCGACTGTGCTTAGCTTCCGAGATCAGACGAGATCGGGCGTGTTCGCAGTGGTGTGACCGTAAGCAATTGCTCCTGGCACCAGACAGGACTTTAAACAGGAGAAAGGATCATTTTTTTTACCCCAAATGAAAATAGATTACAGCACCTGGTATTCCCAGGCGGTCTCCCATCCAAGTACTAACCAGGCCCGACCGTGCTTAGCTTCCGAGATCAGACGAGATCGGGCGTGTTCACGGTGGTGTGGCCGTAAGCAATTGCTCCGGGCACCAGACAGGACTTTAAACAGGAGAAAGGATGATTTTTTTTACCCCAAATGAAAATAGATTACAGCACCTGGTATTCCCAGGCGGTCTCCCATCCAGGTACTAACCAGGCCCAACCATGCTTAGCTTCCGAGATCAGACGAGATTGGGCGTGTTCGCAGTGGTGTGGCCGTAAGCAATTGCTCCTGGCACCAGACAGGACTTTAAACAGGAGAAAGGATCATTTTTTTTACCCCAAATGAAAATAGATTACAGCACCTGGTATTCCCAGGCGGTCTCCCATCCAAGTACTAACCAGGCCCGACCGTGCTTAACTTCCGAGATCAGACGAGATCTGGCGTGTTCGCAGTGGTGCGGCTGTAAGCAATTGCTCCTGGCACCAGACAGGACTTTAAACAGGAGAAAGGATCATTTTTTTTACCCCAAATGAAAATAGATCACAGCACCTGGTATTCCCAGGCGGTCTCCCATCCAGGTACTAATCAGGCCCGACCGTGCTTAGCTTCCGAGATCAGATGATACCGGGCGTGTTCGCAGTGGTGTGGCCGTAAGCAATTGCTCCTGGCACCAGACAGGACTTTAAACAGGAGAAAGGATCATTTTTTTTACCCCAAATGAAAATAGCTTACAGCACCTGGTATTCCCAGGAGGTCTCCCATCCAGGTACTAACCAGGCCCGACCGTGCTTAGCTTCCGAGATCAGACGAGATCGGGCGTGTTCGCAGTGGTGTGGCCGTAAGCAATTGCTCCTGGCACCAGACAGGACTTTAAACAGGAGAAAGGATCATTTTTTTTACCCCAAATGAAAATAGCTTACAGCACCTGGTATTCCCAGGCGGTCTCCCATCCAGGTACTAACCAGGCCCGACCTTGCTTAGCTTCCGGGATCAGACGAGATCGGGCGTGTTCGCAGTGGTGTGGCCGTAAGCAATTTCTCCAGCACCTGGTATTCCCAGGCGGTCTCCAATCCAAGTACTAACCAGCCCCGACCGTGCTTAGCTTCTAAGATCAGACGAAATCGGGCGTGTTCACGGTGGTGTGGCCGTAAGCAATTGCTCCTGGCACCAGACAGGACTTTAAACAGGAGAAAGGATGATTTTTTTTACCCCAAATGAAAATAGATTACAGCACCTGGTATTCCCAGACGGTCTCCCATCCAAGTACTAACCAAGCCCGACCGTGCTTAGCTTCCGAGATCAGACGTGATCGGGCGTGTTCACGGTGGTGTGGCCGTAAACAATTGCTCCTGGCACCAGACAGGACTTTAAACAGGAGAAAGGATGATTTTTTTTACCACAAATGAAAATAGCTTACAGCACCTGGTATTCCTAGGCGGTCTCCCATCCAGGTACTAACCAGGCCCGTCCGTGCTTAGCTTCCGAGATCAGACGAGATCGGGCGTGTTCGCAGTGGTGGGGCCGTAAGCAATTGCTCCTAGCACCAGACAGGACTTTAAACAGGAGAAAGGATGATTTTTTTTACCCCAAATGAAAATAGCTTACAGCACCTGGTATTCCCAGGCGGTCTCCCATCCAGGTACTAACCAGGCCCGACCGTGCTTAGCTTCCGAGATCAGACGAGATCGGGCGTGTTCATGGTGGTGTGGCCGTAAGCAAATGCTCCTGGCACCAGACAGGACTTTAAACAGGAGAAAGGATGATTTTTTTTACCCCAAATGAAAATAGCTTACAGCACCTGTTATTCCCAGGCGGTCTCCCATCCAGGTACTAACCAGGCCCGACCGTGCTTAGCTTCCGAGATCAGACGAGATCGGGCGTGTTCGCAGTGGTGTGGCCGTAAGCAATTGCTCCTGGCACCAGACAGGACTTTAAACAGGAGAAAGGATCATTTTTTTTACCCCAAATGAAAATAGATTACAGCACCTGGTATTCCCAGGCGGTCCCCCATCCAAGTACTAACCAGGCCCGACCGTGCTTAGCTTCCGAGATCAGACGAGATCGGGCGTGTTCACGGTGGTGTGGCCGTAAGCAATTGCTCCGGGCACCAGACAGGACTTTAAACAGGAGAAAGGATGATTTTTTTTACCCCAAATGAAATTAGATTA
>NC_140271.1:27902164-27909664 GCF_964030765.1 Micromesistius poutassou
AATTGCTCCTGGCACCAGACAGGACTTTAAACAGGAGAAAGGATGATTTTTTTTACCCCAAATGAAAATAGCTTACAGCACCTGGTATTCCCAGGCGGTCTCCCATCCAGGTACTAACCAGACCCGACCGTGCTTAGCTTCCGAGATCAGACGAGATCGGGCGTGTTCGCAGTGGTGTGGCCGTAAGCAATTGCTCCTGGCACCAGACAGGACTTTAAACAGGAGAAAGGATCTTTTTTTTTACCCCAAATGAAAATAGATTACAGCACCTGGTATTCCCAGGCGGTCTCCCATCCAAGTACTAAACATGCCCGACCGTGCTTAGCTTCCAAGATCAGACGAGATCGGGCGTGTTCCCGGTGGTGTGGCCGTAAGAAATTGCTCCTGGCACCAGACAGGACTTTAAACAGGAGAAAGGACGATTTTTTTTACCCCAAATGAAAATAGCTTACAACACCTGGTATTCCCAGGCGGTCTCCCATCCAGGTACTAACCAGGCCCGACTGTGCTTAGCTTCCGAGATCAGACGAGATCGGGCGTGTTCGCAGTGGTGTGACCGTAAGCAATTGCTCCTGGCACCAGACAGGACTTTAAACAGGAGAAAGGATCATTTTTTTTACCCCAAATGAAAATAGATTACAGCACCTGGTATTCCCAGGCGGTCTCCCATCCAAGTACTAACCAGGCCCGACCGTGCTTAGCTTCCGAGATCAGACGAGATCGGGCGTGTTCACGGTGGTGTGGCCGTAAGCAATTGCTCCGGGCACCAGACAGGACTTTAAACAGGAGAAAGGATGATTTTTTTTACCCCAAATGAAAATAGATTACAGCACCTGGTATTCCCAGGCGGTCTCCCATCCAGGTACTAACCAGGCCCGACCATGCTTAGCTTCCGAGATCAGACGAGATCGGGCGTGTTCCCGGTGGTGTGGCCGTAAGCAATTGCTCCTGGCACCAGACAGGACTTTAAACAGGAGAAAGGATGATTTTTTTTTCCCCAAATGAAAATAGCTCACAGCACCTGGTATTCCCAGGCGGTCTCCCATCCAGGTACTAACCATGCCCGACCGTGCTTAGCTTCCGAGATCAGACGAGATCGGGCGTGTTCGCATTGGTGTGGCCGTAAGCAATTGCTCCTGGCACCAGACAGGACTTTAAACAGGAGAAAGGATCATTTTTTTTACCCCAAATGAAAATAGATTACAGCACCTGGTATTCCCAGGCGGTCTCCCATCCAAGTACTAACCAGGCCCGACCGTGCTCAGCTTCCGAGATCAGACGAGATTGGGCGTGTTCGCAGTGGTGTGGCCGTAAGCAATTGCTCCTGGCACCAGACAGGACTTTAAACAGGAGAAAGGATCATTTTTTTTACCCCAAATGAAAATAGATTACAGCACCTGGTATTCCCAGGTGGTCTCCCATCCAAGTACTAACCAGGCCCGACCGTGCTTAGCTTCCGAGATCAGACGAGATCGGGCGTGTTCACAGTCGTGTGGCCGTAACCAATTGCTCCTGGCACCAGACAGGACTTTAAACAGGAGACAGGATGATTTTTTTTACCCCAAATGAAAATAGATTACAGCACCTGGTATTCCCAGGCGGTCTCCCATCCAAGTACTAACCAGGCCCGACCGTGCTTAGCTTCCGAGATCAGACGAGATCGGGCGTGTTCACGGTGGTGTGGCCGTAAGCAATTGCTCCTGGCACCATACAGGACTTTAAACAGGAGAAAGGATGATTTTTTTTACCCCAAATGAAATTAGCTTACAGCACCTGGTATTCCCAGGCGGTCTCCCATCCAGGTACTAACCAGGCCCGACCGTGCTTAGCTTCCGAGATCAGACGAGATCGGGCGTGTTCGCAGTGGTGTGGCTGTAAGCAATTGCTCCTGGCACCAGACAGGACTTTAAACAGTAGAAAGGATCATTTTTTTTTACCCCAAATGAAAATAGATTACAGCACCTGGTATTGCCAGGCGGTCTCCCATCCAAGTACTATCCAGGCCTGACCGTGCTTACCTTCCGAGATCAGACGAGATCGGGCGTGTTCACTGTGGTGTGGCCGTAAGCAATTGCTTCGGGCACCAGACAGGACTTTAAACAGGAGAAAGGATCATTTTTTTTACCCCAAATGAAAATAGCTTACAGCACCTGGTATTCCCAGGCGGTCTCCCATCCAGGTACTAACCAGGCCCGACCGTGCTTAGCTTCCGAGATCAGACGAGATCGGGCGTGTTCGCAGTGGTGTGGCCGTGAGCAATTGCTCCTGGCACCAGACAGGACTTTAAACAGGAGAAAGGATGATTTTTTTTACCCCAAATGAAAATAGCTTACAGCACCTGGTATTCCCAGGCGGTCTCCCATCCAAGTACTAACCAGGCCCGACCGTGCTTAGCTTCCGAGATCAGACGAGATCGGGCGTGTTCACGGTGGTGTGGCCGTAAGCAATTACTCCTGGCACCAGACAGGACTTTAAACCGGAGAAAGGATGATTTTTTTTACCCCAAATGAAAATAGCTTACTGCAACTGGTAGTCCCAGTCGGTCTCCCATCCAGGTGCTAACCAGGCCCGACCTTGCTTAGCTTCCGAGATCAGACGAGATTGGGCGTGTTCGCAGTGGTGTGGCCGTAAGCAATTGCTCCTGGCACCAGACAGGACTTTATACAGGAGAAAGGATCATTTTTTTTACCCCAAATGAAAATTGCTTACAGCACCTGGTATTCCCGGCGGTCTCCCATCCAAGTACTAACCAGGCCCGACCGTGCTTAGCTTCCGAGATCAGACAAGATCGGGCGTGTTCACGGTGGTGTGGCCGTAAGCAATTGCTCCTGGCACCAGACAGGACTTTAAACAGGAGAAAGGATGATTTTTTTTACCCCAAATGAAAATATCTTAAAGCACCTGGTATTCCCAGGCGGTCTCCCATCCAGGCACTAACCAGGCCCGACGGTGCTTAGCTTCCGAGATCAGACGAGATCGGGCGTGTTCGCAGTGGTGTGGCCGTAAGCAATTGCTCCTGGCACCAGACAGGACTTTAAACAGGAGAAAGGATGATTTTTTTTACCCCAAATGAAAATAGCTTACAGCACCTGGTATTCCCAGGCGGTCTCCCATCCAGGTACTAACCAGACCCGACCGTGCTTAGCTTCCGAGATCAGACGAGATCGGGCGTGTTCGCAGTGGTGTGGCCGTAAGCAATTGCTCCTGGCACCAGACAGGACTTTAAACAGGAGAAAGGATCTTTTTTTTTACCCCAAATGAAAATAGATTACAGCACCTGGTATTCCCAGGCGGTCTCCCATCCAAGTACTAAACATGCCCGACCGTGCTTAGCTTCCAAGATCAGACGAGATCGGGCGTGTTCCCGGTGGTGTGGCCGTAAGAAATTGCTCCTGGCACCAGACAGGACTTTAAACAGGAGAAAGGATGATTTTTTTTACCCCAAATGAAAATAGCTTACAGCACCTGGTATTCCCAGGCGGTCTCCCATCCAAGTACTAACCAGGCCCGACCGTGCTTAGCTTCCGAGATCAGACGAGATCGGGCGTGTTCACGGTGGTGTGGCCGTAAGCAATTACTCCTGGCACCAGACAGGACTTTAAACCGGAGAAAGGATGATTTTTTTTACCCCAAATGAAAATAGCTTACTGCAACTGGTAGTCCCAGTCGGTCTCCCATCCAGGTGCTAACCAGGCCCGACCTTGCTTAGCTTCCGAGATCAGACGAGATTGGGCGTGTTCGCAGTGGTGTGGCCGTAAGCAATTGCTCCTGGCACCAGACAGGACTTTATACAGGAGAAAGGATCATTTTTTTTACCCCAAATGAAAATTGCTTACAGCACCTGGTATTCCCGGCGGTCTCCCATCCAAGTACTAACCAGGCCCGACCGTGCTTAGCTTCCGAGATCAGACAAGATCGGGCGTGTTCACGGTGGTGTGGCCGTAAGCAATTGCTCCTGGCACCAGACAGGACTTTAAACAGGAGAAAGGATGATTTTTTTTACCCCAAATGAAAATATCTTAAAGCACCTGGTATTCCCAGGCGGTCTCCCATCCAGGCACTAACCAGGCCCGACGGTGCTTAGCTTCCGAGATCAGACGAGATCGGGCGTGTTCGCAGTGGTGTGGCCGTAAGCAATTGCTCCTGGCACCAGACAGGACTTTAAACAGGAGAAAGGATGATTTTTTTTACCCCAAATGAAAATAGCTTACAGCACCTGGTATTCCCAGGCGGTCTCCCATCCAGGTACTAACCAGACCCGACCGTGCTTAGCTTCCGAGATCAGACGAGATCGGGCGTGTTCGCAGTGGTGTGGCCGTAAGCAATTGCTCCTGGCACCAGACAGGACTTTAAACAGGAGAAAGGATCTTTTTTTTTACCCCAAATGAAAATAGATTACAGCACCTGGTATTCCCAGGCGGTCTCCCATCCAAGTACTAAACATGCCCGACCGTGCTTAGCTTCCAAGATCAGACGAGATCGGGCGTGTTCCCGGTGGTGTGGCCGTAAGAAATTGCTCCTGGCACCAGACAGGACTTTAAACAGGAGAAAGGACGATTTTTTTTACCCCAAATGAAAATAGCTTACAACACCTGGTATTCCCAGGCGGTCTCCCATCCAGGTACTAACCAGGCCCGACCGTGCTTAGCTTCCGAGATCAGACGAGATCGGGCGTGTTCACGGTGGTGTGGCCGTAAGCAATTGCTCCGGGCACCAGACAGGACTTTAAACAGGAGAAAGGATGATTTTTTTTACCCCAAATGAAAATAGATTACAGCACCTGGTATTCCCAGGCGGTCTCCCATCCAGGTACTAACCAGGCCCGACCATGCTTAGCTTCCGAGATCAGACGAGATCGGGCGTGTTCCCGGTGGTGTGGCCGTAAGCAATTGCTCCTGGCACCAGACAGGACTTTAAACAGGAGAAAGGATGATTTTTTTTTCCCCAAATGAAAATAGCTCACAGCACCTGGTATTCCCAGGCGGTCTCCCATCCAGGTACTAACCATGCCCGACCGTGCTTAGCTTCCGAGATCAGACGAGATCGGGCGTGTTCGCATTGGTGTGGCCGTAAGCAATTGCTCCTGGCACCAGACAGGACTTTAAACAGGAGAAAGGATCATTTTTTTTACCCCAAATGAAAATAGATTACAGCACCTGGTATTCCCAGGCGGTCTCCCATCCAAGTACTAACCAGGCCCGACCGTGCTCAGCTTCCGAGATCAGACGAGATTGGGCGTGTTCGCAGTGGTGTGGCCGTAAGCAATTGCTCCTGGCACCAGACAGGACTTTAAACAGGAGAAAGGATCATTTTTTTTACCCCAAATGAAAATAGATTACAGCACCTGGTATTCCCAGGTGGTCTCCCATCCAAGTACTAACCAGGCCCGACCGTGCTTAGCTTCCGAGATCAGACGAGATCGGGCGTGTTCACAGTCGTGTGGCCGTAACCAATTGCTCCTGGCACCAGACAGGACTTTAAACAGGAGACAGGATGATTTTTTTTACCCCAAATGAAAATAGATTACAGCACCTGGTATTCCCAGGCGGTCTCCCATCCAAGTACTAACCAGGCCCGACCGTGCTTAGCTTCCGAGATCAGACGAGATCGGGCGTGTTCACGGTGGTGTGGCCGTAAGCAATTGCTCCTGGCACCATACAGGACTTTAAACAGGAGAAAGGATGATTTTTTTTACCCCAAATGAAAATAGCTTACAGCACCTGGTATTCCCAGGCGGTCTCCCATCCAGGTACTAACCAGGCCCGACCGTGCTTAGCTTCCGAGATCAGACGAGATCGGGCGTGTTCGCAGTGGTGTGGCTGTAAGCAATTGCTCCTGGCACCAGACAGGACTTTAAACAGTAGAAAGGATCATTTTTTTTTACCCCAAATGAAAATAGATTACAGCACCTGGTATTGCCAGGCGGTCTCCCATCCAAGTACTATCCAGGCCTGACCGTGCTTACCTTCCGAGATCAGACGAGATCGGGCGTGTTCACTGTGGTGTGGCCGTAAGCAATTGCTTCGGGCACCAGACAGGACTTTAAACAGGAGAAAGGATCATTTTTTTTACCCCAAATGAAAATAGCTTACAGCACCTGGTATTCCCAGGCGGTCTCCCATCCAGGTACTAACCAGGCCCGACCGTGCTTAGCTTCCGAGATCAGACGAGATCGGGCGTGTTCGCAGTGGTGTGGCCGTGAGCAATTGCTCCTGGCACCAGACAGGACTTTAAACAGGAGAAAGGATGATTTTTTTTACCCCAAATGAAAATAGCTTACAGCACCTGGTATTCCCAGGCGGTCTCCCATCCAAGTACTAACCAGGCCCGACCGTGCTTAGCTTCCGAGATCAGACGAGATCGGGCGTGTTCACGGTGGTGTGGCCGTAAGCAATTACTCCTGGCACCAGACAGGACTTTAAACCGGAGAAAGGATGATTTTTTTTACCCCAAATGAAAATAGCTTACAGCAACTGGTAGTCCCAGTCGGTCTCCCATCCAGGTGCTAACCAGGCCCGACCTTGCTTAGTTTCCGAGATCAGACGAGATTGGGCGTGTTCGCAGTGGTGTGGCCGTAAGCAATTGCTCCTGGCACCAGACAGGACTTTATACAGGAGAAAGGATCATTTTTTTTACCCCAAATGAAAATTGCTTACAGCACCTGGTATTCCCGGCGGTCTCCCATCCAAGTACTAACCAGGCCCGACCGTGCTTAGCTTCCGAGATCAGACAAGATCGGGCGTGTTCACGGTGGTGTGGCCGTAAGCAATTGCTCCTGGCACCAGACAGGACTTTAAACAGGAGAAAGGATGATTTTTTTTACCCCAAATGAAAATAGCTTACAGCACCTGGTATTCCCAGGCGGTCTCCCATCCAGGTACTAACCAGGCCCGACCATGCTTAGCTTCCGAGATCAGACGAGATCGGGCGTGTTCGCAGTGGTGTGGCCGTAAGCAATTGCTCCTGGCACCAGACAGGACTTTAAACAGGAGAAAGGATGATTTTTTTTACCCCAAATGAAAATAGCTTACAGCACCTGGTATTCCCAGGCGGTCTCACATCCAGGTACTAACCAGACCCGACCGTGCTTAGCTTCCGAGATCAGACGAGATCGGGCGTGTTCGCAGTGGTGTGGCCGTAAGCAATTGCTCCTGGCACCAGACAGGACTTTAAACAGGAGAAAGGATCTTTTTTTTTACCCCAAATGAAAATAGATTACAGCACCTGGTATTCCCAGGCGGTCTCCCATCCAAGTACTAAACATGCCCGACCGTGCTTAGCTTCCAAGATCAGACGAGATTGGGCGTGTTCCCGGTGGTGTGGCCGTAAGAAATTGCTCCTGGCACCAGACAGGACTTTAAACAGGAGAAAGGACGATTTTTTTTACCCCAAATGAAAATAGCTTACAACACCTGGTATTCCCAGGCGGTCTCCCATCCAGGTACTAACCAGGCCCGACTGTGCTTAGCTTCCGAGATCAGACGAGATCGGGCGTGTTCG
>NC_140271.1:27917164-27919664 GCF_964030765.1 Micromesistius poutassou
GACAAGATCGGGCGTGTTCGCAGTGGTGTGGCCGTAAGCAATTGCTCCTGGCACCAGACAGGACTTTAAACAGGAGAAAGGATGAATTTTTTTGCCCCAAATGAAAATAGCTTACAGCACCTGGTATTCCCAGGCGGTCTCCCATCCAGGTACTAACCAGGCCCGACCGTGCTTAGCTTCCGAGATCAGACGAGATCTGGCGTGTTCGCAGTGGTGTGGCCGTAAGCAATTGCTCCTGGCACCAGACAGGACTTTAAACAGGAGAAAGGATCATTTTTTTTACCCCAAATGAAAATAGATTACAGCACCTGGTGTTCCCAGGCGGTCTCCCATCCAAGTACTAACCAGGCCCGACCGTGCTTAGCTTCCGAGATCAGACGAGATCGGGCGTGTTAACGGTGGTGTGGCCGTCAGCAATTGCTCCTGGCACCAGACAGGACTTTAAACAGGAGAAAGGATGATTTTTTTTACCCCAAATGAAAATAGATTACAGCACCTAGTATTCCCAGGCGGTCTCCCATCCAAGTACTAACCAGGCCCGACCGTGCTTAGCTTCCGAGATCAGACGTGATCGGTCGTGTTCACGGTGGTGTGGCCGTAAGCAACTGCTCCTGGCACCAGACAGGACTTTAAACAGGAGAAAGGATGATTTTTTTTACCCCAAATGAAAATAGCTTACAGCACCTGGTATTCCCAGGCGGTCTCCCATCCAGGTACTAACCAGGCCCGACCGTGCTTAGCTTCCGTGATCAGACGATATCGGGCGTGTTTGCAGTGGTGTGGCCGTAAGCAATTGCTTCGGGCACCAGACAGAACTTTAAACAGGAGAAAGGATGATTTTTTTTACCCCAAATGAAAATAGCTTACAGCACCTGGTATTCCCAGGCGGTCTCCCATCCAGGTACTAACCAGGCCCGACCGTGCTTAGCTTCCGAGATCAGACGAGATCGTGCGTGTTCGCAGTGGTGTGGCCGTAAGCAATTGCTCCTGGCACCAGACAGGACTTTAAACAGGAGAAAGGATGATTTTTTTTACCCCAAATGAAAATAGATTACAGCACCTGGTATACCCAGGCGGTCTCCCATCCAAGTACTAACCAGGCCCGACCGTGCTTAGCTTCCGAGATCAGACGAGATTGGGCGTGTTCACGGTGGTGTGGCCGTAAGCAATTGCTCCTGGCACCAGACAGGACTTTAAACAGGAGAAAGGATGATTTCTTTTACCCCAAATGAAAATAGCTTACAGCACCTGGTATTCCCAGGCGGTCTCCCATCCAGGTACTAACCAGGCCCGACCGTGCTTAGCTTCCGAGATCAGACGATATCGGGCGTGTTCGCAGTGGTGTGGCCGTAAGCAATTGCTCCTGGCACCAGACAGGACTTTAAACAGGAGAAAGGATTATTTTTTTTACCCCAAATGAAAATAGATTACAGCACCTGGTATTCCCAGGCGGTCTCCCATCCAAGTACTAACCAGGCCCGACCGTGCTTAGCTTCCGAGATCAGACGAGATCGGTCGTGTTCACGGTGGTGTGGCCGTAAGCAACTGCTCCTGGCACCAGACAGGACTTTAAACAGGAGAAAGGATGATTTTTTTTACCCCAAATGAAAATAGCTTACAGCACCTGGTATTCCCAGGCGGTCTCCCATCCAGGTACTAACCAGGCCCGACCGTGCTTAGCTTCCGAGATCAGACAAGATCGGGCGTGTTCGCAGTGGTGTGGCCGTAAGCAATTGCTCCTGGCACCAGACAGGACTTTAAACAGGAGAAAGGATGATTTTTTTTACCCCAAATGAAAATAGCTTACAGCACCTGGTATTCCCATGCGGTCTCCCATCCAGGTACTAACCAGGCCCAACCGTGCTTAACTTCCGAGATCAGACGAGATCGGGCGTGTTCGCAGTGGTGTGGCCGTAAGCAATTGCTCCTGGCACCAGACAGGACTTTAAACAGGAGAAAGGATAATTTTTTTTACCCCAAATGAAAGTAGATTACAGCACCTGGTATTCCCAGGCGGTCTCCCATCCAAGTACTAACCAGGCCCGACCGTGCTTAGCTTCCGAGATCAGACAAGATCGGGCGTGTTCACGGTGGTGTGGCCGTAAGCAATTGCTCCTGGCACCAGACAGGACTTTAAACAGGAGAAAGGATGATTTTTTTTACCCCAAATGAAAATAGCTTAAAGCACCTGGTATTCCCAGGCGGTCTCCCATCCAGGTACTAACCAGGCCCGACCGTGCTTAGCTTCCGAGATCAGACGAGATCGGGCGTGTTTGCAGTGGTGTGACCGTAAGCAATTGCTCCTGGCACCAGACAGGACTTTAAACAGGAGGAAGGATCATTTTTTTTACCCCAAATGAAAATAGCTTACAGCACCTGGTATTCCCAGGCGGTCTCCCATCCAGGTACTAACCAGGCCCGACCGTGCTTAGCTTCCGAGATCAGACGAGTTCGGGTGTGTTCGCAGTGATGTGGCCGTAAGGAAGTGATCCTGGCACCA
>NC_140271.1:27924664-27937164 GCF_964030765.1 Micromesistius poutassou
CCGAGCTTAGCTTCCGAGATCAGACGAGATCGGGTGTGTTCGCAGTGGTGTGGCCGTAAGCAATTTCTCCTGGCACCAGACAGGACTTTAAACAGGAGAAAGTATAATTTTTTTTACCCCAAATGAAAATAGATTACAGCACCTGGTATTCCCAAGCGGTCTCCCATCCAAGTACTATCCAGGCCCGACCGTGCTTAGCTTCCGAGATCAGACGACATCTGGCGTGTTCGCAGTGGTGTGGCCGTAAGCAATTGCTCCTGGCACCAGACAGGACTTTAAACAGGAGAAAGGATCATTTTTTTTACCCCAAATGAAAATAGATTACAGCACCTGGTGTTCCCAGGCGGTCTCCCATCCAAGTACTAACCAGGCCCGACCATGCTTAGCTTCCTAGATCAGACGAGATCGGGCGTGTTAACGGTGGTGTGGCCGTAAGCAATTGCTCCTGGCACCAGACAGGACTTTAAACAGGAGAAAGGATGATTTTTTTTACCCCAAATGAAAATAGATTACTGCACCTGGTATTCCCAGGCGGTCTCCCATCCAAGTACTAATCAGGCCCGACTGTGCTTAGCTTCCGAGATCAGACGGGATCGGGCGTGTTCACGGTGGTGTGGCCGTAAGCAATTGCTCCTGGCACCAGACAGGACTTTAAACAGGAGAAAGGATGATTTTTTTTACCCCAAATGAAAATAGCTTACAGCACCTGGTATTCCCAGGCGGTCTCCCATCCAGGTACTAACCAGGCCTGACCGTGCTTAGCTTCCGAGATCAGACGAGATCGGTCGTGTTCTCAGTGGTGTGGCTGTAAGCAATTGCTCATGGCACCAGACAGGACTTTAAACAGGAGAAAGGATCATTTTTTTTACCCCAAATGAAAATAGCTTACAGCACCTGGTATTCCCAGGCGGTCTCCCATCCAGGTACTAACCAGGCCCGACCGTGCTTAGCTTCCGAGATCAGACGAGATCGGGCGTGTTCGCAGTGGTGTGGCCGTAAGCAATTGCTCCTGGCACCAGACATGACTTTAAACAGGAGAACGGATCATTTTTTTTACCCCAAATGAAAATAGATTACAGCACCTGGTATTCCCAGGCGGTCTCCCATCCAAGTACTAACCAGGCCCGACCGTGCTTAGCTTCCGAGATCAGACGAGATCGGGCGTGTTCGCAGTTGTGTGGCCGTAAGCAATTTCTCCTGGCACCAGACAGGACTTTAAACAGGAGAAAGGATGATTTTTTTTACCCCAAATGAAAATAGATTACAGCACCTGGTATTCCCAGGCGGTCTCCCATCCAAGTACTAACCAGGCCCGACCGTGCTTAGCTTCCGAGATCAGACGAGTTCGGGCGTGTTCCCGGTGGTGTGGCCGTAAGCAATTGCTCCTGGCACCAGACAGGACTTTAAACAGGAGAAAGGATGATTTTTTTTACCCCAAATGAAAATAGCTTACAGCACCTGGTATTCCCAGGCGGTCTCCCATCCAGGTACTAACCAGGCCCGACCGTGCTTAGCTTCCTAGATCAGACGATATCGGGCGTGTTCGCAGTGGTGTGGCCGTAAGCAATTGCTCCTGGCACCAGACAGGACTTTAAACAGGAGAAAGGATGATTTTTTTTACCCCAAATGAAAATAGCTTACAGCACCTGGTATTCCCAGGCGGTCTCCCATCCAGGTACTAACCATGCCCGACCGTGCTTAGCTTCCGAGATCAGACGAGATCGGGCGTGTTCGCAGTGGTGTGGCCGTAAGCAATTGCTCCTGGCACCAGACAGGACTTTAAACAGGAGAAAGGATCATTTTTTTTACCCCAAATGAAAATAGCTTACAGCACCTGGTATTACCAGGCGGTCTCCCATCCAGGTACTAACCAGGCCCGACCGTGCTTAGCTTCCGAGATCAGACGAGATCGGGCGTGTTCGCAGTGGTGTGGCCGTAAGCAATTGCTCCTGGCACCAGACAGGACTTTAAACAGGAGAAAGGATCATTTTTTTTACCCCAAATGAAAATAGATTACAGCACCTGGTATTCCCAGGCGGTCTCCCATCCAAGTACTATTCAGGCCTGACCGTGCTTAGCTTCCGATATCAGACGAGATCGGGCGTGTTCACGGTGGTGTGAACGTAAGCAATTGCTTCGGGCACCAGACAGGACTTTAAACAGGAGAAAGGATGATTTTTTTTACCCCAAATGAAAATAGCTTACAGCACCTGGTATTCCCAGGCGGTCTCCCATCCAGGTACTAACCAGGCCCGACCGTGCTTAGCTTCCGAGATCAGACAAGATCGGGCGTGTTCGCAGTGGTGTGGCCGTAAGCAATTGCTCCTGGCACCAGACATGACTTTAAACAGGAGAACGGATCATTTTTTTTACCCCAAATGAAAATAGATTACAGCTCCTGGTATTCCCAGGCGGTCTCCCATCCAAGTACTAACCAGGCCCGACCGTGCTTAGCTTCCGAGATCAGATGAGATCGGGCGTGTTCACGGTGGTGTGGCCGTAAGCAATTGCTCTTGGCACCAGACAGGACTTTAAACAGGAGAAAGGATGATTTTTTTTACCCCAAATGAAAATATCTTACAGCACCTTGTATTCCCAGGCGGTCTCCCATCCAGGTACTAACCAGACCCGACCGTGCTTAGCTTCCGAGATCAGACGAGATCGGGCGTGTTCGCAGTTGTGTGGCCGTAAGCAATTGCTCCTGGCACCAGACAGGACTTTAAACAGGAGAAAGGATCATTTTTTTTACCCCAAATGAAAATAGATTACAGCACCTGGTATTCCCAGGCGGTCTCCCATCCAAGTACTAACCAGGCCCGACCGTGCTTAGTTTCCGAGATCAGACGAGATCGGGCGTGTTCCCGGTGGTGTGGCCGTAAGCAATTGCTCCTGGCACCAGACAGGACTTTAAACAGGAGAAAGGATGATTTTTTTTACCCGAAATGAAAATAGCTTACAGCACCTGGTATTCCCAGGCGGTCTCCCATCCAGGTACTAACCAGGCCCGACCGTGCTTAGCTTCCTAGATCAGACGATATCGGGCGTGTTCGCAGTGGTGTGGCCGTAAGCAAATGCTCCTGGCACCAGACAGGACTTTAAACAGGAGAAAGGATGATTTTTTTTACCCCAAATGAAAATAGCTTACAGCACCTAGTATTCCCAGGCGGTCTCCCATCCAGGTACTAACCAGGCCCGACCGTGCTTAGCTTCCGAGATCAGACGAGATCGGGCGTGTTCGCAGTGGTGTGGCCGTAAGGAATTGCTCCTGGCACCAGACAGGACTTTAAACAGGATAAAGGATCATTTTTTTTACCCCAAATGAAAATAGCTTACAGCACCTGGTATTCCCAGGCGGTCTCCCATCCAGGTACTAACCAGGCCCGACCATGCTTAGCTTCCGAGATCAGACGAGATCGGGCGTGTTCGCAGTGGTGTGGCCGTAAGCAATTGCTCCTGGCACCAGACAGGACTTCAAACAGGAGAAAGGATCATTTTTTTTACCCCAAATGAAAATAGATTACAGCACCTGGTATTCCCAGGCGGTCTCCCATCCAAGTACTATCCAGGCCTGACCGTGCTTAGCTTCCGATATCAGACGAGATCGGGCGTGTTTTTTTTTTTTTTTTTTTTTTTTTTTCAAGAGTACATAACATTTCATGCATCCTTTCCGTTATTCATTTTTAAACCAAAAAGGCGGACATCACCTGTTTCCATCATTAGAAAATTGCATTCCAAACCCTGTCCATGTCTCTGGCACCTGTAGGCCTGAAGAAATCTCATAGACACCATCTATGACCACAAAACTGGATCAAAAATAAACAATTACAAAATAGTGAGTCCACCTTCTGACCTTTAGCGATCCCGCATCCTACAGGCCTCCATCTAAATAGATAGACCAGTATCACAACAAAAAAATAGTGCACAAACTGGTCTCAGCACCCCATAAGCAATACATTCAACCAAAACCAAAAATTAGCTTCTTATCCTCCCCAATTATAATGAAAGTGCTCCCTGCCACAAAACTCCTGAGGAAGTCTCCCATGCTAACATAACTATACAGAGTGCTCACATCTCTTTTCATCATGCACTGAAAAACATCCCACACATCAGCTGTCTTTTTCTCATAATGGGCCAAGTTTCTTCGCAGTTTGACTGCAAACCTTGCATGGCTCAGCACGTAGTTTAGAAGTGACACATTGCATTCATCCATCTTACCATTCACGCCAAACAACCACAACTCTCTCCATTCCATCTTCTTAACCCATTCCCCTTTCCAACATCGATTAATTAATTCCTTGATTTTCCCAAAATAAACTCTCAGTCCAGCACACTCAAAAAACTCATGCATACACGTTTCCACACCTACTTCACAAACATCACATTCTTTCCTCACATTCACATCAAACTTACTAATGACTAAATTGTTAAACACTCTATTGTGACGTAGTAGGAAATCAAAGTTCTCACATTCAACATTGTTCCACTTCACTCTGAGATTCATCCAGATTTTCCTCATATCCATATCGCTTTCACGCATCACTTTCTCCCATACTTTCTCCCCTGCTGGTCTTTTCCCTTCTTTACCCCGCAGACACTCGTATATCGTTTTAGTTTTCATACTCAACACACATACCCTTTTCTCACCTTCCTCAACGTACATTTCCACCTCCCCTCCCTCACTTGATCCACTCTCATTCTCAATCATACTCTTCCATTCTCTCGGCATCCCATTCTTTATTTTCTCCATTATTCCTTCTGCTGTACCCAACCACATTTCCTCCTCCCTCCCCCTTACCGCATCCATTATTGCCTGTGCCCTCATAAACCCTGGTACATATTCATATACAACATCCCTGATAGTCCTGATCCCCGCCCTCCAGATAACCCTGTTGTACAACGTTTCCCCTTCATGTGTTATTTGCGGATTCATAAATATTGGCTGTTGCCATACCTGCTGCACATTTTTACATCCATATTTGATCTTGCCGACAAACTCTCCCCATGCTACCAGCATCTCCTTATGAAACTCACTCACATCACCCAGCATTCCCCTCTTCATTTGTATAAACACTCCACTCTCCCCACACCCTCCACATCTGTGCATAGCCTCTTTCAGAAAAAGCTTCCAGACATGATCTTTTGGGTTCTTTAGATACCTTAACATCATCTTCACCCTTAGTGCTCTCTTTTTCACCTCTAGGTTGACCAGCTTTAACCCACCGTCCTTGTAATCGTTCTCCAAAACCTCCCTTGCAATTCTGACTCCCTTCCCTCCCCACAGAAACTCACTCACCATTCTCTCCACTTCCTTGCCCACTTTAACAGGCACATCCAACACATTCATTACATACACCAATTTGCTCATCACTAATCCATTCACTACAATAGTCTTCCCCTTTAATTTTAGACCTCTCATTTTCCAAAAACCCAGTGTTTTCTTTATACTATTCAATAATCCTTCATACTGCACATCTCTCCCTTCTTTATCTGCTATCCCTAAATTAACCCCTAACACCTTAAAATAGTCCTTCCTTTCCTTCATCTCAATCTCACACCTCTCAACCCTGTCTCCACCTACATACATTATTTCAGATTTCTCTATATTGACTTTGGCCCCCGAAGCCCTCCCATATTGTTCCACGCACCTCAATACTTCCCCTATCTTTAACTGTGACTGTGGTGTCATCTGCGTATTGATATATCAGACTTGTGTTCCCATCTGGTAATCCTATGCCCCTAATGCCACCATTTTGTGCCAGGAGCGCCGCTAAGGGCTCTGCCGACAGTGAGTACAGCAGAGCCGACATCGGACACCCCTGCCTAACTGACCTCTCTAATCTAAAACTGTCTGTGATTATCCCGTTGACCTTAACCTTGCTAACTGCTCTATCATACATTATCTTAATCCACCCAATTAACCTATTCCCAAAACCCATAGCCTCCAACACCCTGTATAAATATTTGTGGTCTACTCTATCAAATGCTTTATTTAAGTCTAAACTCAAAACTATCCCTGTATTCTGTGCCTTCATGTGCTGTATGGTGTCCCTGATGCTGCTGACTGTGTCTGCTATGTCCCTACCCGGTATGCTGTATGCCTGTGTGTTTCCCACCACCGTTCCTATTAGCTAACACCCGTGCCAGTATTTTATAATCATTGTTTAGCATACTCAGTGGCCTGTAATTCTCTAATCTGTCCCTATCCCCTTTCTTATAAATAATGCTAACTATTCCTATCATCATACTGTCTAACAACTCCCCCGTCTCCTCTATCTGCCTAAATACCCTATCTAGCACTGGCACTAACTCCTGTCTAAACTCTCTGTAAAACTCCCCTGTTATCCCATCTGTCCCTGGACTTTTGTTTCTTCCTAACCCTGCTATTGCTGCCTCTATTTCTCCTAGCCCTATCTCTCCCTCACAACTCTCTTTATCCGCTTCACTCAGTCTAGCTCTCACCTTATCTAAAACTAGTTCTAGGTCTCTATCATCCGTCTCTTCTTTCCTAAATAAATCAGTGTAAAATTCCTGCACCCTCTCAGCTATCCCTACAAAGTCTGTTATTATTTCCCCATCTCTCCCCACAACCTTCTCTAAGTAATTCCTTTCCTGTTTAGTTTTTTCTAATCCTAAAAAGTATTTTGTGCACTTTTCACCCTCTACTACGTACCTAGCCCTGCTCCTAACTATTGCCCCATTGCACCTTCTCTGTTCAATTTCCCCTAGTTCTCCTTTAATCCTTACGTATTCTTTTAAATCACTCTCTCCCACATCAGCACGAGCAGCCTCTCTATCTAACTCTTCCTTTAATCTTCTCTCCTTTTCGCACTCAAACCTTTTCCTATACCTGCTGTATCCTATGCTTGTCTTCTTTATTTCTGCCTTCACACTCTCCCACCACCCACCAATGTCTTCGTCATACATGCTTTCATCAATTCTCCTTCTCAAACATTCTCTCACTCTGTTTTTATATTTCTCATCCTTCAGCAATTCACTATTCAGACACCACACTCCTCCCCCCCTCCTCTGTATTGTGCTCACTATGCTGAACTTTAAAACCTTGTGATCGCTCAGTACTGTTGTGTTGTATTGTATTGTGCCTATCCTGTCCACCAAACCCCTTGTGCTCAGAATTAAATCTATCCGACTCTGTTTTAAAGTGCCTGCCACCATTTGTGTTCTTGAAAAAACCCTGCCCTCCGGATTCCTCTCTCTCCACACATCAAACATCTTTCTCTCCTTCATCAATTCTTTTAGCACAGCCCTTGATGAGTCGTTTCTATATTGCATGTTCACAGACACATCTAGCCTTCCACACCACACATTAAAGTCACCCACTACTATGCATTCTTCACCACACATTCTCCCCAGCTTTTGCAAAAAAGACCTTCTCTCCTTCTCCTCATTCGGCGCATACACATTCAGCAATCGACACATTTTACCCAAGTACTCAAAGGTAATTCCTATCACCCTCCCATCCCCATCATCCACACACTTCGTCACATTCTCAACCACTCCCCTTTTCACTAAAATTGCTACCCCTCTAGATTTAACACCACCATTATTCACATACATGTCCCCCATCCATTCTCTCTCAACCACTCTCATAACCTCCTCATCCCAATGTGTCTCTTGTAAACATATTATGTCAGCCTCACACACCATCAAGGTTTGCTGCCTCCTGTTCCTGTCCCTTAGCCCGTTAGCGTTAAGAGAAGATATTCTGATCATTAAAAGTATACATGAGAAGAGATTCCACACGTTATGTTCTTAATTCGCACTTTTTTTCCCCTTATCTTCTCTCTCCTTCCTCCCCGATGGTCTTTTCCTATTTCCACCCACCACCTCCATGTTTTCCTCCCCTCTGTCTGATATATCCGAACCCACCCACCTCCTGCTTTCTGTCGTATCCGAAGCCCTCCACCCCCACTTATTCCCCCTTGCCTCCGACCTTCCCTCTCCCTGTCCCACCACAGTCATTCCACTCTTTTCCCCGTTCTTCTCCCCTCCTTTCGCTCCCTCACCCACGCTTCTCCGCTCCTCTCGTTCGTCCGTCCCTCTCACCGCACTGTCCACGCTGTAGCCGTTCTCCTCCCTTTCCTTCTCTCCTCCTGTCTCCGTTGTCTCTTCCGCTGCCGTCTCGTCCTCTGCCTCTCCATCCTGCTCCTCGTCCTCGTCCATCTCCTCTCCTTCCCCGCCGACTCCCACGCCACTTCCTTCCGAATCAGTCGCCTCCGCTCCGCTGCCGCCTTCTCCGCCCTCTCCTCTCGGTAGCTCCTCCTCCTCGTCGACGTCCGTCTCCCGGCCCCCGCCTTCTCCTCCTTGTCGCCTCTGTTCTCCGTCTGTGCCACATTCTCTTGCGTAGTGCCCCTGTCCATGGCACCTGTGGCATCTAAACTCCGGGCAGTCCCTCAGGATGTGCCCCGGTTGGATACACATCCTGCATACCCTCTCCTGTCTGTCATGAATCACCCGAAAGTACTGGGGACCCGTAGCTGTACTGAACTTTGTTGAGTACGGCAACGACCTGACCAAGTCATTGAACTTCACTTTTAAAAACCTGGTCCCGTCTGCAATGTTCGTGCCCGGCCACATTCTCCTTTTGATCGGTGAGGCAGCTGAGACCCCCCACCCCTGTAGCTTCAGCAAAACGTCATTGTCCGTGGTGTACGCCGGAAGCTCCAGGAATGACACCACCGTTTCGTCACTTGTGAGCTCTTTAGCGACTATCCTGACCCCTTTTATTTTGAAGCCATCCATGAGTTTATTTTTCCCGCTGAGATATCCCATTGTTAATTCATACTTCCTCATCCCGGTTTTACGGCATGCCATCAACTCCCCACACACCTCCCTCGTCGCTTTTAACAGCTCCATCACCGTTATTGTATCCTCACCGATCAGTTCCACACTCACGGTCAGTTCCTTCTCATACTTGTTATCTCCCGCCTCTTCTCCCCTCTGGTCTTTCTTTCCGCCATCTACTCCTTCCAAGCCTTTTCCGTTTCCATTTTCCGTTTCCATTATGTCCGTCCGTGTTATGTTCCTTCCCCAAACAAATGGGAGGATTATCTTCGCCCAAACAGTGCCTCACTGTTTGGGGGAGGTGTATCGAAGAAAATCAAAAAACAAACAGAAAAAAAGGCACTTAAGCACGCTTAGAGGTAGCACAAAAAACTCAACTGCTCTCTCTCTCTTCCTGCTTCCTGCTTGCGCACCTGAAACCAACTAGCTCCGACACTGTAGGGGGCGTCAGGGTGGTGTGGCCGTAAGCAATTGCTTCGGGCACCAGACAGGACTTTAAACGGGAGAAAGGATGATTTTTTTTACCCCAAATGAAAATAGCTTACAGCACCTTGTATTCCCAGGCGGTCTCCCATCCAGGTACTAACCAGTCCCGACCGTGCTTAGCTTCCGAGATCAGACAAGATCGGGCGTGTTCGCAGTGGTGTGGCCGTAAGCAATTGCTCCTGGCACCAGACAGGACTTTAAACAGGAGAAAGGATCATTTTTTTTACCCCAAATGAAAATAGATCACAGCACCTGGTATTCCCAGGCGGTCTCCCATCCAAGTACTACCCAGGCCCGACCGTGCTTAGCTTCGGAGATCAGACGAGATTGGGCGTGTTCACGGTGGTGTGGCCGTAAGCAATTGCTCCTGGCACCAGACAGGACTTTAAACAGGAGAAAGGATGATTTTTTTTACCCCAAATGAAAATAGATTACAGCACCTGGTTTTCCCAGGCGGTCTCCCATCCAAGTACTAATCAGTCCCGACTGTGCTTAGCTTCCGAGATCAGACGGGATCGGGCGTGTTCACGGTGGTGTGGCCGTAAGCAATTGCTCCTGGCACCAGACAGGACTTTAAACAGGAGAAAGGATGATTTTTTTTACCCCAAATGAAAATAGCTTACAGCACCTGGTATTCCCAGGCGGTCTCCCATCCAGGTACTAACCAGGCCCGACCGTGCTTAGCTTCTGAGATCAGACAAGATCGGGCGTGTTCGCAGTAGTGTGGCCGTAAGCAATTGCTCCTGGCACCAGACAGGACTTTAAACAGGAGAAAGGATCATTTTTTTTACCCCAAATGAAAATAGATCACAGCACCTGGTATTCCCAGGCGGTCTCCCATCCAAGTACTACCCAGGCCCGACCGTGCTTAGCTTCCGAGATCAGACGAGATTGGGCGTGTTCACGGTGGTGTGGCCGTAAGCAATTGCTCCTGGCACCAGAGAGGACTTTAAACAGGAGAAAGGATGATTTTTTTTACCCCAAATGAAAATAGATCACAGCACCTGGTATTCCCAGGCGGTCTCCCATCCAAGTACTACCCAGGCCCGACCGTGCTTAGCTTCGGAGATCAGACGGGATCGGGCGTGTTCACGGTGGTGTGGCCGTAAGCAATTGCTCCTGGCACCAGACAGGACTTTAAACAGGAGAAAGGATGATTTTTTTTACCCCAAATGAAAATAGCTTACAGCACCTGGTATTCCCAGGTGGTCTCCCATCCAGGTACTAACCAGGCCTGACCGTGCTTAGCTTCCGAGATCAGACGAGATCGGGCGTGTTCGCAGTGGTGTGGCCGTAAGCAATTGCTCCTGGCACCAGACAGGACTTTAAACAGGAGAAAGGATCATTTTTTTTACCCCAAATGAAAATAGCTTACAGCACCTGGTATTCCCAGGCGGTCTCCCATCCAGGTACTAACCAGGCCCGACCGTGCTTAGCTTCCGAGATCAGACGAGATCGGGCGTGTTTGCAGTGGTGTGGCCGTAAGCAATTGCTCCTGGCACCAGACAGGACTTTAAACAGGAGAAAGGATCATTTTTTTTTACCCCAAATGAAAATAGATTACAGCACCTGGTATTGCCAGGCGGTCTCCCATCCAAGTACTATCCAGGCCTGACCGTGCTTACCTTCCGAGATCAGACGAGATCGGGCGTGTTCACTGTGGTGTGGCCGTAAGTAATTGCTTCGGGCACCAGACAGGACTTTAAACAGGAGAAAGGATGATTTTTTTTACCCCAAATGAAAATAGCTTACAGCACCTGGTATTCCCAGGCGGTCTCCCATCCAGGTACTAACCAGGCCCGACCGTGCTTAGCTTCCGAGATCAGACGAGATCGTGCGTGTTCGCAGTGGTGTGGCCGTAAGCAATTGCTCCTTGCACCAGACAGGACTTTAAACAGGAGAAAGGGTCATTTTTTTTACCCCAAATGAAAATAGATTACAGCGCCTGGTGTTCCCATGCGGTCTCCCATCCAAGTACTAACCAGGCCCGACCGTGCTTAGCTTCCGAGATCAGACGAGATTGGTCGTGTTCACGGTGGTGTGGCCGTAAGCAACTGCTCCTAGCACCAGACAGGACTTTAAACATGAGAAAGGATGATTTTTTTTACCCCAAATGAAAATAGCTTACAGCACTTGGTATTCCCAGGCGGTCTCCCATCCAGGTACTAACCAGGCCCGACCGTGCTTAGCTTCCGAGATCAGACGATATCGGGCGTGTTTGCAGTGGTGTGGCCGTAAGCAATTGCTCATGGCACCAGACAGGACTTTAAACAGGAGAAATGATCATTTTTTTTTTACCCCAAATGAAAATAGATTACAGCACCTGGTATTGCCAGGCGGTCTCCCATCCAAGTACTATCCAGGCCTGACCGTGCTTACCTTCCGAGATCAGACGAGATCGGGCGTGTTCACTGTGGTGTGGCCGTAAGCAATTGCTTCGGGCACCAGACAGGACTTTAAACAAGAGAAAGGATGATTTTTTTTACCCCAAATGAAAATTGATCACAGCACCTGGTATTCCCAGGCGGTCTCCCATCCAGGTACTAACCAGGCCGACCGTGCTTAGCTTCCGAGATCAGACGAGATCGGGCGTGTTCGCAGTGGTGTGGCCGTAAGCAATTGCTCCTGGCACCAGACAGGACTTTAAACAGGAGAAAGGATGATTTTTTTTACCCCAAATGAAAATAGATTACAGCACCTGGTATTCTCAGGCGGTCTCCCATCCAAGTACTAACCAGGCCCGACCGTGCTTAGCTTCCGAGATCAGACGAGATTGGTCGTGTTCACAGTGGTGTGGCCGTAAGCAACTGCTCCTGGCACCAGACAGGACTTTAAACAGGAGAAAGGATGATTTTTTTTACCCCAAATGAAAATAGCTTACAGCACTTGGTATTCCCAGGCGGTCTCCCATCCAGGTACTAACCAGGCCCGACCGTGCTTAGCTTCCGAGATCGGGCGTGTTTGCAGTGGTGTGGCCGTAAGCAATTGCTCCTGGCACCAGACAGGACTTTAAACAGGAGAAAGGATCATTTTTTTTTACCCCAAATGAAAATAGATTACAGCACCTGGTATTGCCAGGCGGTCTCCCATCCAAGTACTATCCAGGCCTGACCGTGCTTACCTTCCGAGATCAGACGAGATCGGGCGTGTTCACTGTGGTGTGGCCGTAAGCAATTGCTTCGGGCACCAGACAGGACTTTAAACAGGAGAAA
>NC_140271.1:27939664-27942164 GCF_964030765.1 Micromesistius poutassou
TCTCCCATCCAGGTACTAACCAGGCCCGACCGTGCTTAGCTTCCGAGATCAGACGAGATCTGGCGTGTTCGCAGTGGTGTGGCCGTAAGCAATTGCTCCTGGCACCAGACAGGACTTTAAACAGGAGAAAGGATGATTTTTTTTACCCCAAATGAAAATAGATTACAGCACCTGGTGTTCCCAGGCGGTCTCCCATCCAAGTACTAACCAGGCCCGACCGTGCTTAGCTTCCGAGATCAGACGTGATCGGTCATGTTCACGGTGGTGTGGCCGTAAGCAACTGCTCCTGGCACCAGACAGGACTTTAAACAGGAGAAAGGATGATTTTTTTTACCCCAAATGAAAATAGCTTACAGCACCTGGTATTCCCAGGCGGTCTCCCATCCAGGTACTAACCAGGCCCGACCGTGCTTAGCTTCCGAGATCAGACGAGATCGTGCGTGTTCGCAGTGGTGTGGCCGTAAGCAATTGCTCCTGGCACCAGACAGGACTTTAAACAGGAGAAAGGATGATTTTTTTTACCCCAAATGAAAATAGATTACAGCACCTGGTATTCCCAGGCGGTCTTCCATCCAAGTACTAACCAGGCCCGACCGTGCTTAGCTTCCGAGATCAGACGAGATTGGGCGTGTTCACGGTGGTGTGGCCGTAAGCAATTGCTCCTGGCACCAGACAGGACTTTAAACAGGAGAAAGGATGATTTTTTTTATCCCAAATGAAAATAGATTACAGCACCTGGTATTCCCAGGCGGTCTCCCATCCAAGTACTAACCAGGCCCGACCGTGCGTAGCTTCCGACATCAGACGAGATCGGGCGTGTTCACGGTGGTGTGGCCGTAAGCAATTACTCCTGGCACCAGACAGGACTTTAAACAGGAGAAAGGATGATTTTTTTTACCCCAAATGAAAATAGCTTACAGCACCTGGTATTCCCAGGCGGTCTCCCATCCAGGTACTAACCAGGCCCGACCGTGCTTAGCTTCCGAGATCAGACGAGATCTGGCGTGTTCGCAGTGGTGTGGCCGTAAGCAATTGCTCCTGGCACCAGACAGGACTTTAAACAGGAGAAAGGATGATTTTTTTTACCCCAAATGAAAATAGCTTACAGCACCTGGTATTCCCAGGCGGTCTCCCATCCAGGTACTAACCAGGCCCGACCGAGCTTAGCTTCCGAGATCAGACGAGATCGGGTGTGTTCGCAGTGGTGTGGCCGTAAGCAATTGCTCCTGGCACAAGACAGGACTTTAAACAGGAGAAAGGATAATTTTTTTTACCCCAAATGAAAATAGATTACAGCACCTGGTGTTCCCAGGCGGTCTCCCATCCAAGTACTAACCAGGCCCGACCGTCCTTAGCTTCCGAGATCAGACGAGATCGGGCGTGTTAACGGTGGTGTGGCCGTAAGCAATTGCTCCTGGCACCAGACAGGACTTTAAACAGGAGAAAGGATGAATTTTTTTGCCCCAAATGAAAATAGCTTACAGCACCTGGTATTCCCAGGCGGTCTCCCATCCAGGTACTAACCAGGCCCGACCGTGCTTAGCTTCCGAGATCAGACGAGATCGGGCGTGTTCGCAGTGGTGTGGCCGTAAGCAATTGCTCCTGGCACCAGACAGGACTTTAAACAGTAGAAAGGATGATTTTTTTTACCCCAAATGAAAATAGCTTACAGCACCTGGTATTCCCATGCGGTCTCCCATCCAGGTACTAACCAGGCCCGACCGTGCATAGCTTCCGAGATCAGACGAGATCGGGCGTGTTCGCAGTGGTGTGGCCGTAAGCAATTGCTCCTGGCACCAGACAGGACTTTAAACAGGAGAAAGGATCATTTTTTTTACCCCAATTGAAAATAGCTTACAGCACCTGGTATTCCCAGGCGGTCTCCCATCCAGGTACTAACCAGGCCCGACCGTGCTTAGCTTCCGAGATCAGACGAGATCGGGCGTGTTCGCAGTGGTGTGGCCGTAAGCATTTGCTCCTGGCACCAGACAGGACTTCAAACAGGAGAAAGGATCATTTTTTTTACCCCAAATGAAAATAGATTACAGCACCTGGTATTCCCAGGCGGTCTCCCATCCAAGTACTATCCAGGCCTGACCCTGCTTAGCTTCCGATATCAGACGAGATCGGGCGTGTTCGCAGTGGTGTGGCCGTAATCAATTGCTCCTGGCACCAGACAGGACTTTAAACAGGAGAAAGGATCATTTTTTTTACCCCAAATGAAAATAGATCACAGCACCTGGTATTCCCATGCGGTCCCCCATCCAAGTACTACCCAGGCCCGACCGTGCTTACCTTCCGAGATCAGACGAGATCGGGCGTGTTCACTGTGGTGTGGCCGTAAGCAATTGCTTCGGGCACCAGACAGGACTTTAAACAGGAGAAAGGATGATTTTTTTTACCCCAAATGAAAATAGCTTACAGCACCTGGTATTCCCAGGCGGTCTCCCATCCAAGTACTAACCAGGCCCGACCGTGCTCAGCTTCCGAGATCAGACGA
>NC_140271.1:27947164-27954664 GCF_964030765.1 Micromesistius poutassou
AGCACCTGGTATTCCCAGGCGGTCTCCCATCCAAGTACTAACCAGGCCCGACCGTGCTAAGCTTCCGAGATCAGACGAGATCGGGCGTGTTCCCGGTGGTGTGGCCGTAAGCAATTGCTCCTGGCACCAGACAGGACTTTAAACAGGAGAAAGGATGATTTTTTTTACCCCAAATGAAAATAGCTTACAGGACCTGGTATTCCCAGGCGGTCTCCCATCCAAGTACTAACCAGGCCCGACCGTGTTTAGCTTCCGAGATCAGACGAGATCGGGCGTGTTCGCAGTGGTGTGGCCGTAAGCAATTGCTCCTGGCACCAGACATGACTTTAAACAGGAGAACGGATAATTTTTTTTACCCCAAATGAAAATAGATTACAGCACCTGGTATTCCCAGGCGGTCTCCCATCCAGGTACTAACCAGGCCCCACCGTGCTTAGCTTCCGAGATCAAACGAGATCGGTCGTGTTCGCAGTGGTGTGGCCGTAAGCAATTGCTCCTGGCGCCAGACAGGACTTTAAACAGGAGAAAGGATCATTTTTTTTACCCCAAATGAAAATAGATTAAAGCACATGGTATTCCCAGGCGGTCTCCCATCCAAGTACTAACCAGGCCCGACCGTGCTTAGCTTCCGAGATCAGACAAGATCGGGCGTGTTCACGGTGGTGTGGCCGTAAGCAATTGCTCCTAGCACCAGACAGGACTTTAAACAGGAGAAAGGATGATTTTTTTTACCCTAAATGAAAATAGCTTACAGCACCTGGTATTCCCAGGCGGTCTCCCATCCAGGTACTAACCAGGCCCGACCGTGCTTAGCTTCCGAGATCAGACGAGATCGGGCGTGTTCACGGTGGTGTGGCCGTAAGCAATTGCTCCTGGCACCAGACAGGACTTTAAACAGGAGAAAGGATGATTTTTTTTACCCCAAATGAAAATAGCTTACAGCACCTGGTATTCCCAGGCGGTCTCCCATCCAGGTACTAACCAGGCCCGACCGTGCTCAGCTTCCGAGATCAGACGAGATCGGGCGTGTTCGCAGTGGTGTGGCCGTAAGCAATTTCTCCTGGCACCAGACAGGACTTTAAACAGGAGAAAGGATCATTTTTTTTACCCCAAATGAAAATAAATTACAGCACCTGGTATTCCCAGGCGGTCTCCCATACAAGTACTATCCAGCCCCGACCGTGCTTAGCTTCCGAGATCAGACGAGATCGGGCGTGTTCACGGTGGTGTGGCCGTAAGCAATTGCTCCTGGCACCAGACAGAACTTTAAACAGGAGAAAGGATGATTTTTTTTACCCCAAATGAAAACAGCTTACAGCACCTGGTATTCCCAGGCGGTCTCCCATCCAAGTACTAACCAGGCCCGACCGTGCTTAGCTTCCGAGATCAGACGAGATCGGGCGTGTTCATGGTGGTGTGGCCGTAAGCAAATGCTCCTGGCACCAGACAGGACTTTAAACAGGAGAAAGGATGATTTTTTTTACCCCAAATGAACATAGCTTACAGCACCTGGTATTCCCAGGCGGTCTCCCATCCAGGTACTAACCTGGCCCGACCGTGCTTAGCTTCCGAGATCAGACGAGATCGGGCGTGTTCGCAGTGGTGTGGCCGTAAGCAATTGCTCCTGGCACCAGACAGGACTTTAAACAGGAGAAAGGATGATTTTTTTTACCCCAAATGAAAATAGATTACAGCACCTGGTATTCCCAGGCGGTCTCCCATCCAGGTACTAACCAGGTCCGACCGTGCATAGCTTCCGAGATCAGACGAGATCGGGCGTGTTCGCAGTGGTGTGGCCGTAAGCAATTGCTCCTGGCACCAGACAGGACTTTAAACAGGAGAAAGGATCATTTTTTTTACCCCAAATGAAAGTAGATTACAGCACCTGGTATTCCCAGGCGGTCTCCCATCCAAGTACTAACCAAGCCCGACCGTGCTTAGCTTCCGAGATCAGACGAGATCGGGCGTGTTCACGGTGGTGTGGCCGTTAGAAATTGCTCCTGGCACCAGACAGGACTTTAAACAGGAGAAAGGATGATTTTTTTTACCCCAAATGAAAATAGCTTACAGCACCTGGTATTCCCAGGCGGTCTCCCATCCAGGTACTAACCAGGCCCGACCGTGCTTAGCTTCCGAGATCAGACGAGATCGGGCGTGTTCGCAGTGGTGTGGCCTTAAGCAATTGCTCCTGGCACCAGACAGGACTTTAAACAGGAGAAAGGATCATTTTTTTTACCCCAAATGAAAATAGATTACAGCACCTGGTATTCCCAGGTGGTCTCCCATCCAAGTACTAACCAGGCCCGACCGTGCTTAGCTTCCGAGATCAGACGAGATCGGGCGTGTTCACGGTGGTGTGGCCGTAAGCAATTGCTCCTGGCACCAGACAGGACTTTAAACAGGAGAAAGGATGAATTTTTTTACCCCAAATGAAAATAGCTTACAGCACCTGGTATTCCCAGGCGGTCTCCCATCCAAGTACTAACCAGGCCCGACCGTGCTTAGCTTCCGAGATCAGACGAGATCGGGCGTGTTCACGGTGGTGTGGCCGTAAGCAATTGCTCCTGGCACCAGACAGGACTTTAAACAGGAGAAAGGATGATTTTTTTTACCCCAAATGAAAATAGCTTACAGCACCTGGTATTCCCAGGCGGTCTCCCATCCAGGTACTAACCTGGCCCGACCGTGCTTAGCTTCCGAGATCAGACGAGATCGGGCGTGTTCGCAGTGGTGTGGCCGTAAGCAATTGCTCCTGGCACCAGACAGGACTTTAAACAGGAGAAAGGATGATTTTTATTACCCCAAATGAAAATAGATTACAGCACCTGGTATTCCCAGGCGGTCTCCCATCCAGGTACTAACCAGGCCCGACCGTGCTTAGCTTCCGAGATCAGACGAGATCGGGCGTGTTCGCAGTGGTGTGGCCGTAAGCAATTACTCCTAGCACCAGACAGGACTTTAAACAGGAGAAAGGATCATTTTTTTTACCCCAAATGAAAATAGCTTACAGCACCTGGTATTCCCAGGCGGTCTCCCATCCAGGTACTAACCAGGCCCGACCGTGCTTAGCTTCCGAGATCAGACGAGATCGGGCGTGTTCGCAGTGGTGTGGCCGTAAGCAATTGCTCCTGGCACCAGACAGGACTTTAAACAGGAGAAAGGATCATTTTTTTTACCCCAAATGAAAAGAGATTACAGCACCTGGTATTCCCAGGCGGTCTCCCATCAAAGTACTAACCAAGCCCGACCGTGCTTAGCTTCCGAGATCAGACGACATCGGGCGTGTTCACGGTGGTGTGGCCGTAATCAATTGCTCCTGGCACCAGACAGGACTTTAAACAGGAGAAAGGATCATTTTTTTTACCCCAAATGAAAATAGATTACAGCACCTGGTATTACCAGGCGGTCTCCCATCCAAGTACTAACCAGGCCCGACCGTGCTTAGCTTCCGAGATCAGACGAGATCGGGCGTGTTCACGGTGGTGTGGCCGTAAGCAATTGCTCCTGGCACCAGACAGGACTTTAAACAGGAGAAAGGATGATTTTTTTTACACCAAATGAAAATAGCTTACAGCACCTGGTATTCCCAGGCGGTCTCCCATCCAGGTACTAACCAGGCCCGACCGTGCTTAGCTTCCGAGATCAGACGAGATCGGGCGTGTTCCCAGTGGTGTGGCCTTAAGCAATTGCTCCTGGCACCAGACAGGACTTTAAACAGGAGAAAGTATCATTTTTTTTACCCCAAATGAAAATAGATTACAGCACCTGGTAATCCCAGGCGGTCTCCCATCCAAGTACTAACCAGGCCCCACCGTGCTTAGCTTCCGAGATCAGACGAGATCGGGCGTGTTCACGGTGGTGTGGCCATAAGCAATTGCTCCTGGCACCAGACAGGACTTTAAACAGGAGAAAGGATGATTTTTTTTACCCAAATGAAAACACAATTACAGCACCTGTTATTCCCAGGCGGTCTCCCATCCAAGTACTAACCGGGCCCGACCTTGCTTAGCTTCCGAGATCAGACGAGATCGGGCGTGTTCACGGTGGTGGGACCGTAAGCAGTTGCTCCTGGCACCAGACAGGACTTTAAACAGGAGAAAGGATCATTTTTTTTTTACCCCAAATGAAAATAGATTACAGCACCTGGTATTCCCAGGCGGTCTCCCATCCAAGTACTAACCAGGCCCGACCGTGCTTAGTTTCCGAGATCAGACGAGATCGGGCGTGTTCACGGTGGTGTGGCCGTAAGCAATTGCTCCTGGCACCAGACAGGACTTTAAACAGGAGAAAGGATGATTTTTTTTACCCCAAATGAAAATAGCTTACAGCACCTGGTATTCCCAGGCGGTCTCCCATCCAAGTACTAACCTAGCCCGACCGTGCTTAGCTTCCGAGATCAGATGAGATCGGGCGTGTTCGCAGTGGTGTGGCCGTAAGCAATTACTCCTGGCACCAGACAGGACTTTAAACAGGAGAAAGGATGATTTTTTTTACCCCAAATGAAAATAGTTTACAGCACCTGGTATTCCCAGGCGGTCTCCCATCCAAGTACTAACCAGGCCCGACCGTGCATAGCTTCCGAGATCAGACGAGATCGGGCGTGTTCGCAGTGGTGTGGCCGTAAGCAATTGCTCCTGGCACCAGACAGGACTTTAAACAGGAGAAAGGATCATTTTTTTTACCCCAAATGAAAAGAGATTACAGCACCTGGTATTCCCAGGCGGTCTCCCATCAAAGTACTAACCAAGCCCGACCGTGCTTAGCTTCCGAGATCAGACGAGATCGGGCGTGTTCACGGTGGTGTGGCCGGAATCAATTGCTCCTGGCACCAGACAGGACTTTAAACAGGAGAAAGGATGATTTTTTTTACCCCAAATGAAAATAGCTTACAGCACCTGGTATTCCCAGGCGGTCTCCCATCCAGGTACTAACCAGGCCCGACCGTGCTTAGCTTCCGAGAGCGGGCGTTTTCGCAGTTGTGTGGCCGTAAGCAAATGCTCCTGGCACCAGACAGGACTTTAAACAGGAGAAAGGATCATTTTTTTTACCCCAAATGAAAATAGATTACAGCACCTGGTATTACCAGGCGGTCTCCCATCCAAGTACTAACCAGGCCCGACCGTGCTTAGCTTCCGAGATCAGACGAGATCGGGCGTGTTCACGGTGGTGTGGCCGTAAGCAATTGCTCCTGGCACCAGACAGGACTTTAAACAGGAGAAAGGATGATTTTTTTTACACCAAATGAAAATAGCTTACAGCACCTGGTATTCCCAGGCGGTCTCCCATCCAGGTACTAACCAGTCCCGACCGTGCTTAGCTTCCGAGATCAGACGAGATCGGGCGTGTTCCCAGTGGTGTGGCCTTAAGCAATTGCTCCTGGCACCAGACAGGACTTTAAACAGGAGAAAGTATCATTTTTTTTACCCCAAATGAAAATAGATTACAGCACCTGGTAATCCCAGGCGGTCTCCCATCCAAGTACTAACCAGGCCCCACCGTGCTTAGCTTCCGAGATCAGACGAGATCGGGCGTGTTCACGGTGGTGTGGCCATAAGCAATTGCTCCTGGCACCAGACAGGACTTTAAACAGGAGAAAGGATGATTTTTTTTACCCAAATGAAAACACAATTACAGCACCTGTTATTCCCAGGCGGTCTCCCATCCAAGTACTAACCGGGCCCGACCTTGCTTAGCTTCCGAGATCAGACGAGATCGGGCGTGTTCACGGTGGTGGGACCGTAAGCAGTTGCTCCTGGCACCAGACAGGACTTTAAACAGGAGAAAGGATCATTTTTTTTTTACCCCAAATGAAAATAGATTACAGCACCTGGTATTCCCAGGCGGTCTCCCATCCAAGTACTAACCAGGCCCGACCGTGCTTAGTTTCCGAGATCAGACGAGATCGGGCGTGTTCACGGTGGTGTGGCCGTAAGCAATTGCTCCTGGCACCAGACATGACTTTAAACAGGAGAAAGGATGATTTTTTTTACCCCAAATGAAAATAGCTTACAGCACCTGGTATTCCCAGGCGGTCTCCCATCCAAGTACTAACCTAGCCCGACCGTGCTTAGCTTCCGAGATCAGATGAGATCGGGCGTGTTCGCAGTGGTGTGGCCGTAAGCAATTACTCCTGGCACCAGACAGGACTTTAAACAGGAGAAAGGATGATTTTTTTTACCCCAAATGAAAATAGTTTACAGCACCTGGTATTCCCAGGCGGTCTCCCATCCAAGTACTAACCAGGCCCGACCTTGCTTAGCTTCCGAGATCAGACGAGATTGGGCGTGTTCACGGTGGTGTGGCCGTAAGCAGTTGCTCCTGGCACCAGACAGGACTTTAAACAGGAGAAAGGATCATTTTTTTTTACCCCAAATGGAAATAGATTACAGCACCTGGTATTCCCAGGCGGTCTCCCATCCAGGTACTAACCAGGCCCGACCGTGCTTAGCTTCCGAGATCAGACGAGATCGGGCGTGTTCCCAGTGGTGTGGCATTAAGCAATTGCTCCTGGCACCAGACAGGACTTTAAACAGGAGAAAGGATCATTTTTTTTACCCCAAATGAAAATAGATTACAGCACCTGGTAATCCCAGGCGGTCTCCCATCCAAGTACTAACCAGGCCCCACCGTGCTTAGCTTCCGAGATCAAACGAGATCGGGCGTGTTCACGGTGGTGTGGCCATAAGCAATTGCTCCTGGCACCAGACAGGACTTTAAACAGAAGAAAGGATGATTTTTTTTACCCAAATGAAAACACAATTACAGCACCTGTTATTCCCAGGCGGTCTCCCATCCAAGTACTAACCAGGCCCGACCTTGCTTAGCTTCCGAGATCAGACGAGATCGGGCGTGTTCACGGTGGTGTGGCCGTAAGCAGTTTCTCCTGGCACCAGACAAGACTTTAAACAGGAGAAAGGTTCATTTTTTTTTACCCCAAATGAAAATAGATTACAGCACCTGGTATTCCCAGGCGGTCTCCCATCCATGTACTAACCAGGCCCGACCGTGCTTAGTTTCCGAGATCAGACGAGGTCGGGCGTGTTCACGGTGGTGTGGCCGTAAGCAATTGCTCCTGGCACCAGACAGGACTTTAAACAGGAGAAAGGATGATTTTTTTTACACCAAATGAAAATAGCTTACAGCACCTGGTATTCCCAGGCGGTCTCCCATCCAAGTACTAACCTGGCCCGACCGTGCTTAGCTTCCGAGATCAGATGAGATCGGGCGTGTTCGCAGTGGTGTGGCCGTAAGCATTTACTCCTGGCACCAGACAGGACTTTAAACAGGAGAAAGGATGATTTTTTTTACCCCAAATGAAAATAGATTACAGCACCTGGTATTCCCAGGCGGTCTCCCATCCAGGTACTAACCAGGCCCGACCGTGCTTAGCTTCCGAGATCAGACGAGATCGGGCGTGTTCGCAGTGGTGTGGCCGTAAGCAATTGCTCCTGGCACCAGACAGGACTTTAAACAGGAGAAAGGATCATTTTTTTTACCCCA
>NC_140271.1:27962164-27969664 GCF_964030765.1 Micromesistius poutassou
AGCTTACAGCACCTGGTATTCCCAGGCTGTCTCCCATCCAAGTACTAACCAGGCCAGACCGTGCTTAGCTTCCGAGATCAGACGAGATCGGGCGTGTTCACGGTGGTGTGGCCGTAAGCAATTGCTGCTGGCACCAGACAGGACTTTAAACAGGAGAAAGGATCATTTTTTTTACCCCAAATGAAATTAGCTTACAGCACCTGGTATTCCCAGGCGGTCTCCCATCCAGGTACTAACCAGGCCCGACCGTGCTTAGCTTCCGAGATCAGACGAGATCGAGCGTGATCGCAGTGGTGTGGCCGTAAGCAATTGCTCCTGGCACCAGACAGGACTTTAAACAGGAGAAAGGATCATTTTTTTTTACCCCAAATGAAAATAGATTACAGCACCTGGTATTCCCAGGCGGTCTCCCATCCAAGTACTAACCAGGCCCGACCGTGCTTAGCTTCCGAGATCAGACGAGATCGGGCGTGTTCACGGTGGTGTGGCCGTAAGCAATTGCTCCTGGCACCAGACAGGACTTTAAACAGGAGAAAGGATGATTTTTTTTACCCCAAATGAAAATAGCTTACAGCACCTGGTATTCCCAGACGGTCTCCCATCCAGGTACTAACCTGGCCCGACCGTGCTTAGCTTCCGAGATCAGACGAGATCGGGCGTGTTCACGTTGGTGTGGCCGTAAGCAATTGCTCATGGCACCAGACAGGACTTTAAACAGGAGAAAGGATCATTTTTTTTACCCCAAATGAAAATAGATTACAGCACCTGGTATTCCCAGGCGGTCTCCCATCCAAGTACTAACCAGGCCCGACCGTGCTAAGCTTCCGAGATCAGACGAGATCGGGCGTGTTCACGGTGGTGTGGCCGTACGCAATTGCTCCTGGCACCAGACAGGACTTTAAACAGGAGAAAGGATGATTTTTTTTACCCCAAATGAAAATAGCTTACAGCACCTGGTATTCCCAGGCGGTCTCCCATCCAAGTACTAACCAGGCCCGACCGTGCTTAGCTTCCGAGATCAGACGAGATCGGGTGTGTTCACGGTGGTGTGGCCGTAAGCAATTGCTCCTGGCACCAGACAGGACTTTAAACAGGAGAAAGGATGATTTTTTTTACCCCAAATGAAAATAGCTTACAGCACCTGGTATTCCCAGGCGGTCTCCCATCCAGGTACTAACCAGGCCCGACCGTGCTTAACTTCCGAGATCAGACGAGATCGGGCGTGTTCACGGTGGTGTGGCCGTAAGCAACTGCTCCTGGCACCAGACAGGACTTTAAACAGGAGAAAGGATCATTTTTTTTACCCCAAATGAAAATAGATTACAGCACCTGGTATTCCCAGGCGGTCTCCCATCCAAGTACTAACCAGGCCCGACCGTGCTAAGCTTCCGAGATCAGACGAGATCGGGCGTGTTCACGGTGGTGTGGCCGTACGCAATTGCTCCTGGCACCAGACAGGACTTTAAACAGGAGAAAGGATGATTTTTTTTACCCCAAATGAAAATAGCTTACAGCACCTGGTAATCCCAGGCGGTCTCCCATCCAGGTACTAACCAGGCCCGACCGTGCTTAGCTTCCGAGATCAGACGAGATCGGGCGTGTTCGCAGTGGTGTGGCCGTAAGCAATTGCTCCTGCCACCAGACAGGACTTTAAACAGGAGAAAGGATGATTTTTTTTACCCCAAATGAAAATAGCTTACAGCACCTGGTATTCCCAGGCGGTCTCCCATCCAATTACTAAACAGGCCCGACCGTGCTTAGCTTCCGAGATCAGACAAGATCGGGCGTGTTCACGGTGGTGTGGCCGTAAGCAATTCCTCCTAGCACCAGACAGGACTTTAAACAGGAGAAAGGATCTTTTTTTTTACCCCAAATGAAAATAGCTTACAGCACCTGGTATTCCCAGGCGGTCTCCCATCCAGGTACTAACCAGGCCCGACCGTGCTTAGCTTCCGAGATCAGACGAGATCGGGCGTGTTCGCAGTGGTGTGGCCGTAAGCAATTGCTCCTGGCACCAGACAGGACTTTAAACAGGAGAAAGGATGATTTTTTTTACCCCAAATGAAAATAGCTTACAGCACCTGGTATTCCCAGGCGGTCTCCCATCCAAGTACTAACCAGGGCCGACCGTGCTTAGCTTCCGAGATCAGACGAGATCGGGCGTGTTCACGGTGGTGTGGCCGTAAGCATTTGCTCCTGGCACCAGACAGGACTTTAAACAGGAGAAAGGATGATTTTTTTTACCCCAAATGAAAATAGCTTACAGCACCTGGTATTCCCAGGCGGTCTCCCATCCAGGTACTAACCAGGCCCGACCGTGCTTAGCTTCCGAGATCAGACGAGATCGGGCGTGTTCGCAGTGGTGTGGCCGTAAGCTATTGCTCCTGGCACCAGACAGGACTTTAAACAGGAGAAAAGATCATTTTTTTTACCCCAAATGAAAATAGATTACAGCACCTGGTATTCCCAGGCGGTCTCCCATCCAGGTACTAACCAGGCCCGACCGTGCTTAGCTTCCGAGATCAGACGAGATCGGGCGTGTTCGCAGTGGTGTGGCCGTAAGCAATTGCTCCTGGCACCAGACAGGACTTTAAACAGGAGAAAGGATGATTTTTTTTACCCCAAATGAAAATAGCTTACAGCACCTGGTATTCCCAGGCGGTCTCCCATCCAAGTACTAACCAGGGCCGACCGTGCTTAGCTTCCGAGATCAGACGAGATCGGGCGTGTTCACGGTGGTGTGGCCGTAAGCATTTGCTCCTGGCACCAGACAGGACTTTAAACAGGAGAAAGGATGATTTTTTTTACCCCAAATGAAAATAGCTTACAGCACCTGGTATTCCCAGGCGGTCTCCCATCCAGGTACTAACCAGGCCCGACCGTGCTTAGCTTCCGAGATCAGACGAGATCGGGCGTGTTCGCAGTGGTGTGGCCGTAAGCTATTGCTCCTGGCACCAGACAGGACTTTAAACAGGAGAAAAGATCATTTTTTTTACCCCAAATGAAAATAGATTACAGCACCTGGTATTCCCAGGTGGTCTCCCATCCAAGTACTAACCAGGCCCGACCGTGAATTGCTTCCGAGATCAGACGAGATTGGGCGTGTTCGCAGTGGTGTGGCCGTAAGCAATTGCTCCTGGCACCAGACAGGACTTTAAAAAGGAGAAAGGATCATTTTTTTTTACCCCAAATGAAAATAGATTACAGCACCTGGTATTCCCAGGCGGTCTCCCATCCAAGTACTAACCAGGCCCCACCGTGCTTAGCTTCCGAGATCAGACGAGATCGGGCGTGTTCACGGTGGTGTGGCCGTAAGCAATTGCTCCTGGCACCAGACAGGACTTTAAACAGGAGAAAGGATGATTTTTTTTACCCCAAATGAAAATAGCTTACAGCACCTGGTATTCCCAGGCGGTCTCCCATCCAGGTACTAACCAGGCCCGACCGTGCTCAGCTTCCGAGATCAGACGAGATCGGGCGTGTTCGCAGTGGTGTGGCCGTAAGCAATTGCTCCTGCCACCAGACAGGACTTTAAACAGGAGAAAGGATGATTTTTTTTACCCCAAATGAAAATAGCTAACAGCACCTGGTATTCACAGGCGGTCTCCCATCCAGGTACAAACCAGGCCCGACCGTGCTTAGCTTCCGAGACCAGACGAGATCGGGCGTGTTCGCAGTGGTGTGGCCGTAAGCAATTTCTCCTGGCACCAGACAGGACTTTAAACAGGAGAAAGGATCATTTTTTTTACCCCAAATGAAAATAGATTACAGCACCTGGTATTCCCAGGCGGTCTCCCATCCAAGTACTATCCAGGCCCGACCGTGCTTAGCTTCCGAGATCAGACGAGATCGGGCGTGTTCACGGTGGTGTGGCCGTAAGCAATTGCTCCTGGCACCAGACAGGACTTTAAACAGGAGAAAGGATGATTTTTTTTACCCCAAATGAAAATAGCTTACAGCACCTAGTATTCCCAGGCGGTCTCCCATCCAGGTACTAACCAGGCCCCACCATGCTTAGCTTCCGAGATCAAACGAGATTGGGCGTGTTCGCAGTGGTGTGGCCGTAAGCAATTGCTCCTGGCGCCAGACAGGACTTTAAACATGAGAAAGGATCTTTTTTTTTACCGCAATTGAAAATAGATTACAGCACCTGGTATTCCCAGGCGGTCTCCCATCCAAGTACTAAACAGGCCCGACCGTGCTTAGCTTCCGAGATCAGACAAGATCGGGCGTGTTCACGGTGGTGTGGCCGTAAGCAATTGCTCCTGGCACCAGACAGGACTTTAAACAGGAGAAAGGATGATTTTTTTTTAGCCCAAATGAAAACGTCTTACAGCACCTGGTATTCCCAGGCGGTCTCCCATCCAGGTACTAACCAGCCGCGACCGTGCTTAGCTTCCGAGATCAGACGAGATCAGGCGTGATCGCAGTGGTGTGGCCGTAAGCAATTACTCCTGGCACCAGACAGGACTTTAAACAGGAGAAAGGATCATTTTTTTTACCCCAAATGAAAATAGCTTACAGCACCTGGTATTCCCAGGCGCTCTCCCATCCAAGTACTAACCAGGCCCGACCGTGCTTAGCTTCCGAGATCAGACGATATCGGGCGTGGTCGCAGTGGTGTGGCCGTAAGCAATTACTCCTGGCACCAGACAGGACTTTAAACAGGAGAAAGGATGATTTTTTTTTACCCCAAATGAAAATAGCTTACAGCACCTGGTATTCCCAGGCGGTCTCCCATCCAGGTACTAACCAGGCCCGACCGTGCTTAGCTTCCGAGATCAGACGAGATCGGGCGTGTTCGCAATGGTGTGGCCGTAAGCAATTGCTCCTGGCACCAGACAGGACTTTAAACAGGAGAAAGGATCATTTTTTTTACCCCAAATGAAAATAGCTTACAGCACCTGGTATTCCCAGGCGGTGTCCCATCCAGGTACTAACCAGGCCCGACCGTGCTTAGCTTCCGAGATCAGACGAGATCGGGCGTGTTCGCAGTGGTGTGGCCGTAAGCAATTGCTCCTGGCACCAGACATGACTTTAAACAGGAGAACGGATCATTTTTTTTACCACAAATGAAAATAGATTACAGCACCTGGTATTCCCAGGCGGTCTCCCATCCAAGTACTAACCAGGCCCGACCGTGCTTAGCTTCCGAGATCAGACGAGATCGGGCGTGTTCACGGTGGTGTGGCCGTAAGCAATTGCTCTTGGCACCAGACAGGACTTTAAACAGGAGAAAGGATGATTTTTTTTACCCCAAATGAAAATAGATTTCAGCACCTGGTATTCCCAGGCGGTCTCCCATCCAGGTACTAAACAGGCCCGACCGTGCTTAGCTTCCGAGATCAGACGAGATCGGGCGTGTTCGCAGTGGTGTGGCCGTAAGCAATTACTCCTGGCACCAGACAGGACTTTAAACAGGAGAAAGGATGATTTTTTTTACCCCAAATGAAAATAGCTCACAGGACCTGGTATTCCCAGGCGGTCTCCCATCCAAGTACTAACCAGGCCCGACCGTGCTTAGCTTCCGAGTTCAGACGAGATTGGGCGTGTTCACGGTGGTGTGCCCGTAAGCAATTGCTCCTGGCACCAGACAGGACTTTAAACAGGAGAAAGGATGATTTTTTTTACCCCAAATGAAAATAGCTTACAGCACCTGGTATTCCCAGGCGGTCTCCCATCCAGGTACTAACCAAGCCCGACCGTGCTTAGCTTCCGAGATCAGACGAGATCGGTCGTGTTCGCAGTGGTGTGGCCTTAAGCAATTGCTCCTGGCACCAGACAGGACTTTAAACAGGAGAAAGGATCATTTTTTTTATCCCAAATGAAAATAGCTTACAGCACCTGGTATTCCCAGGCGGTCTCCCATCCAGGTACTAACCAGGCCCGACCGTGCTTAGCTTCCGAGATCAGACGAGATCGGGCGTGTTCGCAGTGGTGTGGCCGTAAGCAATTGCTCCTGGCACCAGACAGGACTTTAAACAGGAGAAAGGATGATTTTTTTTACCCCAAATGAAAATAGATTACAGCACCTGGTATTCCCAGGCGGTCTCCCATCCATGTACTAACCAGGCCCGACCGTGCTTAGCTTCCGAGATCAGACGAGATTGGGCGTGTTCACGGTGGTGTGGCCGTAAGCAATTGCTCCTGGCACCAGACAGGACTTTAAACAGGAGAAAGGATGATTTTTTTTACCCCAAATGAAAATAGATTACAGCACCTGGTATTCCCAGGCGGTCTCCCATCCAAGTACTAACCAGGCCCGACCGTGCTAAGCTTCCGAGATCAGACGAGATCGGGCGTGTTCCCGGTGGTGTGGCCGTAAGCAATTGCTCCTGGCACCAGACAGGACTTTAAACAGGAGAAAGGATGATTTTTTTTAGCCCAAATGAAAATAGCTTACAGCACCTGGTATTCCCAGGCGGTCTCCCATCCAGGTACTAACCAGTCGCGACCGTGATTAGCTTCCGAGATCAGACGAGATCGGGCGTGTTCACGGTGGTGTGGCCGTAAGCAATTGCTCCTGGCACCAGACAGGACTTTAAACAGGAGAAAGGATGATTTTTTTTACCCCAAATGAAAATAGCTTACAGCACCTGGTATTCCCAGGCCGTCTCCCATCAAGGTACTAACCAGGCCCGACCGTGCTTAGCTTCCGAGATCAGACGAGATCGGGCGTGTTCGCAATGGTGTGGCCGTAAGCAATTGCTCCTGGCACCAGACAGGACTTTAAACAGGAGAAAGGAACATTTTTTTTACCCCAAATGAAAATAGCTTACAGCACCTGGTATTCCCAGGCGGTGTCCCATCCAGGTACTAACCAGGCCCGACCGTGCTTAGCTTCCGAGATCAGACGAGATCGGGCGTGTTCGCAGTGGTGTGGCCGTAAGCAATTGCTCCTGGCACCAGACATGACTTTAAACAGGAGAACGGATCATTTTTTTTACCCCAAATGAAAATAGATTACAGCACCTGGTATTCCCAGGCGGTCTCCCATCCAAGTACTAACCAGGCCCGACCGTGCTTAGCTTCCGAGATCAGACGAGATCGGGCGTGTTCACGGTGGTGTGGCCGTAAGCAATTGCTCCTGGCACCAGACAGGACTTTAAACAGGAGATAGGATGATTTTTTTTACCCCAAATGAAAATAGCTTACAGCACCCGGTATTCCCAGGCGGTCTCCCATCCAGGTACTAACCAGGCCCGACCGTCTTTAGCTTCCGAGATCAGACGAGATCGGGCGTGTTCGCAGTGGTGTGGCCGTAAGCAATTGCTCCGGGCACCAGACAGGACTTTAAACAGGAGAAAGGATGATTTTTTTTACCCCAAATGAAAATAGCTTACAGCACCTGGTATTCCCAGGCGGTCTCCGATCCAGGTACTAACCAGGCCCGACCGTGCTTAGCTTCCGAGATCAGACGAGATCGGGCGTGTTCGCAGTGGTGTGGCCGTAAGCAGTTGCTCCTGGCACCAGACAGGACTTTAAACAGGAGAAAGGATG
>NC_140271.1:27979664-27984664 GCF_964030765.1 Micromesistius poutassou
GGTCTCCCATCCAAGTACTAACCAGGCCCGACCGTGCTTAGCTTCCGAGATCAGACGAGATCGGGCGTGTTCACGGTGGTGTGGCCGTAAGAAATTGCTCCTGGCACCAGACAGGACTTTATACAGGAGAAAGGATCATTTTTTTTACCCCAAATGAAAATAGATTATAGCACCTGGTATTCCCAGGCGGTCTCCCATCCAAGTCCGACCGTGCTTAGCTTCCGAGATCAGACGAGATCGGGCGTGTTCACGGTGGTGTGGCCGTAAGCAATTGCTCCTGGCACCAGACAGGACTTTAAACAGGAGAAAGGATCATTTTTTTTACCCCAAATGAAAATAGATTACAGCACCTGGTATTCCCAGGCGGTCTCCCATCCAAGTACTAACCAGGCCCGTCCTTGCTTAGCTTCCGAGATCAGACGAGATCGGGCGTGTTCACGGTGGTGTGGCCGTAAGCAGTTGCTCCTGGCACCAGACAGGACTTTAAACAGGAGAAAGGATCATTTTTTTTTACCCCAAATGAAAATAGATTACAGCACCTGGTATTCCCAGGCGGTCTCCCATCCAAGTACTAACCAGGCCCGTCCTTGCTTAGCTTCCGAGATCAGACGAGATCGGGCGTGTTCACTGTGGTGTGGCCGTAAGCAGTTGCTCCTGGCACCAGACAGGACTTTAAACAGGAGAAAGGATCATTTTTTTTTACCCCAAATGAAAATAGATTACAACACCTGGTATTCCCAGGCTGTCTCCCATCCAAGTACTAACCAGGCCCGCCCGTGCTTAGCTTCCGAGATCAGACGAGATCGGGCGTGTTCACGGTAGTGTGGCCGTAAGCAATTGCTCCTGGCACCAGACAGGACTTTAAACAGGAGAAAGGATCATTTTTTTTACCCCAAATGAAAATAGCTTACAGCACCTGGTATTCCCAGGCGGTCTCCCATCCAAGTACTAACCAGGCCCGACCGTGCTTAGCTTCCGAGATCAGACGAGATCGGGCGTGTTCACGGTGGTGTGGCCGTAAGCAATTGCTCCTGGCACCAGACAGGACTTTAAACAGGAGAAAGGATGATTTTTTTTACCCCAAATGAAAATAGCTTACAGCACCTGGTATTCCCAGGCGGTCTCCCATCCAGGTACTTACCAGGCCCGACCGTGCATAGCTTCCGAGATCAGACGAGATCGGGCGTGTTCGCAGATGTGTGGCCGTAAGCAATTGCTCCTGGCACAAGACAGGACTTTAAACAGGAGAAAGGATCATTTTTTTTACCCCAAATGAAAATTGATTACAGCACCTGGTATTCCCAGGCGGTCTCCCATCCAAGTACTAACCAGGCCCCACCGTGCTTAGCTTCCGAGATCAGACGAGATCGGGCGTGTTCACGGTGGTGTGGCCGTAAGCAATTGCTCCTGGCACCAGACAGGACTTTAAACAGGAGAAAGGATGGTTTTTTTTACCCCAAATGATAATAGCTTACAGCACCTGGTATTCCCAGGCGGTCTCCCATCCAGGTACTAACCAGGCCCGACCGTGCTTAGTTTCCGAGATCAGAAGAGATCGGGCGTGTTCGCAGTGGTGTGGCCGTAAGCAATTTCTCCTGGCACCAGACAGGACTTTAAACAGGAGAAAGGATCATTTTTTTTTACCCCAAATGAAAATAGATTACAGCACCTGGTATTCCCAGGCGGTCTCCCATCCAAGAACTATCCAGGCCCGACCGTGCTTAACTTCCGAGATCAGACGAGATCGGGCGTGTTCACGGTGGTGTGGCCGTAAGCAATTGCTCCTGGCACCAGACAGGACTTTAAACAGGAGAAAGGATGATTTTTTTTACCCCAAATGAAAATAGCTTACAGCACCTGGTATTCCCAGGCGGTCTCCCATCCAGGTACTAACCAGGCCCCACCGTGCTTAGCTTCCGAGATCAAACGAGATCGGGCGTGTTCGCAGTGGTGTGGCCGTAAGCAATTGCTCCTGGCGCCAGACAGGACTTTAAACAGGAGAAAGGATCATTTTTTTTACCCCAAATGAAAATAGATTACAGCACCTGGTATTCCCAGGCGGTCTCCCATCCAAGTACTAACCAGGTCCGACCGTGCATAGCTTCCGAGATCAGACAAGATCGGCCGTGTTCACGGTGGTGTGGCCTTAAGCAATTGCTCATGGCACCAGACAGGACTTTAAACAGGAGAAAGGATGATTTTTTTTTTACCACAAATGAAAATAGATTACAGCACCTGGTATTCCCAGGCGGTCTCCCATCCAAGTACTAACCAGGCCCGACCGTGCATAGCTTCCGAGATCAGACAAGATCGGGCGTGTTCACGGTGGTGTGGCCGTAAGCAATTCCTCCGAGCACCAGACAGGACTTTAAACAGGAGAAAGGATCATTTTTTTTACCCCAAATGAAAATAGCTTACAGCACCTGGTATTCCCAGGCGGTCTCCCATCCAAGTACTAACCAGGCCCGACCGTGCTTAGCTTCCGAGATCAGACGAGATCGGGCGTGTTCATGGTGGTGTGGCCGTAAGCAATTGCTCCTGGCACCAGACAGGACTTTAAACAGGAGAAAGGATGATTTTTTTTTACCCCAAATGAAAATAGCTTACAGCACCTGGTATTCCCAGGCGGTCTCCCATCCAGGTACTAACGAGGCCCGACCGTGCTTAGCTTCCGAGATCAGACGAGATCGGGCGTATTCGCAGTGGTGTGGCCGTAAGCAATTGCTCCTGGCACCAGACAGGACTTTAAACAGGAGAAAGGATGATTTTTTTTACCCCAAATGAAAATAGCTTACAGCACCTGGTATTCCCAGGCTGTCTCCCATCCAAGTACTAACCAGGCCCGCCCGTGCTTAGCTTCCGAGATCAGACGAGATCGGGCGTGTTCACGGTGGTGTGGCCGTGAGCAATTGCTCCTGGCACCAGACAGGACTTTAAACAGGAGAAAGGATCATTTTTTTTACCCCAAATGAAAATAGATTACAGCACCTGGTATTCCCAGGCGGTCTCCCATCCAAGTACTAACCAGGCCCGACCGTGCTTAGCTTCCGAGATCAGACGAGATCGGGCGTGTTCACGGTGGTGTGGCCGTAAGAAATTGCTCCTGGCACCAGACAGGACTTTAAACAGGAGAAAGGATCATTTTTTTTACCCCAAATGAAAATAGATTATAGCACCTGGTATTCCCAGGCGGTCTCCCATCCAAGTACTAACCAGGCCCGTCCTTGCTTAGCTTCCGAGATCAGACGAGATCGGGCGTGTTCACTGTGGTGTGGCCGTAAGCAGTTGCTCCTGGCACCAGACAGGACTTTAAACAGGAGAAAGGATCATTTTTTTTTACCCCAAATGAAAATAGATTACAACACCTGGTATTCCCAGGCGGTCTCCCATCCAGGTACTAACCAGGCCCGACCGTGCATAGCTTCCGAGATCAGACGAGATTGGGCGTGTTCGCAGTGGTGTGGCCGTTAGCAATTGCTCCTGGCACCAGACAGGACTTTAAACAGGAGAAAGGATCATTTTTTTTACCCCAAATGAAAACACAATTACAGCACCTGGTATTCCCAGGCTGTCTCCCATCCAAGTACTAACCAGGCCCGCCCGTGCTTAGCTTCCGAGATCAGACGAGATCGGGCGTGTTCACGGTAGTGTGGCCGTAAGCAATTGCTCCTGGCACCAGACAGGACTTTAAACAGGAGAAAGGATCATTTTTTTTACCCCAAATGAAAATAGCTTACAGCACCTGGTATTCCCAGGCGGTCTCCCATCCAAGTACTAACCAGGCCCGACCGTGCTTAGCTTCCGAGATCAGACGAGATCGGGCGTGTTCACGGTGGTGTGGCCGTAAGCAATTGCTCCTGGCACCAGACAGGACTTTAAACAGGAGAAAGGATGATTTTTTTTACCCCAAATGAAAATAGCTTACAGCACCTGGTATTCCCAGGCGGTCTCCCATCCAGGTACTTACCAGGCCCGACCGTGCATAGCTTCCGAGATCAGACTAGATCGGGCGTGTTCGCAGTTGTGTGGCCGTAAGCAATTGCTCCTGGCACAAGACAGGACTTTAAACAGGAGAAAGGATCATTTTTTTTACCCCAAATGAAAATAGCTTACAGCACCTGGTATTCCCAGGCGGTCTCCCATCCAGGTACTAACCAGGCCCGACCGTGCTTAGTTTCCGAGATCAGACGAGATCGGGCGTGTTCGCAGTGGTGTGGCCGTGAGCAATTTCTCCTGGCACCAGACAGGACTTTAAACAGGAGAAAGGATCATTTTTTTTTACCCCAAATGAAAATAGATTACAGCACCTGGTATTCCCAGGCGGTCTCCCATCCAAGAACTATCCAGGCCCGACCGTGCTTAACTTCCGAGATCAGACGAGATCGGGCGTGTTCACGGTGGTGTGGCCGTAAGCAATTGCTCCTGGCACCAGACAGGACTTTAAACAGGAGAAAGGATGATTTTTTTTACCCCAAATGAAAATAGCTTACAGCACCTGGTATTCCCAGGCGGTCTCCCATCCAGGTACTAACCAGGCCCCACCGTGCTTAGCTTCCGAGATCAAACGAGATCGGGCGTGTTCGCAGTGGTGTGGCCGTAAGCAATTGCTCCTGGCGCCAGACAGGACTTTAAACAGGAGAAAGGATCATTTTTTTTACCCCAAATGAAAATAGATTACAGCACCTGGTATTCCCAGGCGGTCTCCCATCCAAGTACTAACCAGGCCCGACCGTGCATAGCTTCCGAGATCAGACAAGATCGGGCGTGTTCACGGTGGTGTGGCCGTAAGCAATTCCTCCGAGCACCAGACAGGACTTTAAACAGGAGAAAGGATCATTTTTTTTACCCCAAATGAAAATAGATTACAGCACCTGGTATTCCCAGGCGGTCTCCCATCCAAGTACTAACCAGGCCCGACCGTGCTTAGCTTCCGAGATCAGACGAGATCGGGCGTGTTCACGGTGGTGTGGCCTTAAGCAATTACTCATGGCACCAAACAG
>NC_140271.1:27994664-28027164 GCF_964030765.1 Micromesistius poutassou
TGAAAATAGATTACAGCACCTGGTATTCCCAGGCGGTCTCCCATCCAAGTACTAACCAGGCCCGACCGTGCTTAGCTTCCGAGATCAGACGAGATCGGGCGTGTTCATGGTGGTGTGGCCGTAAGCAATTGCTCCTGGCACCAGACAGGACTTTAAACAGGAGAAAGGATGATTTTTTTTTACCCCAAATGAAAATAGCTTACAGCACCTGGTATTCCCAGGCGGTCTCCCATCCAGGTACTAACCAGGTCCGACCGTGCATAGCTTCCGAGATCAGACAAGATCGGGCGTGTTCACGGTGGTGTGGCCGTAAGCAATTCCTCCGAGCACCAGACAGGACTTTAAACAGGAGAAAGGATCATTTTTTTTTACCCCAAATGAAAATAGATTACAGCACCTGGTATTCCCAGGCGGTCTCCCATCCAAGTACTAACCAGGCCCGACCGTGCTTAGCTTCCGAGATCAGACGAGATCGGGCGTATTCACGGTGGTGTGGCCTTAAGCAATTACTCATGGCACCAAACAGGACTTTAAACAGGAGAAAGGATGATTTTTTTTACCCCAAATGAAAATAGATTACAGCACCTGGTATTCCCAGGCGGTCTCCCATCCAAGTACTAACCAGGCCCGACCGTGCTTAGCTTCCGAGATCAGACGAGATCGGGCGTGTTCACGGTGGTGTGGCCTTAAGCAATTCCACCTGGCACCAGACAGGACTTTAAACAGGAGAAAGGATGATTTTTTTTACCCCAAATGAAAATAGATTACAGCACCTGTTATTCCCAGGCGGTCTCCCATCCAAGTACTAACCTGGCCCGACCGTGCTTAGCTTCCGAGATCAGACGAGATCGGCCGTGTTCACGGTGGTGTGGCCTTAAGCAATTGCTCATGGCACCAGACAGGACTTTAAACAGGAGAAAGGATGATTTTTTTTTTACCACAAATGAAAATAGATTACAGCACCTGGTATTCCCAGGCGGTCTCCCATCCAAGTACTAACCAGGCCCGACCGTGCATAGCTTCCGAGATCAGACAAGATCGGGCGTGTTCACGGTGGTGTGGCCGTAAGCAATTGCTCCTGGCACCAGACAGGACTTTAAACAGGAGAAAGGATGATTTTTTTTACCCCAAATGAAAATAGCTTACAGCACCTGGTATTCCCAGGCGGTCTCCCATCCAGGTACTAACGAGGCCCGACCGTGCTTAGCTTCCGAGATCAGACGAGATCGGGCGTATTCGCAGTGGTGTGGCCGTAAGCAATTGCTCCTGGCACCAGACAGGACTTTAAACAGGAGAAAGGATGATTTTTTTTACCCCAAATGAAAATAGCTTACAGCACCTGGTATTCCCAGGCGGTCTCCCATCCAAGTACTAACCAGGCCCGACCGTGCTTAGCTTCCGAGATCAGACGAGATTGGGCGTGTTCGCAGTGGTGTGGCCGTAAGCAATTGCTCCTGGCACCAGACAGGACTTTAAACAGGAGAAAGGATGATTTTTTTTACCCCAAATGAAAACACAATTACAGCACCTGGTATTCCCAGGCTGTCTCCCATCCAAGTACTAACCAGGCCCGCCCGTGCTTAGCTTCCGAGATCAGACGAGATCGGGCGTGTTCACGGTGGTGTGGCCGTGAGCAATTGCTCCTAGCACCAGACAGGACTTTAAACAGGAGAAAGGATAATTTTTTTTACCCCAAATGAAAATAGATTACAGCACCTGGTATTCCCAGGCGGTCTCCCATCCAAGTACTAACCAGGCCCGACCGTGCTTAGCTTCCGAGATCAGACGAGATCGGGCGTGTTCACGGTGGTGTGGCCGTAAGAAATTGCTCCTGGCACCAGACAGGACTTTATACAGGAGAAAGGATCATTTTTTTTACCCCAAATGAAAATAGATTATAGCACCTGGTATTCCCAGGCGGTCTCCCATCCAAGTACTAACCAGGCCCGACCGTGCTTAGCTTCCGAGATCAGACGAGATCGGGCGTGTTCATGGTGGTGTGGCCGTAAGCAATTGCTCCTGGCACCAGACAGGACTTTAAACAGGAGAAAGGATGATTTTTTTTTACCCCAAATGAAAATAGCTTACAGCACCTGGTATTCCCAGGCGGTCTCCCATCCAGGTACTAACCAGGCCCGACCGTGCTTAGCTTCCGAGATCAGACGAGATCGGGCGTGTTCGCAGTGGTGTGGCCGTAAGCTATTGCTCCTGGCACCAGACAGGACTTTAAACAGGAGAAAGGATGATTTTTTTTACCCCAAATGAAAATAGATTACAGCACCTGGTATTCCCAGGCGGTCTCCCATCCAGGTACTAACCAGGCCCGACCGTGCATAGCTTCCGAGATCAGACGAGATCGGGCGTGTTCGCAGTGGTGTGACCGTAAGCAATTGCTCCTGGCACCAGACAGGACTTTAAAAAGGAGAAAGGATCATTTTTTTTACCCCAAATGAAAATAGATTACAGCACCTGGTATTCCCAGGCGGTCTCCCATCCAAGTACTAACCAGGCCCCACGGTGCTTAGCTTCCGAGATCAGACGAGATCGGGCGTGTTCACGGTGGTGTGGCCGTAAGCAATTGCTCCTGGCACCAGACAGGACTTTAAACAGGAGAAAGGATGATTTTTTTTACCCCAAATGAAAATAGCTTACAGCACCTGGTATTCCCAGGCGGTCTCCCATCCAGGTACTAACCAGGCCCGACCGTGCTTAGCTTCCGAGATGAGACGAGATCGGGCATGTTCGCAGTGGTGTGGCCGTAAGCAATTGCTCCTGGCACCAGACAGGACTTTAAACAGGCGAAAGGATCATTTTTTTTTACCCCAAATGAAAATAGATTACAGCAACTGGTATTCCCAGGCGGTCTCCCATCCAAGTACTAACAAGGGCCGACTGTGCTTAGCTTCCGAGATCAGACGAGATCGGGCGTATTCACGGTGGTGTGGCCGTAAGCAATTGCTCCTGGCACCAGACAGGACTTTAAACAGGAGAAAGGATGATTTTTTTTACCCCAAATGAAAATAGCTTACAGCACCTGGTATTCCCAGGCGGTCTCCCATCCAGGTACTAACGAGGCCCGACCGTGCTTAGCTTCCGAGATCAGACGAGATCGGGCGTATTCGCAGTGGTGTGGCCGTAAGCAATTGCTCCTGGCACCAGACAGGACTTTAAACAGGAGAAAGGATGATTTTTTTTACCCCAAATGAAAATAGCTTACAGCACCTGGTATTCCCAGGCGGTCTCCCATCCAAGTACTAACCAGGCCCGACCGTGCTTAGCGTCCGAGATCAGACGAGATTGGGCGTGTTCGCAGTGGTGTGGCCGTAAGCAATTGCTCCTGGCACCAGACAGGACTTTAAACAGGAGAAAGGATGATTTTTTTTACCCCAAATGAAAACACAATTACAGCACCTGGTATTCCCAGGCTGTCTCCCATCCAAGTACTAACCAGGCCCGCCCGTGCTTAGCTTCCGAGATCAGACGAGATCGGGCGTGTTCACGGTGGTGTGGCCGTGAGCAATTGCTCCTAGCACCAGACAGGACTTTAAACAGGAGAAAGGATAATTTTTTTTACCCCAAATGAAAATAGATTACAGCACCTGGTATTCCCAGGCGGTCTCCCATCCAAGTACTAACCAGGCCCGACCGTGCTTAGCTTCCTAGATCAGACGAGATCGGGCGTGTTCACGGTGGTGTGGCCGTAAGAAATTGCTCCTGGCACCAGACAGGACTTTATACAGGAGAAAGGATCATTTTTTTTACCCCAAATGAAAATAGATTATAGCACCTGGTATTCCCAGGCGGTCTCCCATCCAAGTCCGACCGTGCTTAGCTTCCGAGATCAGACGAGATCGGGCGTGTTCACGGTGGTGTGGCCGTAAGCAATTGCTCCTGGCACCAGACAGGACTTTAAACAGGAGAAAGGATCATTTTTTTCACCCCAAATGAAAATAGATTACAGCACCTGGTATTCCCAGGCGGTCTCCCATCCAAGTACTAACCAGGCCCGTCCTTGCTTAGCTTCCGAGATCAGACGAGATCGGGCGTGTTCACGGTGGTGTGGCCGTAAGCAGTTGCTCCTGGCACCAGACAGGACTTTAAACAGGAGAAAGGATCATTTTTTTTTACCCCAAATGAAAATAGATTACAGCACCTGGTATTCCCAGGCGGTCTCCCATCCAAGTACTAACCAGGCCCGTCCTTGCTTAGCTTCCGAGATCAGACGAGATCGGGCGTGTTCACTGTGGTGTGGCCGTAAGCAGTTGCTCCTGGCACCAGACAGGACTTTAAACAGGAGAAAGGATCATTTTTTTTACCCCAAATGAAAATAGATTACAGCACCTGGTATTCCCAGGCGGTCTCCCATCCAAGTACTAACCAGGTCCGACCGTGCATAGCTTCCGAGATCAGACAAGATCGGGCGTGTTCACGGTGGTGTGGCCGTAAGCAATTCCTCCGAGCACCAGACAGGACTTTAAACAGGAGAAAGGATCATTTTTTTTTACCCCAAATGAAAATAGATTACAGCACCTGGTATTCCCAGGCGGTCTCCCATCCAAGTACTAACCAGGCCCGACCGTGCTTAGCTTCCGAGATCAGACGAGATCGGGCGTATTCACGGTGGTGTGGCCTTAAGCAATTACTCATGGCACCAAACAGGACTTTAAACAGGAGAAAGGATGATTTTTTTTACCCCAAATGAAAATAGATTACAGCACCTGGTATTCCCAGGCGGTCTCCCATCCAAGTACTAACCAGGCCCGACCGTGCTTAGCTTCCGAGATCAGACGAGATCGGGCGTGTTCACGGTGGTGTGGCCTTAAGCAATTCCACCTGGCACCAGACAGGACTTTAAACAGGAGAAAGGATGATTTTTTTTACCCCAAATGAAAATAGATTACAGCACCTGTTATTCCCAGGCGGTCTCCCATCCAAGTACTAACCTGGCCCGACCGTGCTTAGCTTCCGAGATCAGACGAGATCGGCCGTGTTCACGGTGGTGTGGCCTTAAGCAATTGCTCATGGCACCAGACAGGACTTTAAACAGGAGAAAGGATGATTTTTTTTTTACCACAAATGAAAATAGATTACAGCACCTGGTATTCCCAGGCGGTCTCCCATCCAAGTACTAACCAGGCCCGACCGTGCATAGCTTCCGAGATCAGACAAGATCGGGCGTGTTCACGGTGGTGTGGCCGTAAGCAATTGCTCCTGGCACCAGACAGGACTTTAAACAGGAGAAAGGATGATTTTTTTTACCCCAAATGAAAATAGCTTACAGCACCTGGTATTCCCAGGCGGTCTCCCATCCAGGTACTAACGAGGCCCGACCGTGCTTAGCTTCCGAGATCAGACGAGATCGGGCGTATTCGCAGTGGTGTGGCCGTAAGCAATTGCTCCTGGCACCAGACAGGACTTTAAACAGGAGAAAGGATGATTTTTTTTACCCCAAATGAAAATAGCTTACAGCACCTGGTATTCCCAGGCGGTCTCCCATCCAAGTACTAACCAGGCCCGACCGTGCTTAGCTTCCGAGATCAGACGAGATTGGGCGTGTTCGCAGTGGTGTGGCCGTAAGCAATTGCTCCTGGCACCAGACAGGACTTTAAACAGGAGAAAGGATGATTTTTTTTACCCCAAATGAAAACACAATTACAGCACCTGGTATTCCCAGGCTGTCTCCCATCCAAGTACTAACCAGGCCCGCCCGTGCTTAGCTTCCGAGATCAGACGAGATCGGGCGTGTTCACGGTGGTGTGGCCGTGAGCAATTGCTCCTAGCACCAGACAGGACTTTAAACAGGAGAAAGGATAATTTTTTTTACCCCAAATGAAAATAGATTACAGCACCTGGTATTCCCAGGCGGTCTCCCATCCAAGTACTAACCAGGCCCGACCGTGCTTAGCTTCCGAGATCAGACGAGATCGGGCGTGTTCACGGTGGTGTGGCCGTAAGAAATTGCTCCTGGCACCAGACAGGACTTTATACAGGAGAAAGGATCATTTTTTTTACCCCAAATGAAAATAGATTATAGCACCTGGTATTCCCAGGCGGTCTCCCATCCAAGTACTAACCAGGCCCGACCGTGCTTAGCTTCCGAGATCAGACGAGATCGGGCGTGTTCATGGTGGTGTGGCCGTAAGCAATTGCTCCTGGCACCAGACAGGACTTTAAACAGGAGAAAGGATGATTTTTTTTTACCCCAAATGAAAATAGCTTACAGCACCTGGTATTCCCAGGCGGTCTCCCATCCAGGTACTAACCAGGCCCGACCGTGCTTAGCTTCCGAGATCAGACGAGATCGGGCGTGTTCGCAGTGGTGTGGCCGTAAGCTATTGCTCCTGGCACCAGACAGGACTTTAAACAGGAGAAAGGATGATTTTTTTTACCCCAAATGAAAATAGATTACAGCACCTGGTATTCCCAGGCGGTCTCCCATCCAGGTACTAACCAGGCCCGACCGTGCATAGCTTCCGAGATCAGACGAGATCGGGCGTGTTCGCAGTGGTGTGACCGTAAGCAATTGCTCCTGGCACCAGACAGGACTTTAAAAAGGAGAAAGGATCATTTTTTTTACCCCAAATGAAAATAGATTACAGCACCTGGTATTCCCAGGCGGTCTCCCATCCAAGTACTAACCAGGCCCCACGGTGCTTAGCTTCCGAGATCAGACGAGATCGGGCGTGTTCACGGTGGTGTGGCCGTAAGCAATTGCTCCTGGCACCAGACAGGACTTTAAACAGGAGAAAGGATGATTTTTTTTACCCCAAATGAAAATAGCTTACAGCACCTGGTATTCCCAGGCGGTCTCCCATCCAGGTACTAACCAGGCCCGACCGTGCTTAGCTTCCGAGATGAGACGAGATCGGGCATGTTCGCAGTGGTGTGGCCGTAAGCAATTGCTCCTGGCACCAGACAGGACTTTAAACAGGCGAAAGGATCATTTTTTTTTACCCCAAATGAAAATAGATTACAGCAACTGGTATTCCCAGGCGGTCTCCCATCCAAGTACTAACAAGGGCCGACTGTGCTTAGCTTCCGAGATCAGACGAGATCGGGCGTGTTCACGGTGGTGTGGCCGTAAGCAATTGCTCCTGGCACCAGACAGGACTTTAAACAGGAGAAAGGATGATTTTTTTTACCCCAAATGAAAATAGCTTACAGCACCTGGTATTCCCAGGCGGTCTCCCATCCAGGTACTAACGAGGCCCGACCGTGCTTAGCTTCCGAGATCAGACGAGATCGGGCGTATTCGCAGTGGTGTGGCCGTAAGCAATTGCTCCTGGCACCAGACAGGACTTTAAACAGGAGAAAGGATGATTTTTTTTACCCCAAATGAAAATAGCTTACAGCACCTGGTATTCCCAGGCGGTCTCCCATCCAAGTACTAACCAGGCCCGACCGTGCTTAGCTTCCGAGATCAGACGAGATTGGGCGTGTTCGCAGTGGTGTGGCCGTAAGCAATTGCTCCTGGCACCAGACAGGACTTTAAACAGGAGAAAGGATGATTTTTTTTACCCCAAATGAAAACACAATTACAGCACCTGGTATTCCCAGGCTGTCTCCCATCCAAGTACTAACCAGGCCCGCCCGTGCTTAGCTTCCGAGATCAGACGAGATCGGGCGTGTTCACGGTGGTGTGGCCGTGAGCAATTGCTCCTAGCACCAGACAGGACTTTAAACAGGAGAAAGGATAATTTTTTTTACCCCAAATGAAAATAGATTACAGCACCTGGTATTCCCAGGCGGTCTCCCATCCAAGTACTAACCAGGCCCGACCGTGCTTAGCTTCCTAGATCAGACGAGATCGGGCGTGTTCACGGTGGTGTGGCCGTAAGAAATTGCTCCTGGCACCAGACAGGACTTTATACAGGAGAAAGGATCATTTTTTTTACCCCAAATGAAAATAGATTATAGCACCTGGTATTCCCAGGCGGTCTCCCATCCAAGTCCGACCGTGCTTAGCTTCCGAGATCAGACGAGATCGGGCGTGTTCACGGTGGTGTGGCCGTAAGCAATTGCTCCTGGCACCAGACAGGACTTTAAACAGGAGAAAGGATCATTTTTTTCACCCCAAATGAAAATAGATTACAGCACCTGGTATTCCCAGGCGGTCTCCCATCCAAGTACTAACCAGGCCCGTCCTTGCTTAGCTTCCGAGATCAGACGAGATCGGGCGTGTTCACGGTGGTGTGGCCGTAAGCAGTTGCTCCTGGCACCAGACAGGACTTTAAACAGGAGAAAGGATCATTTTTTTTTACCCCAAATGAAAATAGATTACAGCACCTGGTATTCCCAGGCGGTCTCCCATCCAAGTACTAACCAGGCCCGTCCTTGCTTAGCTTCCGAGATCAGACGAGATCGGGCGTGTTCACTGTGGTGTGGCCGTAAGCAGTTGCTCCTGGCACCAGACAGGACTTTAAACAGGAGAAAGGATCATTTTTTTTACCCCAAATGAAAATAGATTACAGCACCTGGTATTCCCAGGCGGTCTCCCATCCAAGTACTAACCAGGTCCGACCGTGCATAGCTTCCGAGATCAGACAAGATCGGGCGTGTTCACGGTGGTGTGGCCGTAAGCAATTCCTCCGAGCACCAGACAGGACTTTAAACAGGAGAAAGGATCATTTTTTTTTACCCCAAATGAAAATAGATTACAGCACCTGGTATTCCCAGGCGGTCTCCCATCCAAGTACTAACCAGGCCCGACCGTGCTTAGCTTCCGAGATCAGACGAGATCGGGCGTATTCACGGTGGTGTGGCCTTAAGCAATTACTCATGGCACCAAACAGGACTTTAAACAGGAGAAAGGATGATTTTTTTTACCCCAAATGAAAATAGATTACAGCACCTGGTATTCCCAGGCGGTCTCCCATCCAAGTACTAACCAGGCCCGACCGTGCTTAGCTTCCGAGATCAGACGAGATCGGGCGTGTTCACGGTGGTGTGGCCTTAAGCAATTCCACCTGGCACCAGACAGGACTTTAAACAGGAGAAAGGATGATTTTTTTTACCCCAAATGAAAATAGATTACAGCACCTGTTATTCCCAGGCGGTCTCCCATCCAAGTACTAACCTGGCCCGACCGTGCTTAGCTTCCGAGATCAGACGAGATCGGCCGTGTTCACGGTGGTGTGACCTTAAGCAATTGCTCATGGCACCAGACAGGACTTTAAACAGGAGAAAGGATGATTTTTTTTTTACCACAAATGAAAATAGATTACAGCACCTGGTATTCCCAGGCGGTCTCCCATCCAAGTACTAACCAGGCCCGACCGTGCATAGCTTCCGAGATCAGACAAGATCGGGCGTGTTCACGGTGGTGTGGCCGTAAGCAATTGCTCCTGGCACCAGACAGGACTTTAAACAGGAGAAAGGATGATTTTTTTTACCCCAAATGAAAATAGCTTACAGCACCTGGTATTCCCAGGCGGTCTCCCATCCAGGTACTAACGAGGCCCGACCGTGCTTAGCTTCCGAGATCAGACGAGATCGGGCGTATTCGCAGTGGTGTGGCCGTAAGCAATTGCTCCTGGCACCAGACAGGACTTTAAACAGGAGAAAGGATGATTTTTTTTACCCCAAATGAAAATAGCTTACAGCACCTGGTATTCCCAGGCGGTCTCCCATCCAAGTACTAACCAGGCCCGACCGTGCTTAGCTTCCGAGATCAGACGAGATTGGGCGTGTTCGCAGTGGTGTGGCCGTAAGCAATTGCTCCTGGCACCAGACAGGACTTTAAACAGGAGAAAGGATGATTTTTTTTACCCCAAATGAAAACACAATTACAGCACCTGGTATTCCCAGGCTGTCTCCCATCCAAGTACTAACCAGGCCCGCCCGTGCTTAGCTTCCGAGATCAGACGAGATCGGGCGTGTTCACGGTGGTGTGGCCGTGAGCAATTGCTCCTAGCACCAGACAGGACTTTAAACAGGAGAAAGGATAATTTTTTTTACCCCAAATGAAAATAGATTACAGCACCTGGTATTCCCAGGCGGTCTCCCATCCAAGTACTAACCAGGCCCGACCGTGCTTAGCTTCCGAGATCAGACGAGATCGGGCGTGTTCACGGTGGTGTGGCCGTAAGAAATTGCTCCTGGCACCAGACAGGACTTTATACAGGAGAAAGGATCATTTTTTTTACCCCAAATGAAAATAGATTATAGCACCTGGTATTCCCAGGCGGTCTCCCATCCAAGTACTAACCAGGCCCGACCGTGCTTAGCTTCCGAGATCAGACGAGATCGGGCGTGTTCATGGTGGTGTGGCCGTAAGCAATTGCTCCTGGCACCAGACAGGACTTTAAACAGGAGAAAGGATGATTTTTTTTTACCCCAAATGAAAATAGCTTACAGCACCTGGTATTCCCAGGCGGTCTCCCATCCAGGTACTAACCAGGCCCGACCGTGCTTAGCTTCCGAGATCAGACGAGATCGGGCGTGTTCGCAGTGGTGTGGCCGTAAGCTATTGCTCCTGGCACCAGACAGGACTTTAAACAGGAGAAAAGATCATTTTTTTTACCCCAAATGAAAATAGATTACAGCACCTGGTATTCCCAGGCGGTCTCCCATCCAAGTACTAACCAGGCCCGACCGTGCTTAGCTTCCGAGATCAGACGAGATCGGGCGTGTTCATGGTGGTGTGGCCGTAAGCAATTGCTCCTGGCACCAGACAGGACTTTAAACAGGAGAAAGGATGATTTTTTTTTACCCCAAATGAAAATAGCTTACAGCACCTGGTATTCCCAGGCGGTCTCCCATCCAGGTACTAACCAGGCCCGACCGTGCTTAGCTTCCGAGATCAGACGAGATCGGGCGTGTTCGCAGTGGTGTGGCCGTAAGCAATTGCTCCTGGCACCAGACAGGACTTTAAACAGGAGAAAGGATAATTTTTTTTACCCCAAATGAAAACACAATTACAGCACCTGTTATTCCCAGGCGGTCTCCCATCCAAGTACTAACCAGGCCCGACCGTGCATAGCTTCCAAGATCAGACGAGATCGGCCGTGTTCCCGGTGGTGTGGCCTTAAGCAATTGCTCCTGGCACCAGACAGGACTTTAAACAGGAGAAAGGATGATTTTTTTTACCCTAATGAAAACACAATTACGGCACCTGTTATTCCCAGGCGGTCTCCCATCCAAGTACTAACCAGGCCCGACCTTGCTTAGCTTCCGAGATCAGACGAGATCGGGCGTGTTCACGGTGGTATGGCCGTAAGCAGTTGCTCCTGGCACCAGACAGGACTTTAAACAGGAGAAAGGATGATTTTTTTTACCCCAAATGAAAATAGTTTACAGCACCTGGTATTCCCAGGCGGTCTCCCATCCAGGTACTAACCTGGCCCGACCGTGCTTAGCTTCCGAGATCAGACGAGATCGGGCGTGTTCGCAGTTGTGTGGCCGTAAGCAATTGCTCCTGGCACCAGACAGGACTTTAAACAGGAGAAAGGATGATTTTTTTTACCCCAAATGAAAATAGATTACAGCACCTGGTATTCCCAGGCGGTCTCCCATCCAGGTACTAACCAGGCCCGACCGTGCATAGCTTCCGAGATCAGACGAGATCGGGCGTGTTCGCAGTGGTGTGACCGTAAGCAATTGCTCCTGGCACCAGACAGGACTTTAAAAAGGAGAAAGGATCATTTTTTTTACCCCAAATGAAAATAGATTACAGCACCTGGTATTCCCAGGCGGTCTCCCATCCAAGTACTAACCAGGCCCCACGGTGCTTAGCTTCCGAGATCAGACGAGATCGGGCGTGTTCACGGTGGTGTGGCCGTAAGCAATTGCTCCTGGCACCAGACAGGACTTTAAACAGGAGAAAGGATGATTTTTTTTACCCCAAATGAAAATAGCTTACAGCACCTGGTATTCCCAGGCGGTCTCCCATCCAGGTACTAACCAGGCCCGACCGTGCTTAGCTTCCGAGATGAGACGAGATCGGGCATGTTCGCAGTGGTGTGGCCGTAAGCAATTGCTCCTGGCACCAGACAGGACTTTAAACAGGCGAAAGGATCATTTTTTTTTACCCCAAATGAAAATAGATTACAGCAACTGGTATTCCCAGGCGGTCTCCCATCCAAGTACTAACAAGGGCCGACTGTGCTTAGCTTCCGAGATCAGACGAGATCGGGCGTGTTCACGGTGGTGTGGCCGTAAGCAATTGCTCCTGGCACCAGACAGGACTTTAAACAGGAGAAAGGATGATTTTTTTTACCCCAAATGAAAATAGCTTACAGCACCTGGTATTCCCAGGCGGTCTCCCATCCAGGTACTAACGAGGCCCGACCGTGCTTAGCTTCCGAGATCAGACGAGATCGGGCGTATTCGCAGTGGTGTGGCCGTAAGCAATTGCTCCTGGCACCAGACAGGACTTTAAACAGGAGAAAGGATGATTTTTTTTACCCCAAATGAAAATAGCTTACAGCACCTGGTATTCCCAGGCGGTCTCCCATCCAAGTACTAACCAGGCCCGACCGTGCTTAGCTTCCGAGATCAGACGAGATTGGGCGTGTTCGCAGTGGTGTGGCCGTAAGCAATTGCTCCTGGCACCAGACAGGACTTTAAACAGGAGAAAGGATGATTTTTTTTACCCCAAATGAAAACACAATTACAGCACCTGGTATTCCCAGGCTGTCTCCCATCCAAGTACTAACCAGGCCCGCCCGTGCTTAGCTTCCGAGATCAGACGAGATCGGGCGTGTTCACGGTGGTGTGGCCGTGAGCAATTGCTCCTAGCACCAGACAGGACTTTAAACAGGAGAAAGGATAATTTTTTTTACCCCAAATGAAAATAGATTACAGCACCTGGTATTCCCAGGCGGTCTCCCATCCAAGTACTAACCAGGCCCGACCGTGCTTAGCTTCCTAGATCAGACGAGATCGGGCGTGTTCACGGTGGTGTGGCCGTAAGAAATTGCTCCTGGCACCAGACAGGACTTTATACAGGAGAAAGGATCATTTTTTTTACCCCAAATGAAAATAGATTATAGCACCTGGTATTCCCAGGCGGTCTCCCATCCAAGTCCGACCGTGCTTAGCTTCCGAGATCAGACGAGATCGGGCGTGTTCACGGTGGTGTGGCCGTAAGCAATTGCTCCTGGCACCAGACAGGACTTTAAACAGGAGAAAGGATCATTTTTTTCACCCCAAATGAAAATAGATTACAGCACCTGGTATTCCCAGGCGGTCTCCCATCCAAGTACTAACCAGGCCCGTCCTTGCTTAGCTTCCGAGATCAGACGAGATCGGGCGTGTTCACGGTGGTGTGGCCGTAAGCAGTTGCTCCTGGCACCAGACAGGACTTTAAACAGGAGAAAGGATCATTTTTTTTTACCCCAAATGAAAATAGATTACAGCACCTGGTATTCCCAGGCGGTCTCCCATCCAAGTACTAACCAGGCCCGTCCTTGCTTAGCTTCCGAGATCAGACGAGATCGGGCGTGTTCACTGTGGTGTGGCCGTAAGCAGTTGCTCCTGGCACCAGACAGGACTTTAAACAGGAGAAAGGATCATTTTTTTTACCCCAAATGAAAATAGATTACAGCACCTGGTATTCCCAGGCGGTCTCCCATCCAAGTACTAACCAGGTCCGACCGTGCATAGCTTCCGAGATCAGACAAGATCGGGCGTGTTCACGGTGGTGTGGCCGTAAGCAATTCCTCCGAGCACCAGACAGGACTTTAAACAGGAGAAAGGATCATTTTTTTTTACCCCAAATGAAAATAGATTACAGCACCTGGTATTCCCAGGCGGTCTCCCATCCAAGTACTAACCAGGCCCGACCGTGCTTAGCTTCCGAGATCAGACGAGATTGGGCGTGTTCGCAGTGGTGTGGCCGTAAGCAATTGCTCCTGGCACCAGACAGGACTTTAAACAGGAGAAAGGATGATTTTTTTTACCCCAAATGAAAACACAATTACAGCACCTGGTATTCCCAGGCTGTCTCCCATCCAAGTACTAACCAGGCCCGCCCGTGCTTAGCTTCCGAGATCAGACGAGATCGGGCGTGTTCACGGTGGTGTGGCCGTGAGCAATTGCTCCTGGCACCAGACAGGACTTTAAACAGGAGAAAGGATAATTTTTTTTACCCCAAATGAAAATAGATTACAGCACCTGGTATTCCCAGGCGGTCTCCCATCCAAGTACTAACCAGGCCCGTCCTTGCTTAGCTTCCGAGATCAGACGAGATCGGGCGTGTTCACTGTGGTGTGGCCGTAAGCAGTTGCTCCTGGCACCAGACAGGACTTTAAACAGGAGAAAGGATCATTTTTTTTTACCCCAAATGAAAATAGATTACAACACCTGGTATTCCCAGGCGGTCTCCCATCCAGGTACTAACCAGGCCCGACCGTGCATAGCTTCCGAGATCAGACGAGATTGGGCGTGTTCGCAGTGGTGTGGCCGTAAGCAATTGCTCCTGGCACCAGACAGGACTTTAAACAGGAGAAAGGATCATTTTTTTTACCCCAAATGAAAACACAATTACAGCACCTGGTATTCCCAGGCTGTCTCCCATCCAAGTACTAACCAGGCCCGCCCGTGCTTAGCTTCCGAGATCAGACGAGATCGGGCGTGTTCACGGTAGTGTGGCCGTAAGCAATTGCTCCTGGCACCAGACAGGACTTTAAACAGGAGAAAGGATCATTTTTTTTACCCCAAATGAAAATAGCTTACAGCACCTGGTATTCCCAGGCGGTCTCCCGTCCAAGTACTAACCAGGCCCGACCGTGCTTAGCTTCCGAGATCAGACGAGATCGGGCGTGTTCACGGTGGTGTGGCCGTAAGCAATTGCTCCTGGCACCAGACAGGACTTTAAACAGGAGAAAGGATGATTTTTTTTACCCCAAATGAAAATAGCTTACAGCACCTGGTATTCCCAGGCGGTCTCCCATCCAGGTACTTACCAGGCCCGACCGTGCATAGCTTCCGAGATCAGACTAGATCGGGCGTGTTCGCAGTTGTGTGGCCGTAAGCAATTGCTCCTGGCACAAGACAGGACTTTAAACAGGAGAAAGGATCATTTTTTTTACCCCAAATGAAAATAGCTTACAGCACCTGGTATTCCCAGGCGGTCTCCCATCCAGGTACTAACCAGGCCCGACCGTGCTTAGTTTCCGAGATCAGACGAGATCGGGCGTGTTCGCAGTGGTGTGGCCGTAAGCAATTTCTCCTGGCACCAGACAGGACTTTAAACAGGAGAAAGGATCATTTTTTTTTACCCCAAATGAAAATAGATTACAGCACCTGGTATTCCCAGGCGGTCTCCCATCCAAGAACTATCCAGGCCCGACCGTGCTTAACTTCCGAGATCAGACGAGATCGGGCGTGTTCACGGTGGTGTGGCCGTAAGCAATTGCTCCTGGCACCAGACAGGACTTTAAACAGGAGAAAGGATGATTTTTTTTACCCCAAATGAAAATAGCTTACAGCACCTGGTATTCCCAGGCGGTCTCCCATCCAGGTACTAACCAGGCCCCACCGTGCTTAGCTTCCGAGATCAAACGAGATCGGGCGTGTTCGCAGTGGTGTGGCCGTAAGCAATTGCTGCTGGCGCCAGACAGGACTTTAAACAGGAGAAAGGATCATTTTTTTTACCCCAAATGAAAATAGATTACAGCACCTGGTATTCCCAGGCGGTCTCCCATCCAAGTACTAACCAGGCCCGACCGTGCATAGCTTCCGAGATCAGACAAGATCGGGCGTGTTCACGGTGGTGTGGCCGTAAGCAATTCCTCCGAGCACCAGACAGGACTTTAAACAGGAGAAAGGATCATTTTTTTTACCCCAAATGAAAATAGATTACAGCACCTGGTATTCCCAGGCGGTCTCCCATCCAAGTACTAACCAGGCCCGACCGTGCTTAGCTTCCGAGATCAGACGAGATCGGGCGTGTTCACGGTGGTGTGGCCTTAAGCAATTACTCATGGCACCAAACAGGACTTTAAACAGGAGAAAGGATGATTTTTTTTACCCCAAATGAAAATAGATTACAGCACCTGGTATTCCCAGGCGGTCTCCCATCCAAGTACTAACCAGGCCCGACCGTGCTTAGCTTCCGAGATCAGACGAGATCGGGCGTGTTCACGGTGGTGTGGCCTTAAGCAATTCCTCCGAGCACCAGACAGGACTTTAAACAGGAGAAAGGATCATTTTTTTTACCCCAAATGAAAATAGCTTACAGCACCTGGTATTCCCAGGCGGTCTCCCATCCAAGTACTAACCAGGCCCGACCGTGCTTAGCTTCCGAGATCAGACGAGATCGGGCGTGTTCATGGTGGTGTGGCCGTAAGCAATTGCTCCTGGCACCAGACAGGACTTTAAACAGGAGAAAGGATGATTTTTTTTTACCCCAAATGAAAATAGCTTACAGCACCTGGTATTCCCAGGCGGTCTCCCATCCAGGTACTAACGAGGCCCGACCGTGCTTAGCTTCCGAGATCAGACGAGATCGGGCGTATTCGCAGTGGTGTGGCCGTAAGCAATTGCTCCTGGCACCAGACAGGACTTTAAACAGGAGAAAGGATGATTTTTTTTACCCCAAATGAAAATAGCTTACAGCACCTGGTATTCCCAGGCGGTCTCCCATCCAAGTACTAACCAGGCCCGACCGTGCTTAGCTTCCGAGATCAGACGAGATTGGGCGTGTTCGCAGTGGTGTGGCCGTAAGCAATTGCTCCTGGCACCAGACAGGACTTTAAACAGGAGAAAGGATGATTTTTTTTACCCCAAATGAAAACACAATTACAGCACCTGGTATTCCCAGGCTGTCTCCCATCCAAGTACTAACCAGGCCCGCCCGTGCTTAGCTTCCGAGATCAGACGAGATCGGGCGTGTTCACGGTGGTGTGGCCGTGAGCAATTGCTCCTGGCACCAGACAGGACTTTAAACAGGAGAAAGGATAATTTTTTTTACCCCAAATGAAAATAGATTACAGCACCTGGTATTCCCAGGCGGTCTCCCATCCAAGTACTAACCAGGCCCGACCGTGCTTAGCTTCCGAGATCAGACGAGATCGGGCGTGTTCACGGTGGTGTGGCCGTAAGAAATTGCTCCTGGCACCAGACAGGACTTTAAACAGGAGAAAGGATCATTTTTTTTACCCCAAATGAAAATAGATTATAGCACCTGGTATTCCCAGGCGGTCTCCCATCCAAGTACTAACCAGGCCCGTCCTTGCTTAGCTTCCGAGATCAGACGAGATCGGGCGTGTTCACTGTGGTGTGGCCGTAAGCAGTTGCTCCTGGCACCAGACAGGACTTTAAACAGGAGAAAGGATCATTTTTTTTTACCCCAAATGAAAATAGATTACAACACCTGGTATTCCCAGGCGGTCTCCCATCCAGGTACTAACCAGGCCCGACCGTGCATAGCTTCTGAGATCAGACGAGATTGGGCGTGTTCGCAGTGGTGTGGCCGTAAGCAATTGCTCCTGGCACCAGACAGGACTTTAAACAGGAGAAAGGATCATTTTTTTTACCCCAAATGAAAACACAATTACAGCACCTGGTATTCCCAGGCTGTCTCCCATCCAAGTACTAACCAGGCCCGCCCGTGCTTAGCTTCCGAGATCAGACGAGATCGGGCGTGTTCACGGTAGTGTGGCCGTAAGCAATTGCTCCTGGCACCAGACAGGACTTTAAACAGGAGAAAGGATCATTTTTTTTACCCCAAATGAAAATAGCTTACAGCACCTGGTATTCCCAGGCGGTCTCCCATCCAAGTACTAACCAGGCCCGACCGTGCTTAGCTTCCGAGATCAGACGAGATCGGGCGTGTTCACGGTGGTGTGGCCGTAAGCAATTGCTCCTGGCACCAGACAGGACTTTAAACAGGAGAAAGGATGATTTTTTTTACCCCAAATGAAAATAGCTTACAGCACCTGGTATTCCCAGGCGGTCTCCCATCCAGGTACTTACCAGGCCCGACCGTGCATAGCTTCCGAGATCAGACTAGATCGGGCGTGTTCGCAGTTGTGTGGCCGTAAGCAATTGCTCCTGGCACAAGACAGGACTTTAAACAGGAGAAAGGATCATTTTTTTTACCCCAAATGAAAATAGCTTACAGCACCTGGTATTCCCAGGCGGTCTCCCATCCAGGTACTAACCAGGCCCGACCGTGCTTAGTTTCCGAGATCAGACGAGATCGGGCGTGTTCGCAGTGGTGTGGCCGTAAGCAATTTCTCCTGGCACCAGACAGGACTTTAAACAGGAGAAAGGATCATTTTTTTTTACCCCAAATGAAAATAGATTACAGCACCTGGTATTCCCAGGCGGTCTCCCATCCAAGAACTATCCAGGCCCGACCGTGCTTAACTTCCGAGATCAGACGAGATCGGGCGTGTTCACGGTGGTGTGGCCGTAAGCAATTGCTCCTGGCACCAGACAGGACTTTAAACAGGAGAAAGGATGATTTTTTTTACCCCAAATGAAAATAGCTTACAGCACCTGGTATTCCCAGGCGGTCTCCCATCCAGGTACTAACCAGGCCCCACCGTGCTTAGCTTCCGAGATCAGACGAGATCGGGCGTGTTCACGGTGGTGTGGCCTTAAGCAATTACTCATGGCACCAAACAGGACTTTAAACAGGAGAAAGGATGATTTTTTTTACCCCAAATGAAAATAGATTACAGCACCTGGTATTCCCAGGCGGTCTCCCATCCAAGTACTAACCAGGCCCGACCGTGCTTAGCTTCCGAGATCAGACGAGATCGGGCGTGTTCACGGTGGTGTGGCCTTAAGCAATTCCACCTGGCACCAGACAGGACTTTAAACAGGAGAAAGGATGATTTTTTTTACCCCAAATGAAAATAGATTACAGCACCTGTTATTCCCAGGCGGTCTCCCATCCAAGTACTAACCTGGCCCGACCGTGCTTAGCTTCCGAGATCAGACGAGATCGGCCGTGTTCACGGTGGTGTGGCCTTAAGCAATTGCTCATGGCACCAGACAGGACTTTAAACAGGAGAAAGGATGATTTTTTTTTTACCACAAATGAAAATAGATTACAGCACCTGGTATTCCCAGGCGGTCTCCCATCCAAGTACTAACCAGGCCCGACCGTGCATAGCTTCCGAGATCAGACAAGATCGGGCGTGTTCACGGTGGTGTGGCCGTAAGCAATTCCTCCGAGCACCAGACAGGACTTTAAACAGGAGAAAGGATCATTTTTTTTACCCCAAATGAAAATAGCTTACAGCACCTGGTATTCCCAGGCGGTCTCCCATCCAAGTACTAACCAGGCCCGACCGTGCTTAGCTTCCGAGATCAGACGAGATCGGGCGTGTTCATGGTGGTGTGGCCGTAAGCAATTGCTCCTGGCACCAGACAGGACTTTAAACAGGAGAAAGGATGATTTTTTTTTACCCCAAATGAAAATAGCTTACAGCACCTGGTATTCCCAGGCGGTCTCCCATCCAGGTACTAACCAGTCCCGACCGTGCTTAGCTTCCGAGATCAGACGAGATCGGGCGTGTTCGCAGTGGTGTGGCCGTAAGCAATTGCTCCTGGCACCAGACAGGACTTTAAACAGGAGAAAGGATAATTTTTTTTACCCCAAATGAAAACACAATTACAGCACCTGTTATTCCCAGGCGGTCTCCCATCCAAGTACTAACCAGGCCCGACCGTGCATAGCTTTCGAGATCAGACGAGATCGGCCGTGTTCCCGGTGGTGTGGCCTTAAGCAATTGCTCCTGGCACCAGACAGGACTTTAAACAGGAGAAAGGATGATTTTTTTTACCCTAATGAAAACACAATTACAGCACCTGTTATTCCCAGGCGGTCTCCCATCCAAGTACTAACCAGGCCCGACCTTGCTTAGCTTCCGAGATCAGACGAGATCGGGCGTGTTCACGGTGGTATGGCCGTAAGCAGTTGCTCCTGGCACCAGACAGGACTTTAAACAGGAGAAAGGATGATTTTTTTTACCCCAAATGAAAATAGCTTACAGCACCTGGTATTCCCAGGCGGTCTCCCATTCAAGTACTAACCTGGCCCGACCGTGCTTAGCTTCCGAGATCAGATGAGATCGGGCGTGTTCGCAGTGGTGTGGCCGTAAGCAATTGCTCCTGGCACCAGACAGGACTTTAAACAGGAGAAAGGATGATTTTTTTTACCCCAAATGAAAATAGTTTACAGCACCTGGTATTCCCAGGCGGTCTCCCATCCAGGTACTAACCTGGCCCGACCGTGCTTAGCTTCCGAGATCAGACGAGATCGGGCGTGTTCGCAGTTGTGTGGCCGTAAGCAATTGCTCCTGGCACCAGACAGGACTTTAAACAGGAGAAAGGATGATTTTTTTTACCCCAAATGAAAATAGATTACAGCACCTGGTATTCCCAGGCGGTCTCCCATCCAGGTACTAACCAGGCCCGACCGTGCATAGCTTCCGAGATCAGACGAGATCGGGCGTGTTCGCAGTGGTGTGACCGTAAGCAATTGCTCCTGGCACCAGACAGGACTTTAAAAAGGAGAAAGGATCATTTTTTTTACCCCAAATGAAAATAGATTACAGCACCTGGTATTCCCAGGCGGTCTCCCATCCAAGTACTAACCAGGCCCCACGGTGCTTAGCTTCCGAGATCAGACGAGATCGGGCGTGTTCACGGTGGTGTGGCCGTAAGCAATTGCTCCTGGCACCAGACAGGACTTTAAACAGGAGAAAGGATGATTTTTTTTACCCCAAATGAAAATAGCTTACAGCACCTGGTATTCCCAGGCGGTCTCCCATCCAGGTACTAACCAGGCCCGACCGTGCTTAGCTTCCGAGATCAGACATGTTCGCAGTGGTGTGGCCGTAAGCAATTGCTCCTGGCACCAGACAGGACTTTAAACAGGCGAAAGGATCATTTTTTTTTACCCCAAATGAAAATAGATTACAGCAACTGGTATTCCCAGGCGGTCTCCCATCCAAGTACTAACAAGGTCCGACTGTGCTTAGCTTCCGAGATCAGACGAGATCGGGCGTGTTCACGGTGGTGTGGCCGTAAGCAATTGCTCCTGGCACCAGACAGGACTTTAAACAGGAGAAAGGATGATTTTTTTTACCCCAAATGAAAATAGCTTACAGCACCTGGTATTCCCAGGCGGTCTCCCATCCAGGTACTAACGAGGCCCGACCGTGCTTAGCTTCCGAGATCAGACGAGATCGGGCGTATTCGCAGTGGTGTGGCCGTAAGCAATTGCTCCTGGCACCAGACAGGACTTTAAACAGGAGAAAGGATGATTTTTTTTACCCCAAATGAAAATAGCTTACAGCACCTGGTATTCCCAGGCGGTCTCCCATCCAAGTACTAACCAGGCCCGACCGTGCTTAGCTTCCGAGATCAGACGAGATTGGGCGTGTTCGCAGTGGTGTGGCCGTAAGCAATTGCTCCTGGCACCAGACAGGACTTTAAACAGGAGAAAGGATGATTTTTTTTACCCCAAATGAAAACACAATTACAGCACCTGGTATTCCCAGGCTGTCTCCCATCCAAGTACTAACCAGGCCCGCCCGTGCTTAGCTTCCGAGATCAGACGAGATCGGGCGTGTTCACGGTGGTGTGGCCGTGAGCAATTGCTCCTGGCACCAGACAGGACTTTAAACAGGAGAAAGGATAATTTTTTTTACCCCAAATGAAAATAGATTACAGCACCTGGTATTCCCAGGCGGTCTCCCATCCAAGTACTAACCAGGCCCGACCGTGCTTAGCTTCCGAGATCAGACGAGATCGGGCGTGTTCACGGTGGTGTGGCCGTAAGAAATTGCTCCTGGCACCAGACAGGACTTTAAACAGGAGAAAGGATCATTTTTTTTACCCCAAATGAAAATAGATTATAGCACCTGGTATTCCCAGGCGGTCTCCCATCCAAGTCCGACCGTGCTTAGCTTCCGAGATCAGACGAGATCGGGCGTGTTCACGGTGGTGTGGCCGTAAGCAATTGCTCCTGGCACCAGACAGGACTTTAAACAGGAGAAAGGATCATTTTTTTTACCCCAAATGAAAATAGATTACAGCACCTGCTATTCCCAGGCGGTCTCCCATCCAAGTACTAACCAGGCCCGTCCTTGCTTAGCTTCCGAGATCAGACGAGATCGGGCGTGTTCACGGTGGTGTGGCCGTAAGCAGTTGCTCCTGGCACCAGACAGGACTTTAAACAGGAGAAAGGATCATTTTTTTTTACCCCAAATGAAAATAGATTACAGCACCTGGTATTCCGAGGCGGTCTCCCATCCAAGTACTAACCAGGCCCGTCCTTGCTTAGCTTCCGAGATCAGACGAGATCGGGCGTGTTCACTGTGGTGTGGCCGTAAGCAGTTGCTCCTGGCACCAGACAGGACTTTAAACAGGAGAAAGGATCATTTTTTTTTACCCCAAATGAAAATAGATTACAACACCTGGTATTCCCAGGCGGTCTCCCATCCAGGTACTAACCAGGCCCGACCGTGCATAGCTTCCGAGATCAGACGAGATTGGGCGTGTTCGCAGTGGTGTGGCCGTAAGCAATTGCTCCTGGCACCAGACAGGACTTTAAACAGGAGAAAGGATCATTTTTTTTACCCCAAATGAAAACACAATTACAGCACCTGGTATTCCCAGGCTGTCTCCCATCCAAGTACTAACCAGGCCCGCCCGTGCTTAGCTTCCGAGTTCAGACGAGATCGGGCGTGTTCACGGTAGTGTGGCCGTAAGCAATTGCTCCTGGCACCAGACAGGACTTTAAACAGGAGAAAGGATGATTTTTTTTACCCCAAATGAAAATAGCTTACAGCACCTGGTATTCCCAGGCCCGACCGTGCATAGCTTCCGAGATCAGACGAGATCGGGCGTGTTCGCAGTTGTGTGGCCGTAAGCAATTGCTCCTGGCACAAGACAGGACTTTAAACAGGAGAAAGGATCATTTTTTTTACCCCAAATGAAAATTGATTACAGCACCTGGTATTCCCAGGCGGTCTCCCATCCAAGTACTAACCAGGCCCGACCGTGCTTAGCTTCCGAGATCAGACGAGATCGGGTGTGTTCACGGTGGTGTGGCCGTAAGCAATTGCTCCTGGCACCAGACAGGACTTTAAACAGGAGAAAGGATGTTTTTTTTTACCCCAAATGATAATAGCTTACAGCACCTGGTATTCCCAGGCGGTCTCCCATCCAGGTACTAACCAGGCCCGACCGTGCTTAGTTTCCGAGATCAGACGAGATCGGGCGTGTTCGCAGTGGTGTGGCCGTAAGCAATTTCTCCTGGCACCAGACAGGACTTTAAACAGGAGAAAGGATCATTTTTTTTTACCCCAAATGAAAATAGATTACAGCACCTGGTATTCCCAGGCGGTCTCCCATCCAAGAACTATCCAGGCCCGACCGTGCTTAACTTCCGAGATCAGACGAGATCGGGCGTGTTCACGGTGGTGTGGCCGTAAGCAATTGCTCCTGGCACCAGACAGGACTTTAAACAGGAGAAAGTATGATTTTTTTTACCCCAAATGAAAATAGCTTACAGCACCTGGTATTCCCAGGCGGTCTCCCATCCAGGTACTAACCAGGCCCCACCGTGCTTAGCTTCCGAGATCAAACGAGATCGGGCGTGTTCGCAGTGGTGTGGCCGTAAGCAATTGCTCCTGGCGCCAGACAGGACTTTAAACAGGAGAAAGGATCATTTTTTTTACCCCAAATGAAAATAGATTACAGCACCTGGTATTCCCAGGCGGTCTCCCATCCAAGTACTAACCAGGCCCGACCGTGCATAGCTTCCGAGATCAGACAAGATCGGGCGTGTTCACGGTGGTGTGGCCGTAAGCAATTCCTCCGAGCACCAGACAGGACTTTAAACAGGAGAAAGGATCATTTTTTTTACCCCAAATGAAAATAGATTACAGCACCTGGTATTCCCAGGCGGTCTCCCATCCAAGTACTAACCAGGCCCGACCGTGCTTAGCTTCCGAGATCAGACGAGATCGGGCGTGTTCACGGTGGTGTGGCCTTAAGCAATTACTCATGGCACCAAACAGGACTTTAAACAGGAGAAAGGATGATTTTTTTTACCCCAAATGAAAATAGATTACGGCACCTGGTATTCCCAGGCGGTCTCCCATCCAAGTACTAACCAGGCCCGACCGTGCTTAGCTTCCGAGATCAGACGAGATCGGGCGTGTTCACGGTGGTGTGGCCTTAAGCAATTACTCATGGCACCAAACAGGACTTTAAACAGGAGAAAGGATGATTTTTTTTACCCCAAATGAAAATAGATTACGGCACCTGGTATTCCCAGGCGGTCTCCCATCCAAGTACTAACCAGGCCCGACCGTGCTTAGCTTCCGAGATCAGACGAGATCGGGCGTGTTCACGGTGGTGTGGCCTTAAGCAATTCCACCTGGCACCAGACAGGACTTTAAACAGGAGAAAGGATGATTTTTTTTACCCCAAATGAAAATAGATTACAGCACCTGTTATTCCCAGGCGGTCTCCCATCCAAGTACTAACCTGGCCCGACCGTGCTTAGCTTCCGAGATCAGACGAGATCGGCCGTGTTCACGGTGGTGTGGCCTTAAGCAATTGCTCATGGCACCAGACAGGACTTTAAACAGGAGAAAGGATGATTTTTTTTTTACCACAAATGAAAATAGATTACAGCACCTGGTATTCCCAGGCGGTCTCCCATCCAAGTACTAACCAGGCCCGACCGTGCATAGCTTCCGAGATCAGACAAGATCGGGCGTGTTCACGGTGGTGTGGCCGTAAGCAATTCCTCCGAGCACCAGACAGGACTTTAAACAGGAGAAAGGATCATTTTTTTTACCCCAAATGAAAATAGCTTACAGCACCTGGTATTCCCAGGCGGTCTCCCTTTCAAGTACTAACCAGGCCCGACCGTGCTTAGCTTCCGAGAACAGACGAGATCGGGCGTGTTCACGGTGGTGTGGCCTTAAGCAATTGCACCTGGCACCAGACAGGACTTTAAACAGGAGAAAGGATGATTTTTTTTACCCCAAATGAAAATAGATTACAGCACCTGGTATTCCTAGGCGGTCTCCCATCCAAGTACTAACCAGGCCCGACCGTGCTTAGCTTCCGAGATCAGACGAGATCGGGCGTGTTCACGGTGGTGTGGCCTTAAGCAATTTCACCTGGCACCAGACAGGACTTTAAACAGGAGAAAGGATGATTTTTTTTACCCCAAATGAAAATAGATTACAGCACCTGTTATTCCCAGGCGGTCTCCCATCCAAGTACTAACCTGGCCCGACCGTGCTTAGCTTCCGAGATCAGACGAGATCGGCCGTGTTCACGGTGGTGTGGCCTTAAGCAATTGCTCATGGCACCAGACAGGACTTTAAACAGGAGAAAGGATGATTTTTTTTTTACCACAAATGAAAATAGATTACAGCACCTGGTATTCCCATGCGGTCTCCCATCCAAGTACTAACCAGGCCCGACCGTGCTTAGCTTCCGAGATCAGACGAGATCGGGCGTGTTCACGGTGGTGTGGCCTTAAGCAATTGCACCTGGCACCAGACAGGACTTTAAACAGGAGAAAGGATGATTTTTTTTCCCCAAATGAAAATAGATTACAGCACCTGGTATTCCCAGGCGGTCTCCCATCCAAGTACTAACCAGGCCCGACCGTGCTTAGCTTCCGAGATCAGACGAGATCGGGCGTGTTCACGGTGGTGTGGCCTAAAGCAATTACACATGGCACCAGACAGGACTTTAAACAGGAGAAAGGATGATTTTTTTTACCACAAAAGAAAATAGATTACAGCACCTGGTATTCCCAGGCGGTCTCCCATCCAAGTACTAACCAGGCCCGACCGTGCTTAGCTTCCGAGATCAGACGAGATCGGGCGTGTTCACGGTGGTGTGGCCTTAAGCAATTGCACCTGGCACCAGACAGGACTTTAAACAGGAGAAAGGATGATTTTTTTTTACCCCAAATGAAAATAGATTACAGCACCTGGTATTCCCAGGCGGTCTCCCTTTCAAGTACTAACCAGGCCCGACCGTGCTTAGCTTCCGAGATCAGACGAGATCGGGCGTGTTCACGGTGGTGTGGCCTTAATCAATTACTCATCGCACCAGACAGGACTTTAAACAGGAGAAAGGATGATTTTTTTTACCCCAAATGAAAATAGATTACAGCACCTGGTATTCCCAGGCGGTCTCCCATCCAAGTACTAACCAGGCCCGACCGTGCTTAGCTTCCGAGAACAGACGAGATCGGGCGTGTTCACGGTGGTGTGGCCTTAAGCAATTACTCATGGCACCAAACAGGACTTTAAACAGGAGAAAGGATGATTTTTTTTACCCCAAATGAAAATAGATTAGAGCACCTGGTATTCCCAGGCGGTCTCCCATCCAAGTACTAACCATGCCCGACCGTGCTTAGCTTCCGAGATCAGACGAGATCGGGCGTGTTCACGGTGGTGTGGCCTTAAGCAATTGCACCTGGCACCAGACAGGACTTTAAACAGGAGAAAGGATGATTTTTTTTACCACAAATGAATATAGATTACAGCACCTGGTATTCCCAGGCGGTCTCCCAACCAAGTACTAACCAGGCCCGACCGTGCTTAGCTTCCGAGATCAGACGAGATCGGGCGTGTTTTTTTTTTTTGTTTTTTTTTCTTTTATTATTCGCACAAAATATATACATACACCATCGTACATAAATAGCACAAATAAAACAAGCAAGATACTTCAGATCCATTTCAAACCAAAATAACTACAAACAATACTGGGTTAGCCGGGATGCTTTTGTAACAACTTTCAATACACTGGCCTCTCAACAAAATCAAGAAAAAGTCGTGGACTTAAAACACTAATTGACAAAACAAAAAATAATAATCAGTCACCCTGCTGACCACTTTGCCGCATCACCAGCCCGTGGGCGCCCCCTTCGATTCATCCGAAATCCAACTCCACTTCCCCATCGTCTCTGAGCACAACAAAAGTGCTCCCCTCCACAAACCCTCCAAGGAACTCCTCTTCCCCAATATAACTATAAACCATATTCACATCTCTTCTCATTATACTTTTAAAAACACTCCATACCTCAACTCTCTTCTTCTCATAATGGGCCAAATTCCTCCTGAGCTTGACAGCAAACCTTGCGTGGCTTAAAACATAGTTTAGCAGATTAACATTACAACCTTCCACCTTACTTGTCACCCCAAACAGCCACAACTCTCTCCATTCCTTTCTCCCCACAAACCCTCCACCCCAACATCTGTTTATTAATCCTTTAATTTTCACAAAGTATCCCTCCAACTCACAACATTCAACAAACTCATGCATACACGTTTCCACCCCCACTCCGCACACATCACATTCCTTCCTCACATTCACATCAAACCTGCTGATTATTAAATTGTTAAACACCCTATTGTGCCGTAAAAGGAAATCAAAATTTTCACATTCAATACAGTTCCATTTCACTCTTAAATTCCTCCATATTCCCCCTACATCCATATCAATCATCACTCTAACCCATACTTTCTCTGCAGCCGGTCTCCTCACTTCTTCCCCTCTTAAACATCTATATATTAATCTCGTTTTCACACTCTTCAGACTCACCCTCCTTTCTCCTTCCCCCACATACATTTCTATCTCTCCTTCTCCATTTATCACAGCCTCTCTCTCAATCATCCCAACCCATTCTCTCGGCATACCCTCCTTGATCCTTTCCAACACTCCCTGTGCCGTACCCAGCCATATTTCATCCCCTCTTTCCCTCACCTCATCGACCATTACCTGTGCCCTCATGAATCCAGGTACATACTCATAAACTAAATCCTTCACCTTCCTAACCCCTGCTCTCCAAATCACCCTGTTATAAATTGTGTTCCCTTCAAATGTGATTTTTGGATTTAAAAACACTGGTTGCTCCCATACCTGCTTAACATCCTTACACTCATACTTCACACATTTCACAAACTCTCCCCACGCTCCCAACACCTCCTTATAAAACTCAGACACTCCAACCAACATACCTTTCTTTAGTTCCATATACACTCCACTCTCTCCACACCCACCACACTTGTTAATTGCTTCCCTAAAAAACACCTTCCATATATGATCCCTCTTGTCCTTTAAATATCTCACCACCATTTTCACCCTGAGTGCTTTCTTTTTCCTATCTAAATTAATCAATTTTAACCCACCATCCTCATACTCATTTTCCATCACCTCCCTAGCTATCCTAACTCCCTTCCCACCCCACACAAACTCATTCACCATTCTCTCCACCTCCTTCAAAACTCTATCAGGCACATCCAAAACATTCATTGCATACACAAGCTTGCTCATTACCAGCGCATTCACAACTGTCACCTTCCCCTTCAGCTTCAACCCTCTAAGTTTCCAAAACCCTAACGTCTTCCTAATCCCATTCATTATCCCTTCAAACTGCATATCTCTCCCTTCTTTATCCTCTATCCCTAAGTTCACACCTAACACCCTAAAATAATCCTTTTTCTCTTTCAATCCTATCTCCCTCCTACCTGCTCTCTCCACACCTACATACATGATTTCTGACTTTTCTATGTTTATTTTTGCCCCTGATGCCCTGCCATATAACTCTACACTACCTAAAACCTCAAACACACTTTCCCTGTCCCTTACTGTAACTGTCGTGTCATCCGCATACTGAAATAATAAACTAACCCGCCCCTCTGGCAACTCTATACCCCTGATCCTATCAATTTTCTTAAGTAGTGCCGCTAGCGGCTCTGCCGACAAGGAGTACAGCAGGGCCGACAGCGGACAGCCTTGCCTAACCGACCTTTCCAGCCTAAATGCGTCCGTGACTATCCCATTGATTTTAACACAACTCACCGCCCTGTCGTACATTCTCTTCATCCAACCTACCAACCTGTGCCCAAAACCAAATTTACCTAACACTCTATATAAATAATCATGATCCACCCTATCAAATGCTTTGTTCAAATCTAAACTAACAACTATCCCCCCTTTGTCTCTCTTCATAAATTCAATTGTGTCCCTGATACTATTTATTGTGTCCGCTATGTCCCTACCTGGTATACTATATGCCTGCGTGCTTCCCACCACCTTCCCTATTACCTGTTTGATCCTGTTGGCTAACACCCTTGCTAAAACTTTATAATCACCATTCAGCATACTAAGTGGCCTATAATTCTGTAGCTTAACCCTGCTCCCTTTCTTGTGTATCATCGTTACTATCCCTGTCGACATGCTCAGCGGCATCTCGCCCTTCTCCTCTATCCATCTAAATAACCTCTCTAGCACTGGCACTAATTCCTCCCTAAACTCAACATAAAATTCACCAATTAACCCATCTATCCCTGGACTCTTATTTCTCCCTAACCCTCCTATCGCTTCATTTATTTCACCCGTCCCTATTCCTGTCTCACACATCTCCCTATCATCATCGCTCACCCTAGCTTTCACACTATCCAACACCTGCATCATACTCTCCTCATCCACTTCTTCTTTCCTAAATAAATCCCTATAAAAATCTTCTACTCTTTCAACTATCCCTACAAAATCAATAATCATCTCCCCTTCCTTTCCTTCCACCTTTTCTATATAATTCTTCTTCTGCTTCGTCTTTTCTAATCCTAAAAAGAATCCTGTACATTTTTCGCCCTCAATCACATATCTAGCCCTACTTCTGACTATTGCACCCATACACCTCCTCAGTTCTATCTCCTTCAGTTCGTCCTTCATTCTGATATACTTCCCCAAATCATAGCCTGCCTCCTCATCCGCTCTCTTTGCCTCTCTAGCTAAATCTCCCTTTAACCTCCTCTCTCTCTCTCTCTGTATCATATTCCTGCCTCTACTATAACCCATACTCAATTCTTTTATCTCACCTTTCAAACTCTCCCACCACCTCCCAATGTCCTCCTCATACATTCTCTCATTCTTCCTCCTCAATATACATTCTCTCACTTTCCTTTTGTACTTTTCTTCTCTCAGCAGCTCACCATTCATACACCACACGCCTCCCCCTCTCTTCTCAAACCCCTGACCTAAGTTAAACCCTAACACCATGTGATCACTGAGCGCAGTAACCTTATACTCAATTCTCCCTATCCTACCTGCAATGCCATTTGTACTCAAGACTAAATCTAACCTACTCTGCTTTAACACTCCTCTCACCACTTGCCTCCTTGAAAAAACCCTCCCCTCAGGATTCCTTTCTCTCCACACATCCATTAAACCATTCACTCTCATCACCTCTTTCAACACACCTCTTGACGAGTCATTCCTGAAACACACACTCGCAGAAACATCCAACCTCCCACACCACACGTTAAAATCACCCACCACCGAACAGTTTTCCACACACATTCCCCCCAATCCCTCAAAAAAAACCCTCCTCTCCTTCTCCTCATTCGGCGCATACACATTCAACAATCGACATACTTTACCCAAGTACTCAAAGGTAATTCCTATCACCCTCCCATCACCATCATCCACACACTTCGTCACATTCTCAACCACTCCCCTTTTCACTAAAATTGCTACCCCTCTTGATTTAACACCACCATTATTCACATACATGTCCCCCATCCATTCTCTCTCAACCACTCTCATAACCTCCTCATCCCAATGTGTCTCTTGTAAACATATTATTTCTGCCTCACACACCATCAAGGTTTGCTGCCTCCTGTTCCTGTCCCTTAGCCCATTAGCGTTAAAAGAAGATATCCTGATCATTAAAAGTATAAATGAGAAGAGATTCCACACGTTGTGTTATTAATTTGCACTTTTTTTCCCCTTATCTTCTCTCTCCTTCCTCCCCGATGGTCTTTTCCTATTTCCACCCACCACCTCCATGTTTTCCTCCCCTCTGTCTGATATATCCGAACCCACCCACCTCCTGCTTTCTGTCATATCCGAAGCCCTCCACCCCCACTTATTCCCCCTTGCCTCCGACCTTCCCTCTCCCTGTCCCACCACAGTCGTTCCACTCTTTTCCCCGTTCTTCTCCCCTCCTTTCGCTCCCTCACCCGCGCTTCTCCGCTCCTCTCGTTCGTCCGTCCCTCTCACCGCACTGTCCACGCTGTAGCCGTTCTCCTCCCTTTCCTTCTCTCCTCCCGTCTCCGTTGTCTCTTCCGCTGCCGTCTCGTCCTCTGCCTCTCCATCCTGCTCCTCGTCCTCGTCCATCTCCTCTCCTTCCCCGCCGTCTCCCACGCCACTTCCTTCCGATTCAGTCGCCTCCGCTCCGCTGCCGCCTTCTCCACCCTCTCCTCTCGGTCGCTCCTCCTCCTCGTCGACGTCCGTCTCCCGGCCCCCGCCTTCTCCTCCTTGTCGCCTCTGTTCCTCGTCTGTGCCACATTCTCTTGCGTAGTGCCCCTGTCCATGGCACCTGTGGCATCTGAACTCCGGACAGTCCCTCAGAATGTGCCCCGGTTGGATACACATCCTACATACCTTCTCCTGTCTGTCGTGGATCACCCGAAAGTACTGGGGACTCGTAGCTGTACTAAACTTTGTTGAATACGGCAACGACCTGACCAAGTCATTAAATTTCACTTTCAAAAACCTGGTCCCGTCTGCAATGTTAGTACCAGGCCACATTCTCCTTTTGATAGGTGAGGCAGCTGAGACCCCCCACCCCTGTAGCTTCAGCAAAACGTCATTGTCCGTGGTGTACGACGGAAGCTCCAAGAACGACACCACCGTTTCGTCACTGGTGAGCTCTTTTGCAATTATACTAACCCCTCTTATTTTGAAACCGTCCATAAGTTTTTTTTTCCCGCTGAGATATCCCATTGTCACTTCATACTTCTTCATTCCAGTTTTGCGGCACGCCATCAACTCCCCACACACCTCTCTCGTCACTTTCAACAACTCCATCACCGTTATTGGATCCTCACCGATCAGTTCCACACTCACGGTCAGTTCCTTATCATACCTATTCTCTCTCTCTCCCGCCTCTTCTCCCCTCTGGTCTTTCTTTCCGCAATCTACTCCATTCAAGCCTTTTCCGTTACCATTTTCCGCTTCCATTGTGTCCGTCCACGTGATGTTCCTACCCCAAACCAATGGGAAATTTATCTTCCCCCAAACAGTGCCTCACTGTTTGGGGGAGGTGTATCGAGGAAAATCAAAAAAAAAAGGCACTTAAACACACTTAAAGGTAGCAACAAACAAACAGGCTGCTCTCTGCTCACTTCCTGCTTCCTGCTTGCACACCTGAAACCGACTTACTCCGACACTGTAGGGGGCGTCAGGGTGGTGTGGCCTTAAGCAATTGCACCTGGCACCAGACAGGACTTTAAACAGGAGAAAGGATGATTTTTTTTACCCCAAATGAAAATAGATTACAGCACCTGGTATTCCCAGGCAGTCTCCCATCCAAATACTAACCAGGCCCGACCGTGCTTAGCTTTCGAGATCAGACGAGATCTGGCTTGTTCACGGTGGTGTGGCATTAAGCAATTAGTCATGGCACGAGACAGGACTTTAAACGGGAGAAAGGATGATTTTTTTTACCCCAAATGAAAATAGATTACAGCACCTGGTATTCCCA
>NC_140271.1:28047164-28052164 GCF_964030765.1 Micromesistius poutassou
CATCTAAGTACTAACCAGGCCCGACCGTGCTTAGCTTCCGAGATCAGACGAGATCGGGCGTGTTCACGGTGGTGTGGCCTTAATCAATTGCACCTGGCACCAGACAGGACTTTAAACAGGAGAAAGGATGATTTTTTTTACCCCAAATGAAAATAGATTACAGCACCTGGTATTGCCAGGCGGTGTCCCATCCAAGTACTAACCAGGCCCGACCGTGCTTAGCTTCCGAGATCAGACGAGATCGGGCGTGTTCACGGTGGTGTGGCCTTAATCAATTGCACCTGGCACCAGACAGGACTTTAAACAGGAGAAAGGATGATTTTTTTTACCCCAAATGAAAATAGATTACAGCACCTGGTATTGCCAGGCGGTGTCCCATCCAAGTACTAACCAGGCCCGACCGTGCTTAGCTTCCGAGATCAGACGAGATCGGGCGTGTTCACGGTGGTGTGGCCTTAAGCAGTTGCACCTGGCACCAGACAGGACTTTAAACAGGAGAAAGGATGATTTTTTTTACCCCAAATGAAAATAGATTACAGCACCTGGTATTCCCAGGCGGTCTCCCATCCAAGTACTAACAAGGCCGACCGTGCTTAGCTTCCGAGATCAGACGAGATCGGGCGTGTAGCCTTAAGCAATTACTCATGGCACCAGACAGGACTTTAAACAGGAGAAAGGATGATTTTTTTTACCCCAAATGAAAATAGATTACAGCAGCTGGTATTCCCAGGCGGTCTCCCATCCAAGTACTAAACAGGCCCGACCGTGCTTAGCTTCCGAGATCAGACGAGATCGGGCGTGTTCACGGTGGTGTGGCCTTAAGCAATTACTCATGGCACCAGACAGGACTTTAAACAGGAGAAAGGATGATTTTTTTTACCACAAATGAAAATAGATTACAGCACCTGGTATTCCCAGGCGGTCTCCCATCCAAGTACTAACCAGGCCCGACCGTGCTTAGCTTCCGAGATCAGACGAGATCGGGCGTGTTCACGGTGGTGTGGCCTTAAGCAATTGCACCTGGCACCAGACAGGACTTTAAACAGGAGAAAGGATGATTTTTTTTACCCCAAATGAAAATAGATTACAGCACCTGGTATTCCCAGGCGGTCTCCCATCCAAGTAATAACCAGGCCCGACCGTGCTTAGCTTCCGAGATCAGACGAGATCGGGCGTGTCCACGGTGGTGTGGCCTTAAGCAATTTCACCTGGCACCAGACAGGACTTTAAACAGGAGAATGGATGATTTTTTTTACCCCAAATGAAAATAGATTACAGCACCTGGTATTCCCAGGCGGTCTCCCATCCAAGTACTAACCAGCCCCGACCGTGCTTAGCTTCCGAGATCAGACGAGATCGGGCGTGTTCACGGTGGTGTGGCCTTAAGCAATTACTCATGGCACCAGACAGGACTTTAAACAGGAGAAAGGATGATTTTTTTTACCACAAATGAAAATAGATTACAGCACCTGGTATTCCCAGGCGGTCTCCCATCCAAGTACTAACCAGGCCCGACCGTGCTTAGCTTCCGAGATCAGACGAGATCGGGCGTGTTCATGGTGGTGTGGCCTTAAGCAATTACTCATGACACCAGACAGGACATTAAACAGGAGAAAGGATGATTTTTTTTACCACAAATGAAAATAAATTACAGCACCTGGTATTCCCAGGCGGTCTCCCATCCAAGTAATAACCAGGCCCGACCGTGCTTAGCTTCCGAGATCAGACGAGATCGGGCGTGTTCACGGTGGTGTGGCCTTAATCAATTGCAACTGGCACCAGACAGGACTTTAAACAGGAGAAAGGATGATTTTTTTTACCCCAAATGAAAATAGATTACAGCACCTGGTATTGCCAGGCGGTGTCCCATCCAAGTACTAACCAGGCCCGACCGTGCTTAGCTTCCGAGATCAGACGAGATCGGGCGTGTAGCCTTAAGCAATTACTCATGGCACCAGACAGGACTTTAAACAGGAGAAAGGATGATTTTTTTTACCCCAAATGAAAATAGATTACAGCAGCTGGTATTCCCAGGCGGTCTCCCATCCAAGTACTAAACAGGCCCGACCGTGCTTAGCTTCCAAGATCAGACGAGATCGGGCGTGTTCACGGTGGTGTGGCCTTAAGCAATTACTCATGGCACCAGACAGGACTTTAAACAGGAGAAAGGATGATTTTTTTTACCACAAATGAAAATAGATTACAGCACCTGGTATTGCCAGGCGGTGTCCCATCCAAGTACTAACCAGGCCCGACCGTGCTTAGCTTCCGAGATCAGACAAGATCGGGCGTGTTCACGGTGGTGTGGCCTTAAGCAGTTGCACCTGGCACCAGACAGGACTTTAAACAGGAGAAAGGATGATTTTTTTTACCCCAAATGAAAATAGATTACAGCACCTGGTATTCCCAGGCGGTCTCCCATCCAAGTACTAACAAGGCCGACCGTGCTTAGCTTCCGAGATCAGACGAGATCGGGCGTGTAGCCTTAAGCAATTACTCATGGCACCAGACAGGACTTTAAACAGGAGAAAGGATGATTTTTTTTACCCCAAATGAAAATAGATTACAGCACCTGGTATTCCCAGGCGGTCTCCCATCCAAGTACTAACCAGGCCCGACCGTGCTTAGCTTCCGAGATCAGACGAGATCGGGCGTGTTCACGGTGGTGTGGCCTTAAGCAATTACTCATGGCACCAGACAGGACATTAAACAGGAGAAAGGATGATTTTTTTTACCACAAATGAAAATAGATTACAGCACCTGGTATTCCCAGGCGGTCTCCCATCTAAGTACTAACCAGGCCCGACCGTGCTTAGCTTCCGAGATCAGACGAGATCGGGCGTGTTCACGGTGGTGTGGCCTTAATCAATTGCACCTGGCACCAGACAGGACTTTAAACAGGAGAAAGGATGATTTTTTTTACCCCAAATGAAAATAGATTACAGCACCTGGTATTGCCAGGCGGTGTCCCATCCAAGTACTAACCAGGCCCGACCGTGCTTAGCTTCCGAGATCAGACGAGATCGGGCGTGTTCACGGTGGTGTGGCCTTAATCAATTGCACCTGGCACCAGACAGGACTTTAAACAGGAGAAAGGATGATTTTTTTTACCCCAAATGAAAATAGATTACAGCACCTGGTATTGCCAGGCGGTGTCCCATCCAAGTACTAACCAGGCCCGACCGTGCTTAGCTTCCGAGATCAGACGAGATCGGGCGTGGTCACGGTGGTGTGGCCTTAAGCAATTACTCATGGCACCAGACAGGACTTTAAACAGGAGAAAGGATGATTTTTTTTACCACAAATGAAAATAGATTACAGCACCTGGTATTCCCAGGCGGTCTCCCATCCAAGTACTAACCAGGCCCGACCGTGCTTAGCTTCCGAGATCAGACGAGATCGGGCGTGTAGCCTTAAGCAATTGCACCTGGCACCAGACAGGACTTTAAACAGGAGAAAGGATGATTTTTTTTACCCCAAATGAAAATAGATTACAGCACCTGGTATTGCCAGGCGGTGTCCCATCCAAGTACTAACCAGGCCCGACCGTGCTTAGCTTCCGAGATCAGACGAGATCGGGCGTGTTCACGGTGGTGTGGCCTTAAGCAATTACTCATGGCACCAGACAGGACTTTAAACAGGAGAAAGGATGATTTTTTTTACCACAAATGAAAATAGATTACAGCACCTGGTATTCCCAGGCGGTCTCCCATCCAAGTACTAACCAGGCCCGACCGTGCTTAGCTTCCGAGATCAGACGAGATCGGGCGTGTTCACGGTGGTGTGGCCTTAAGCAATTGCACCTGGCACCAGACAGGACTTTAAACAGGAGAAAGGATGATTTTTTTTACCCCAAATGAAAATAGATTACAGCACCTGGTATTCCCAGGCGGTCTCCCATCCAAGTACTAACCAGGCCCGACCGTGCTTAGCTTCCGAGATCAGACGAGATCGGGCGTGGTCACGGTGGTGTGGCCTTAAGCAGTTGCACCGGGCACCAGACAGGACTTTAAACAGGAGAAAGGATGATTTTTTTTTACCCCAAATGAAAATAGATTACAGCACCTGGTATTCCCAGGCGGTCTCCCATCCAAGTAATAACCAGGCCCGACCGTGCTTAGCTTCCGAGATCAGACGAGATCGGGCGTGTCCACGGTGGTGTGGCCTTAAGCAATTTCACCTGGCACCAGACAGGACTTTAAACAGGAGAAAGGATGATTTTTTTTACCCCAAATGAAAATAGATTACAGCACCTGGTATTCCCAGGCGGTCTCCCATCCAAGTACTAACCAGCCCCGACCGTGCTTAGCTTCCGAGATCAGACGAGATCGGGCGTGTTCACGGTGGTGTGGCCTTAAGCAATTACTCATGGCACCAGACAGGACTTTAAACAGGAGAAAGGATGATTTTTTTTACCACAAATGAAAATAGATTACAGCACCTGGTATTCCCAGGCGGTCTCCCATCCAAGTACTAACCAGGCCCGACCGTGCTTAGCTTCCGAGATCAGACGAGATCGGGCGTGTTCATGGTGGTGTGGCCTTAAGCAATTACTCATGACACCAGACAGGACATTAAACAGGAGAAAGGATGATTTTTTTTACCACAAATGAAAATAAATTACAGCACCTGGTATTCCCAGGCGGTCTCCCATCCAAGTAATAACCAGGCCCGACCGTGCTTAGCTTCCGAGATCAGACGAGATCGGGCGTGTTCACGGTGGTGTGGCCTTAATCAATTGCACCTGGCACCAGACAGGACTTTAAACAGGAGAAAGGATGATTTTTTTTACCCCAAATGAAAATAGATTACAGCACCTGGTATTGCCAGTCGGTGTCCCATCCAAGTACTAACCAGGCCCGACCGTGCTTAGCTTCCGAGATCAGACGAGATCGGGCGTGTAGCCTTAAGCAATTACTCATGGCACCAGACAGGACTTTAAACAGGAGAAAAGATGATTTTTTTTACCCCAAATGAAAATAGATTACAGCAGCTGGTAT
>NC_140271.1:28059664-28062164 GCF_964030765.1 Micromesistius poutassou
CCTTTCTCCTGTTTAAAGTCCTGTCTGGTGCCAGGAGCAATTGATTACGGCCACACCACCGTGAACACGCCCGATCTCGTCTGATCTCGGATGCTAAGCACGGTCGGGCCTGGTTAGTACTTGGATGGGAGACCGCCTGGGAATAGCAGGTGCTGTAAGCTATTTTCATTTGGGGTAAAAAAAATCATCCTTTCTCCTGTTTAAAGTCCTGTCTGATGCCAGGAGTAATTGCTTACGGCCACCCCACCGTGAACACGCCCGATCTCGTCTGATCTCGGAAGCTAAGCACGGTCAGGCCTGGTTAGTACTTGGATGGAAGACCGCCCGGGAATACCAGGTGCTGTAATCTATTTTCATTTGGGGTAAAAAAAATCATCCTTTCTCCTGTTTAAAGTCCTGTCTGGTGCCAGGAGCATTTGCTTACGACCACACCAACTGCGAACACGCCCGATCTCGTCTGATCTCGGAAGCTAAGCACGGTCGGGCATGGTTAGTACCTGGATGGGAGACCGCCTGGGAATACCAGGTGCTGTAAGCTATTTTCATTTGGGGTAAAAAAAATCATCCTTTCTCCTGTTTAAAGTCCTGTCTGGTGCCCGGAGCAATTGCTTACGGCCACCCCACCGTAAACACGCCCGATCTCGTCTGATCTCGGAAGCTAAGCACGGTCGGGCCTGGTTAATACTTGGATGGGAGACCGCCTGGGAATACCAGGTGCTGTAAGCTATTTTCATTTGGGGTAAAAAAAAATCATCCTTTCTCCTGTTTAAAGTCCTGTCTGGTGCCAGGAGCAATTGCTTACGGCCACACCACCGGGAACAAGCCCGATCTCGTCTGATCTCGGAAGCTAAGAATGGTCGGGCCTGGTTAGTACCTGGATGGGAGACCGCCTAGGATTACCAGGTGCTGTAAGCGATTTTCATTTGGGGTAAAAAAAATCATCCTTTCTCCTGTTTAAAGTCCTGTCTGGTGCCAGGAGCAATTGCTTACGGCCACACCACCGTGAACACGCCCGATCTCTTCTGATTTCGGAAGCTAAGCACAGTCGGGCCTGGTTAGTACTTGGATGGGAGACCGCCTGGGAATACCAGGTGCTATAATCTATTTTCATTTGGGGTAAAAAAAATGATCCTTTCTCCTGTTTAAAGTCCTGTCTGGTGCCAGGAGCAATTCCTTACGGCCACACCACTGCGAACACGCCCGATCTCGTCTGATCTCGGAAGCTAAGCACGGTCGGGCCTGGTTAGTACCTGGATGGGAGACCGCCTGGTAATATCAGGTGCTGTATTCATTTGGGGTAAAAAAAATCATCCTTTCTCCTGTTTAAAGTCCTGTCTGGTGCCAGGAGTAATTGCTTACGGCCACACCACTGCGACCACGCCCGATATCGTCTGATCTCGGAAGCTAAGCACGGTCGGGCCTGGTTAGTACCTGGATGGGAGACCGCCTGGGAATACCAGGTGCTGTAAGCTATTTTCATTTGGGGTAAAAAAAATCATCCTTTCTCCTGTTTAAAGTCCTGTCTGGTGCCATGATCAATTGCTTAAGGCCACACCACCGTGAACACCCCCGATCTCGTCTGATCTCGGAAGCTAAGCACGGTCAGGCCTGGTTAGTACTTGGATGGGAGACCCCCTGGGAATACCAGGTGCTGTAATCTATTTTCATTTGGGGTAAAAAAAATGATCCTTTCTCCTGTTTAAAGTCCTGTCTGGTGCCAGGAGCAATTGCTCACGGCCACACCACTGCGAACACGCCCGATCTCGTCTGATCTCGGAAGCTAAGCACGGTCGGGGCTGGTTAGTACCTGGATGGGAGACCGCCTGGGAATACCAGGTGCTGTAAGCTATTTTCATTTGGGGTAAAAAAAATCATCCTTTCTCCTGTTTAACGTCCTGTCTGGTGCCAGGAGCAATTGCTTACGGCCACACCACCATGAACACGCCCGATCTCGTCTGTTCTCGGAAGCTAAGCACGGTTGGGCCTGGTTAGTACCTGGATGGGACACCGCCTGGGAATACCAGGTGCTGTAAGCTATTTTCATTTGGGTTAAAAAAAATCATCCTTTCTCCTGTTTAAAGTCCTGTCTGGTGCCCGGAGCAATTGCTTACGGCAACCCCACCGTGAACACGCCCGATCTCGTCTGATCTCGGAAGCTAAGCACGGTCGGGCCTGGTTAGTACTTGGATGGGAGACAGCTTGGGAATACCAGGTGCTGTAATCTATTTTCATTTGGGGTAAAAAAAATGATCCTTTCTCCTGTTTAAAGACCTGTCTGGTGCCATGAGCATTTGCTTACGGCCACACCACCGCGAACACGCCCGATCTCGTCTGATCTCGGAAGCTAAGCACGGTCGGGCCTGGTTAGTACTTGGATGGGAGACCGCCTGGGAATACCAGGTGCTGTAATCTATTTTCATTTGGGGTAAAAAAAATCATCCTTTCTCCTGTTTAAAGTCCTGTCTGGTGCCAGGAGCAAATGCTTACGGCCACACCACTG
>NC_140271.1:28074364-28079364 GCF_964030765.1 Micromesistius poutassou
TTTACCCCAAATGAAAATAGATTACAGCACCTGGTATTCCCAAGCGGTCTCCCATCCAAGTACTAACCAGGCCCGACCGTGCTTAGCTTCCGAGACCAGACGAGATCAGGCGTGTTCACGGTGGTGTGGCCGTAAGCAATTGCTCCTGGCACCAGACAGGACTTTAAACAGGAGAAAGGATCATTTTTTTTACCCCAAATGAAAATAGATTACAGCACCTGGTATTCCCAGGCGGTCTCCCATCCAGGTACTAACCAGGCCCGACCGTGCTTAGCTTCCGAGATCAGACGAGATCGGGCGTGTTCACAGTGGTGTGGCCGTAAGCAATTGCTTTTGGCACCAGACAGGACTTTAAACAGGAGAAAGGATCATTTTTTTTACCCCAAATGAATACAGCACCTGGTATTCCCAGGCGGTCTCCCATCCAGGTACTAACCAGGCCCGACCGTGCTTAGCTTCCGAGATCAGACGAGATCGGGCGTGTTCACAGTGGTGTGGCCGTAAGCAATTGCTATTGGCACCAGACAGGACTTTAAACAGGAGAAAGGATCATTTTTTTTACCCCAAATGAATACAGCACCTGGTATTCCCAGGCGGTCTCCCATCCAGGTACTAACCAGGCCCGACCGTGCTTAGCTTCCGAGATCAGACGAGATCGGGCGTGTTCGCAGTGGTGTGGCCGTAAGCAATTACTCCTGGCACCAGACAGGACTTTAAACAGGAGAAAGGATCATTCTTTTTACCCCAAATGAAAATAGATTACAGCACCTGGTATTCCCAGGCGGTCTCCCATCCATGTACTAACCAGGCCTGACCGTGCTTAGCTTCCGAGATCAGACGAGATCGGACGTGTTCACGGTGGTGTGGCCGTAAGCATTTGCTCCTGGCACCAGACAGGACTTTAAACAGGAGAAAGGATCATTTTTTTTACCCCAAATGAAAATAGCTTACAGCACCTGGTATTCCCAGGCGGTCTCCCATCCAGGTACTAACCAGGCCCGACCGTGCTTAGCTTCCGAGATCAGACGAGATCGAGCGTGTTCGCAGTGGTGTGGCCGTAAGAAATTGCTCCTGGCACCAGACAGGACTTTAAACAGGAGAAAGGATCATTTTTTTTACCCCAAATGAAAATAGATTACAGCACCTGGTATTCCCAGGTGGTCTCCCATCCAAGTACTAACCAGGCCCGACCGTGCTTAGCTTCCGAGATCAGACGAGATCGGGCGTGTTCACGGTGGTGTGGCTGTAAGCAATTGCTCCTGGCACCAGACAGGACTTTAAACAGGAGAAAGGATCATTTTTTTTACCCCAAATGAAAATAGCTTACAGCACCTGGTATTCCCAGGCGGTCTCCCATCCAGGTACTAACCAGGCCCGACCGTGCTTAGCTTCCGAGATCAGACGAGATCGGGCGTGTTCGCAGTGGTGTGGCCGCAAGCAATTGCTCCTGGCACCAGACAGGACCATTTTTTTTTACCCCAAATGAAATTAGATTACAGCACCTGGTATTCCCAAGCGGTCTCCCATCCAAGTACTAACCAGGCCCGACCATGCTTAGGTTCCGAGATCAGACGAGATCGGGCGTGTTCCCGGTGGTGTGGCCGTAAGCAATTGCTCCTGGCACCAGACAGGACTTTAAACAGGAGAAAGGATGATTTTTTTTACCCCAAATGAAAATAGCTTACAGCACCTGGTATTCCCAGGCGGTCTCCCATCCAGGTACTAAGCAGGCCCGACCGTGCTTAGCTTCCGAGACCAGACGAGATCGGGCGTGTTTGCAGTGGTGTGGCCGTAAGCAATTGCTCCTGGCACCAGACAGGACTTTAAACAGGAGAAAGGATCATTTTTTTTGCCACAAATGAAAATAGATTACAGCACCTGGTATTCCCAGGCGGTCTCCCATCCAGGTACTAACCAGGCCCGACCGTGCTTAGCTTCCGAGATCAGACGAGATCAGGCGTGTTGGCAGTGGTGTGGCCGTAAGCAATTACTCCTGGCACCAGACAGGACTTTAAACAGGAGAAAGGATGATTTTTTTTTACCCCAAATGAAAATAGCTTACAGCACCTAGTATTCCCAGGCGGTCTCCCATCCAGGTACTAACCAGGCCCTACCATGCTTAGCTTCCGAGATCAGACGAGATCGGGCGTGTTCGCAGTGGTGTGGCCGTAAGCAATTGCTCCTGGCACCAGACAGGACTTTAAACAGGAGAAAGGATCATTTTTTTTACCCCAAATGAAAATAGATTACAGCACCTGGTATTCCCAGGCGGTCTCCCATCCAAGTACTAACTAGCCCCGACCGTGCTTAGCTTCCGAGATCAGACGAGATCGGGCGTGTTCACGGTGGTGTGGCCGTAAGCAATTGCTCCTGGCACCAGACAGGACTTTAAACAGGAGAAAGGATGATTTTTTTTACCCCAAATGAAAATAGCTTACAGCACCTGGTATTCCCATTCTGTCTCCCATCCAGGTAATCACCAGCCCCGACCGTGCTTAGCTTCCGAGATCAGACAAGATCGGGCGTGTTCGCAGTGGTGTGGCCGTAAGCAATTGCTCCTGGCACCAGACAGGACTTTAAACAGGAGAAAGGATCTTTTTTTTTTACCCCAAATGAAAATAGATTACAGCACCGGGTATTCCCAGGTGGTCTCCCATCCAAGTACTAACCAGGCCCGACCGTTCTTAGCTTCCGAGATCAGACGAGATCGGGCGCGTTCGCAGTGGTGTGGCCGTAAGCAATTGCTCCTGGCACCAGACAGGACTTTAAACAGGAGAAAGGATGATTTTTTTTTACCCCAAATGAAAATAGATTACAGCACCTGGTATTCCCAGGCGGTCTCCCATCCAAGTACTAACCAGGCCCGACCGTGCTTAGCTTCCGAGATCAGACGAGATCGGGCGTGTTCACGGTGGTGTGGCCGTAAGCAATTGCTCCTGGCACCAGACAGGACTTTAAACAGGAGAAAGGATCATTTTTTTTACCCCAAATGAAAATAGATTACCGCACCTGGTATTCCCAGGCGGTCTCCCATCCAAGTACTAACCAGCCCCGACCGTGCTTAGCTTCCGATATCAGACGAGATCGGGCGTGTTCACGGTGGTGTGGCCGTAAGCAATTGCTCCTGGCACCAGACAGGACTTTAAACAGGAGAAAGGATGATTTTTTTTACCCCAAATGAAAATAGCTTACAGCACCTGGTATTCCCAGGCGGTCTCCCATCCAGGTACTAACCAGGCCCGACCGTGCTTAGCTTCCGAGATCAGACGAGATCGGCCGTGTTCGCAGTGGTGTGGCCGTAAGCAATTGCTCCTGGCACCAGACAGGACTTTAAACAGGAGAAAGGATCATTTTTTTTACCCCAAATGAAAATAGATTACAGCACCTGGTATTCCCAGGCGGTCTCCCATCCAAGTACTAACCAGACCCGACCGTGCTTAGCTTCCGAGATCAGACGAGATCGGGCGTGTTCACGGTGGTGTGGCCGTAAGCAATTGCTCCTGGCACCAGACAGGACTTTAAACAGGAGAAAGGATGATTTTTTTTACCCCAAATGAAAATAGCTTACAGCACCTGGTATTCCCATTCTGTCTCCCATCCAGGTAATCACCAGGCCCGACCGTGCTTAGCTTCCGAGATCAGACAAGATCGGGCGTGTTCGCAGTGGTGTGGCCGTAAGCAATTGCTCCTGGCACCAGACAGGACTTTAAACAGGAGAAAGGATCATTTTTTTTACCCCAAATGAAAACAGCACCTGGTATTCCCAGGCGGTCTCCCATCCGGGTACTAACCAGGCCCGAACGTGCTTAGCTTCCGAGATCAGACGAGATCGGGCGTGTTCCCGGTGGTGTCGCCGTAAGCAATTGCTCCTGGCACCAGACAGGACTTTAAACAGGAGAAAGGATGATTTTTTTTACCCCCAATGAAAATAGCTTACAGCACCTGGTATTCCTAGGCGGTCTCCCATCCAGGTACTAACCAGACCCGACCGTTCTTAGCTTCCGAGATCAGACGAGATCGGGCGTGTTCGCAGTGGTGTGGCCGTAAGCAATTGCTCCTGGCACCAGACAGGACTTTAAACAGGAGAAAGGATGATTTTTTTTTACCCCAAATGAAAATAGATTACAGCACCTGGTATTCCCAGGCGGTCTCCCATCCAAGTACTAACCAGGCCCGACCGTGCTTAGCTTCCGAGATCAGACGAGATCGGGCGTGTTCACGGTGGTGTGGCCGTAAGCAATTGCTCCTGGCACCAGACAGGACTTTAAACAGGAGAAAGGATCATTTTTTTTACCCCAAATGAAAATAGATTACAGCACCTGGTATTCCCAGGCGGTCTCCCATCCAAGTACTAACCAGGCCCGACCGTGCTTAGCTTCCGAGATCAGACGAGGTCGGGCGTGTTCACGGTGGTGTGGCCGTAAGCAATTGCTCCTGGCACCAGACAGGACTTTAAACAGGAGAAAGGATGATTTTTTTTACCCCAAATGAATACAGCACCTGGTATTCCCAGGCGGTCTCCCATCCAGGTACTAACCAGGCCCGACCGTGCTTAGCTTCCGAGATCAGACGAGATCGGGCGTGTTCCCGGTGGTGTGGCCGTAAGCAATTACTCCTGGCACCAGACAGGACTTTAAACAGGAGAAAGGATGATTTTTTTTACCCCAAATGAAAATAGCTTACAGCACCTGGTATTCCTAGGCGGTCTCCCATCCAGGTACTAACCAGGCCCGACCGTTCTTAGCTTCCGAGATCAGACGAGATCGGGCGTGTTCGCAGTGGTGTGGCCGTAAGCAATTGCTCCTGGCACCAGACAGGACTTTAAACAGGAGAAAGGATGATTTTTTTTACCCCAAATGAAAATAGATTACAGCACCTGGTATTCCCAGGCGGTCTCCCATCCAAGTACTAACCAGGCCCGACCGTGCTTAGCTTCCGAGATCAGACGAGATCGGGCGTGTTCACGGTGGTGTGGCCGTAAGCAATTGCTCCTGGCACCA
>NC_140271.1:28084364-28099364 GCF_964030765.1 Micromesistius poutassou
GTAAGCAATTGCTCCTGGCACCAGACAGGACTTTAAACAGGAGAAAGGATCATTTTTTTTACCCCAAATGAAAATAGATTACAGCACCTGGTATTCCCAGGCGGTCTCCCATCCAAGTACTAACCAGACCCGACCGTGCTTAGCTTCCGAGATCAGACGAGATCGGGCGTGTTCACGGTGCTGTGGCCGTAAGCAATTGCTCCTGGCACCAGACAGGACTTTAAACAGGAGAAAGGATGATTTTTTTTACCCCAAATGAAAATAGCTTACAGCACCTGGTATTCCCATTCTGTCTCCCATCCAGGTAATCACCAGGCCCGACCGTGCTTAGCTTCCGAGATCAGACAAGATCGGGCGTGTTCGCAGTGGTGTGGCCGTAAGCAATTGCTCCTGGCACCAGACAGGACTTTAAACAGGAGAAAGGATCATTTTTTTTACCCCAAATGAAAACAGCACCTGGTATTCCCAGGCGGTCTCCCATCCGGGTACTAACCAGGCCCGAACGTGCTTAGCTTCCGAGATCAGACGAGATCGGGCGTGTTCCCGGTGGTGTCGCCGTAAGCAATTGCTCCTGGCACCAGACAGGACTTTAAACAGGAGAAAGGATGATTTTTTTTACCCCAAATGAAAATAGCTTACAGCACCTGGTATTCCTAGGCGGTCTCCCATCCAGGTACTAACCAGACCCGACCGTTCTTAGCTTCCGAGATCAGACGAGATCGGGCGTGTTCGCAGTGGTGTGGCCGTAAGCAATTGCTCCTGGCACCAGACAGGACTTTAAACAGGAGAAAGGATGATTTTTTTTTACCCCAAATGAAAATAGATTACAGCACCTGGTATTCCCAGGCGGTCTCCCATCCAAGTACTAACCAGGCCCGACCGTGCTTAGCTTCCGAGATCAGACGAGATCGGGCGTGTTCACGGTGGTGTGGCCGTAAGCAATTGCTCCTGGCACCAGACAGGACTTTAAACAGGAGAAAGGATGATTTTTTTTACCCCAAATGAAAATAGATTACAGCACCTGGTATTCCCAGGCGGTCTCCCATCCAAGTACTAACCAGGCCCGACCGTGCTTAGCTTCCGAGATCAGACGAGATCAGGCGTGTTCACGGTGGTGTGGCCGTAAGCAATTGCGCCTGGCACCAGACAGGACTTTAAACAGGAGAAAGGATCATTTTTTTTACCCCAAATGAAAATAGATTACAGGACCTGGTATTCCCAGGCGGTCTCCCATCCAAGTACTAACCAGGCCCGACCGTGCTTAGCTTCCGAGATCAGACGAGATCGGGCGTGTTCACGGTGGTGTGGCCGTAAGCAATTGCTCCTGGCACCAGACAGGACTTTAAACAGGAGAAAGGATCATTTTTTTTACCCCAAATGAAAATAGATTACAGCACCTGGTATTCCCAGGCGGTCTCCCATCCAAGTACTAACCAGGCCCGACCGTGCTTAGCTTCCGAGATCAGACGAGGTCGGGCGTGTTCACGGTGGTGTGGCCGTAAGCAATTGCTCCTGGCACCAGACAGGACTTTAAACAGGAGAAAGGATGATTTTTTTTACCCCAAATGAATACAGCACCTGGTATTCCCAGGCGGTCTCCCATCCAGATACTAACCAGGCCCGACCATGCTTAGCTTCCGAGATCAGACGAGATCGGGCGTGTTCCCGGTGGTGTGGCCGTAAGCAATTACTCCTGGCACCAGACAGGACTTTAAACAGGAGAAAGGATGATTTTTTTTACCCCAAATGAAAATAGCTTACAGCACCTGGTATTCCTAGGCGGTCTCCCATCCAGGTACTAACCAGGCCCGACCGTTCTTAGCTTCCGAGATCAGACGAGATCGGGCGTGTTCGCAGTGGTGTGGCCGTAAGCAATTGCTCCTGGCACCAGACAGGACTTTAAACAGGAGAAAGGATGATTTTTTTTACCCCAAATGAAAATAGATTACAGCACCTGGTATTCCCAGGCGGTCTCCCATCCAAGTACTAACCAGGCCCGACCGTGCTTAGCTTCCGAGATCAGACGAGATCAGGCGTGTTCACGGTGGTGTGGCCGTAAGCAATTGCGCCTGGCACCAGACAGGACTTTAAACAGGAGAAAGGATCATTTTTTTTACCCCAAATGAAAATAGATTACAGGACCTGGTATTCCCAGGCGGTCTCCCATCCAAGTACTAACCAGGCCCGACCGTGCTTAGCTTCCGAGATCAGACGAGATCGGGCGTGTTCACGGTGGTGTGGCCGTAAGCAATTGCTCCTGGCACCAGACAGGACTTTAAACAGGAGAAAGGATGATTTTTTTTACCCCAAATGAAAATAGCTTACAGTACCTGGTATTCCCAGGCGGTCTCCCATCCAGGTAGTAACCAGGCCCGACCGTGCTTAGCTTCCGAGATCAGACGCGATCGGGCGTGTTCGCAGTGGTGTGGCCGTAAGCAATTGCTCCTGGCACCAGACAGGACTTTAAACAGGAGAAAGGATAATTTTTTTTACCCCAAATGAAAATAGATTTCAGCACCTGGTATTCCCAGGCGGTCTCCCATCCAAGTACTAACCAGGCCCGACCGTGCTTAGCTTCCGAGATCAGACGAGGTCGGGCGTGTTCACGGTGGTGTGGCCGTAAGCAATTGCTCCTGGCACCAGACAGGACTTTAAACATGAGAAAGGATGATTTTTTTTACCCCAAATGAATACAGCACCTGGTAATCCCAGGCGGTCTCCCATCCAGGTACTAACCAGGCCCGACCGTGCTTAGCTTCCGAGATCAGACGAGATTGGGCGTGTTCACGGTGGTGTGGCCGTAAGCAATTGCTCCTGGCACCAGACAGGACTTTACACAGGAGAAAGGATGATTTTTTTACCCCAAATGAAAATATCTTACAGCACCTGGTATTCCCAGGCGGTCTCCCATCCAGGTACTAACCAGGCCCGACCGTGCTTAGCTTCCGAGATCAGACGAAATCGGGCGTGTTCGCAGTGGTGTGGCCGTAAGCAATTACTCCTGGCACCAGACAGGACTTTAAACAGGAGAAAGGATCATTTTTTTTACCCCAAATGAAAATAGATTACAGCACCTGGTATTCCCAGGCGGTCTCCCATCCAGGTACTAACCAGGCCCGACCGTGCTTAGCTTCCGAGATCAGACGAGATCAGGCGTGTTCGCAGTGGTGTGGCCGTAAGCAATTGCTCCTGGCACCAGACAGGACTTTAAACAGGAGAAAGGATCATTTTTTTCACCCCAAATGAAAATAGATTACAGCACCTGGTATTCCCAACCGTACTCCCATCCAAGTACTAACCAGGCCCGACCGTGCTTAGCTTCCGAGATCAGACGAGATCGGGCGTGTTCACGGCGGTGTGGCCGTAAGCAATTGCTCCTGGCACCAGACAGGACTTTAAACAGGAGAAAGGATTTTTTTTTTTACCCCAAATGAAAATAGTTTACAGCACGTAGTATTCCCAGGCGGTCTCCCATCCAAGTACTAACCAGGCCCGACCGTGCTTAGCTTCCGAGATCAGACGAGATCGGGCGTGTTCACGGTGGTGTGGCCGTAAGCAATTGCTCCTGGCACCAGACAGGACTTTAAACAGGAGAAAGGATGATTTTTTTTACCCCAAATGAAAATAGCTTACAGCACCTGGTATTCCCAGGCGGTCTCCCATCCAGGTACTAACCAGGCCCGACCGTGCTTAGCTTCCGAGATCAGACGAGATCGGGCGTGTTCGCAGTGGTGTGGCCGTAAGCAATTGCTCCTGGCACCAGACAGGACTTTAAACAGGAGAAAGGATGATTTTTTTTACCCCAAATGAAAATAGCTTACAGCACCTGGTATTCCCAGGCGGTCTCCCATCCAAGTACTAACGAGGCCTGACCGTGCTTAGCTTCCGAGATCAGACGAGATCGGGGGTGTTCACGGTGGTGTGGCCGTAAGCAATTGCTCCTGGCACCAGACAGGACTTTAAACATGAGAAAGGATGATTATTTTTACCCCAAATGAAAATAGGTTACAGCACCTGGTACTCCCAGGCGGTCTCCCATCCAGGTACTAACCAGGCCCGACCGTGCTTAGCTTCCGAGATCAGACGAGATCGGGCGTGTTCGCTGTGGTGTGGCCGCAAGCAATTTCTCCCGGCACCAGACAGGACTTTAAACAGGAGAAAGGATGATTTTTTTTACCCCAAATGAATACAGCACCTGGTAATCCCAGGCGGTGTCCCATCCAGGTACTAACCAGGCCCGACCGTGCTTAGCTTCCGAGATCAGACGAGATCGGGCGTGTTCACGGTGGTGTGGCCGTAAGCAATTTCTCCTGGCACCAGACAGGACTTAAAACAGGAGAAAGGATGATTTTTTGTACCCCAAATGAAAATAGCTTACAGCACCTGGTATTCCCAGGCGGTCTCCCATCCAGGTACTAACCAGGCCCGACCGTGCTTAGCTTCCGAGATCAGACGAGATTGGGCGTGTTCGCAGTGGTGTGGCCGTAAGCAATTACTCCTGGCACCAGACAGGGCTTTAAACAGGAGAAAGGATCATTTTTTTTACCCAAAATGAAAATAGATTACAGCACCTGGTATTCCCAGGCGGTCTCCCATCCAAGTACTAACCAGGCCCGACCATGCTTAGCTTCCGAGATCAGACGAGATCGGGCGTGTTCCCGGTGGTGTGGCCGTAAGCAAATGCTCCTGGCACCAGACAGGACTTTAAACAGGAGAAAGGATGATTTTTTTTACCCCAAATGAAAATTGCTTACAGCACCTGGTATTCCCAGGCGGTCTCCCATCCAGGTACTAACCAGCCCCGACCGTGCTTAGCTTCCGAGATCAGACGTGATCGGGCGTGTTCCCGGTGGTGTGGCCGTAAGCAATTGCTCCTGGCACCAGACATGACTTTAAATAGGAGAAAGGATCATTTTTTTTACCCAAAATGAAAATAGATTACAGCACCTGGTATTCCCAGGCGGTCTCCCATCCAGGTACTAACCAGGCCCGAACGTGCTTAGCTTCCGAGATCAGACGAGATCGGGCGCGTTCGCAGTGGTGTGGCCGTAAGCAATTGCTCCTGGCACCAGACAGGACTTTAAACAGGAGAAAGGATGATTTTTTTTTACCCCAAATGAAAATAGATTACAGCACCTGGTATTCCCAGGCGGTCTCCCATCCAAGTACTAACCAGGCCCGACCGTGCTTAGCTTCCGAGATCAGACCAGATCGGGCGTGTTCACGGTGGTGTGGCCGTAAGCAATTGCTCCTGGCACCAGACAGGACTTTAAACAGGAGAAAGGATGATTTTTTTTACCCCAAATGAAAATAGCTTACAGCACCTGGTATTCCCAGGCGGTCTCCCATCCAGGTACTAACCAGGCCCAACCGTGCTTAGCTTCCGAGATCAGACGAGATCGGCCGTGTTCGCAGTGGTGTGGCCGTAAGCAATTGCTCCTGGCACCAGACAGGACTTTAAACAGGAGAAAGGATCATTTTTTTTACCCCAAATGAAAATAGATTACAGCACCTGGTATTCCCAGGCGGTCTCCCATCCAAGTACTAACCAGACCCGACCGTGCTTAGCTTCCGAGATCAGACGAGATCGGGCGTGTTCACGGTGCTGTGGCCGTAAGCAATTGCTCCTGGCACCAGACAGGACTTTAAACAGGAGAAAGGATGATTTTTTTTACCCCAAATGAAAATAGCTTACAGCACCTGGTATTCCCATTCTGTCTCCCATCCAGGTAATCACCAGGCCCGACCGTGCTTAGCTTCCGAGATCAGACAAGATCGGGCGTGTTCGCAGTGGTGTGGCCGTAAGCAATTGCTCCTGGCACCAGACAGGACTTTAAACAGGAGAAAGGATCATTTTTTTTACCCCAAATGAAAACAGCACCTGGTATTCCCAGGCGGTCTCCCATCCGGGTACTAACCAGGCCCGAACGTGCTTAGCTTCCGAGATCAGACGAGATCGGGCGTGTTCCCGGTGGTGTCGCCGTAAGCAATTGCTCCTGGCACCAGACAGGACTTTAAACAGGAGAAAGGATGATTTTTTTTACCCCAAATGAAAATAGCTTACAGCACCTGGTATTCCTAGGCGGTCTCCCATCCAGGTACTAACCAGACCCGACCGTTCTTAGCTTCCGAGATCAGACGAGATCGGGCGTGTTCGCAGTGGTGTGGCCGTAAGCAATTGCTCCTGGCACCAGACAGGACTTTAAACAGGAGAAAGGATGATTTTTTTTTACCCCAAATGAAAATAGATTACAGCACCTGGTATTCCCAGGCGGTCTCCCATCCAAGTACTAACCAGGCCCGACCGTGCTTAGCTTCCGAGATCAGACGAGATCGGGCGTGTTCACGGTGGTGTGGCCGTAAGCAATTGCTCCTGGCACCAGACAGGACTTTAAACAGGAGAAAGGATCATTTTTTTTACCCCAAATGAAAATAGATTACAGCACCTGGTATTCCCAGGCGGTCTCCCATCCAAGTACTAACCAGGCCCGACCGTGCTTAGCTTCCGAGATCAGACGAGGTCGGGCGTGTTCACGGTGGTGTGGCCGTAAGCAATTGCTCCTGGCACCAGACAGGACTTTAAACAGGAGAAAGGATGATTTTTTTTACCCCAAATGAATACAGCACCTGGTATTCCCAGGCGGTCTCCCATCCAGATACTAACCAGGCCCGACCATGCTTAGCTTCCGAGATCAGACGAGATCGGGCGTGTTCCCGGTGGTGTGGCCGTAAGCAATTACTCCTGGCACCAGACAGGACTTTAAACAGGAGAAAGGATGATTTTTTTTACCCCAAATGAAAATAGCTTACAGCACCTGGTATTCCTAGGCGGTCTCCCATCCAGGTACTAACCAGGCCCGACCGTTCTTAGCTTCCGAGATCAGACGAGATCGGGCGTGTTCGCAGTGGTGTGGCCGTAAGCAATTGCTCCTGGCACCAGACAGGACTTTAAACAGGAGAAAGGATGATTTTTTTTACCCCAAATGAAAATAGATTACAGCACCTGGTATTCCCAGGCGGTCTCCCATCCAAGTACTAACCAGGCCCGACCGTGCTTAGCTTCCGAGATCAGACGAGATCGGGCGTGTTCACGGTGGTGTGGCCGTAAGCAATTGCGCCTGGCACCAGACAGGACTTTAAACAGGAGAAAGGATCATTTTTTTTACCCCAAATGAAAATAGATTACAGGACCTGGTATTCCCAGGCGGTCTCCCATCCAAGTACTAACCAGGCCCGACCGTGCTTAGCTTCCGAGATCAGACGAGATCGGGCGTGTTCACGGTGGTGTGGCCGTAAGCAATTGCTCCTGGCACCAGACAGGACTTTAAACAGGAGAAAGGATGATTTTTTTTACCCCAAATGAAAATAGCTTACAGTACCTGGTATTCCCAGGCGGTCTCCCATCCAGGTAGTAACCAGGCCCGACCGTGCTTAGCTTCCGAGATCAGACGCGATCGGGCGTGTTCGCAGTGGTGTGGCCGTAAGCAATTGCTCCTGGCACCAGACAGGACTTTAAACAGGAGAAAGGATAATTTTTTTTACCCCAAATGAAAATAGATTTCAGCACCTGGTATTCCCAGGCGGTCTCCCATCCAAGTACTAACCAGGCCCGACCGTGCTTAGCTTCCGAGATCAGACGAGGTCGGGCGTGTTCACGGTGGTGTGGCCGTAAGCAATTGCTCCTGGCACCAGACAGGACTTTAAACATGAGAAAGGATGATTTTTTTTACCCCAAATGAATACAGCACCTGGTAATCCCAGGCGGTCTCCCATCCAGGTACTAACCAGGCCCGACCGTGCTTAGCTTCCGAGATCAGACGAGATTGGGCGTGTTCACGGTGGTGTGGCCGTAAGCAATTGCTCCTGGCACCAGACAGGACTTTACACAGGAGAAAGGATGATTTTTTTACCCCAAATGAAAATATCTTACAGCACCTGGTATTCCCAGGCGGTCTCCCATCCAGGTACTAACCAGGCCCGACCGTGCTTAGCTTCCGAGATCAGACGAAATCGGGCGTGTTCGCAGTGGTGTGGCCGTAAGCAATTACTCCTGGCACCAGACAGGACTTTAAACAGGAGAAAGGATCATTTTTTTTACCCCAAATGAAAATAGATTACAGCACCTGGTATTCCCAGGCGGTCTCCCATCCAGGTACTAACCAGGCCCGACCGTGCTTAGCTTCCGAGATCAGACGAGATCAGGCGTGTTCGCAGTGGTGTGGCCGTAAGCAATTGCTCCTGGCACCAGACAGGACTTTAAACAGGAGAAAGGATCATTTTTTTCACCCCAAATGAAAATAGATTACAGCACCTGGTATTCCCAACCGTACTCCCATCCAAGTACTAACCAGGCCCGACCGTGCTTAGCTTCCGAGATCAGACGAGATCGGGCGTGTTCACGGCGGTGTGGCCGTAAGCAATTGCTCCTGGCACCAGACAGGACTTTAAACAGGAGAAAGGATTTTTTTTTTTACCCCAAATGAAAATAGTTTACAGCACGTAGTATTCCCAGGCGGTCTCCCATCCAAGTACTAACCAGGCCCGACCGTGCTTAGCTTCCGAGATCAGACGAGATCGGGCGTGTTCACGGTGGTGTGGCCGTAAGCAATTGCTCCTGGCACCAGACAGGACTTTAAACAGGAGAAAGGATGATTTTTTTTACCCCAAATGAATACAGCACCTGGTAATCCCAGGGGGTCTCCCATCCTGGTACTAACCAGGCCCGACCGTGCTTAGCTTCCGAGATCAGACGAGATCGGGCGTGTTCGCAGTGGTGTGGCCGTAAGCAATTGCTCCTGGCACCAGACAGGACTTTAAACAGGAGAAAGGATCATTTTTTTTACCCCAAATGAAAATAGATTACAGCACCTGGTATTCCCAGGCGGTCTCCCATCCAAGTACTAACCAGGCCCGACCGTGCTTAGCTTCCGAGATCTGACGAGATCGGGCGTGTTCCCGGTGGTGTGGCCGTAAGCAATTGCTCCTTGCACCAGACAGGACTTTAAACAGGAGAAAGGATGATTTTTTTTACCCCAAATGAAAATAGCTTACAGCACCTGGTATTCCCAGGCGGTCTCCCATCCAGGTACTAACCAGGCCCGACCGTGCTTAGCTTCCGAGATCAGACGAGATCGGGCGTGTTCGCAGTGGTGTGGCCGTAAGCAATTGCTGCTGGCACCAGACAGGACTTTAAACAGGAGAAAGGATCATTTTTTTTACCCCAAATGAAAATAGAGTACAGCACCTGGTATTCCCATCCAAGTACTAACGAGGCGTGACCGTGCTTAGCTTCCGAGATCAGACGAGATCGGGCGTGTTCACGGTGGTGTGGCCGTAAGCAATTGCTCCTGGCACCAGACAGGACTTTAAACAGGAGAAAGGATGATTTTTTTTACCCCAAATGAAAATAGCTTACAGCACCTGGTATTCCCAGGCGGTCTCCCATCCAGGTACTAACCAGGCCCGACCGTGCTTAGCTTCCGAGATCAGACGAGATCGGGCGTGTTCGCAGTGGTGTGGCCGTAAGCAATTGCTCCTGGCACCAGACAGGACTTTAAACAGGAGAAAGGATGATTTTTTTTACCCCAAATGAAAATAGCTTACAGCACCTGGTATTCCCAGGCGGTCTCCCATCCAAGTACTAACGAGGCCTGACCGTGCTTAGCTTCCGAGATCAGACGAGATCGGGCGTGTTCACGGTGGTGTGGCCGTAAGCAATTGCTCCTGGCACCAGACAGGACTTTAAACATGAGAAAGGATGATTATTTTTACCCCAAATGAAAATAGGTTACAGCACCTGGTACTCCCAGGCGGTCTCCCATCCAGGTACTAACCAGGCCCGACCGTGCTTAGCTTCCGAGATCAGACGAGATCGGGCGTGTTCGCTGTGGTGTGGCCGCAAGCAATTTCTCCCGGCACCAGACAGGACTTTAAACAGGAGAAAGGATGATTTTTTTTACCCCAAATGAATACAGCACCTGGTAATCCCAGGCGGTGTCCCATCCAGGTACTAACCAGGCCCGACCGTGCTTAGCTTCCGAGATCAGACGAGATCGGGCGTGTTCACGGTGGTGTGGCCGTAAGCAATTTCTCCTGGCACCAGACAGGACTTAAAACAGGAGAAAGGATGATTTTTTGTACCCCAAATGAAAATAGCTTACAGCACCTGGTATTCCCAGGCGGTCTCCCATCCAGGTACTAACCAGGCCCGACCGTGCTTAGCTTCCGAGATCAGACGAGATTGGGCGTGTTCGCAGTGGTGTGGCCGTAAGCAATTACTCCTGGCACCAGACAGGGCTTTAAACAGGAGAAAGGATCATTTTTTTTACCCAAAATGAAAATAGATTACAGCACCTGGTATTCCCAGGCGGTCTCCCATCCAAGTACTAACCAGGCCCGACCATGCTTAGCTTCCGAGATCAGACGAGATCGGGCGTGTTCCCGGTGGTGTGGCCGTAAGCAAATGCTCCTGGCACCAGACAGGACTTTAAACAGGAGAAAGGATGATTTTTTTTACCCCAAATGAAAATTGCTTACAGCACCTGGTATTCCCAGGCGGTCTCCCATCCAGGTACTAACCAGCCCCGACCGTGCTTAGCTTCCGAGATCAGACGAGATCGGGCGTGTTCCCGGTGGTGTGGCCGTAAGCAATTGCTCCTGGCACCAGACATGACTTTAAATAGGAGAAAGGATCATTTTTTTTACCCAAAATGAAAATAGATTACAGCACCTGGTATTCCCAGGCGGTCTCCCATCCAGGTACTAACCAGGCCCGAACGTGCTTAGCTTCCGAGATCAGACGAGATCGGGCCTGTTCGCAGTGGTGTGGCCGTAATCAATTGCTCCTGGCACCAGACAGGACTTTAAACAGGAGAAAGGATGATTTTTTTTACCCCAAATGAAAATAGCTTACAGCACCTGGTATTCCCAGGCGGTCTCCCATCCAGGTACTAACCAGGCCCTACCGTGCTTAGCTTCCGAGATCAAACGAGATCGGGCGTGTTCGCAGTGGTGTGGCCGTAAGCAATTGCTCCTGGCACCAGACAGGACTTTAAACAGGAGAAAGGATCATTTTTTTTACCCCAAATGAAAATAGCTTACAGCACCTGGTATTCCCAGGCGGTCCTCCATCCAGGTACTAACCAGACCCGACCGTGCTTAGCTTCCGAGATCAGACGAGATCGGGCGTGTTCGCAGTGGTGTGGCCGTAAGCAATTGCTCCTGGCACCAGACAGGACTTTAAACAGGAGAAAGGATCATTTTTTTTACCCCAAATGAAAATAGATTACAGCACCTGGTATTCCCAGGCGGTCTCCCATCCAAGTACTAACCAGGCCCGACCGTGCTTAGCTTCCGAGATCTGACGAGATCGGGCGTGTTCGCTGTGGTGTGGCCGCAAGCAATTGCTCCCGGCACCAGACAGGACTTTAAACAGGAGAAAGGATGATTTTTTTTACCCCAAATGAATACAGCACCTGGTAATCCCAGGCGATGTCCCATCCAGGTACTAACCAGGCCCGACCGTGCTTAGCTTCCGAGATCAGACGAGATCGGGCGTGTTCGCAGTGGTGTGGCCGTAAGAAATTGCTCCTGGCACCAGACAGGACTTTAAACAGGAGAAAGGATCATTTTTTTTTACCCCAAATGAAAATAGATTACAGTACCTGGTATTCCCAGGCGGTCTCCCATCCAAGTACTAACCAATCTCGACCGTGCTTAGCTTCCGAGATCAGACGAGATCGGGCGTGTTCACGGTGGTGTGGCCGTAAGCAATTGCTCCTGGCACCAGACAGGACTTTAAACATGAGAAAGGATGATTTTTTTTACCCCAAATGAAAATAGCTTACAGCACCTGGTACTCCCAGGCGGTCTCCCATCCAGGTACTAACCAGGCCCGACCGTGCTTAGCTTCCGAGATCAGACGAGATCGGGCGTGTTCGCTGTGGTGTGGCCGCAAGCAATTGCTCCCGGCACCAGACAGGACTTTAAACAGGAGAAAGGATGATTTTTTTTTACCCCAAATGAATACAGCACCTGGTAATCCCAGGCGGTGTACCATCCAGGTACTAACCAGGCCCGACCGTGCTTAGCTTCCGAGATCAGACGAGATCGGTCGTGTTCACGGTGGTGTGGCCGTAAGCAATTTCTCCTGGCACCAGACAGGACTTAAAACAGGAGAAAGGATGATTTTTTTTACCCCAAATGAAAATAGATTACAGCACCTGGTATTCCCAGGCGGTCTCCCATCCAAGTACTAACCAGGCCCGACCATGCTTAGCTTCCGAGATCAGACGAGATCGGGCGTGTTCCCGGTGGTGTGGCCGTAAGCAATTGCTCCTGGCACCAGACAGGACTTTAAACAGGAGAAAGGATGATTTTTTTTACCCCAAATGAAAATAGCTTACAGCACCTGGTATTCCCAGGCGGTCTCCCATCCAGGTACTAACCAGCCCCGACCGTGCTTAGCTTCCGAGATCAGACGAGATCGGGCGTGTTCCCGGTGGTGTGGCCGTAAGCAATTGCTCCTGGCACCAGACATGACTTTAAATAGGAGAAAGGATCATTTTTTTTACCCAAAATGAAAATAGATTACAGCACCTGGCATTCCCAGGCGGTCTCCCATCCAGGTACTAACCAGGCCCGAACGTGCTTAGCTTCCGAGATCAGACGAGATCGGGCGTGTTCGCAGTGGTGTGGCCGTAAGCAATTGCTCCTGGCACCAGACAGGACTTTAAACAGGAGAAAGGATCATTTTTTTTACCCCAAATGAAAATAGATTACAGCACCTGGTATTCCCAGGCGGTCTCCCATCCAAGTACTAACCAGCCCCGACCGTGCTTAGCTTCCGAGATCAGACGAGATCGGGCGTGTTCGCAGTGGTGTGGCCGTAATCAAATGCTCCTGGCACCAGACAGGACTTTAAACAGGAGAAATGATGATTTTTTTTACCCCAAATTAAAATAGCTTACAGCACCTGGTATTCCCAGGCGGTCTCCCATCCAGGTACTAACCAGGCCCGACCGTGCTTGGCTTCCGAGATCAGACGAGATCGGGCGTGTTCGCAGTGGTGTGGCCGTAAGCAATTGCTCCTGGCACCAGACAGGACTTTAAACAGGAGAAAGGATCATTTTTTTTACCCCAAATGAAAATAGCTTACAGCACCTGGTATTCCCAGGCGGTCCCCCATCCAGGTACTAACCAGGCCCGACCGTGCTTAGCTTCCGAGATCAGACGAGATCGGACGTGTTCGCAGTGGTGTGGCCGTAAGCAATTGCTCCTGGCACCAGACAGGACTTTAAACAGGAGAAAGGATCATTTTTTTTACCCCAAATGAAAATGGATTACAGCACCTGGTATTCCCAGGCGGTCTCCCATCCAAGTACTAACCAGGCCCGACCGTGCTTAGCTTCCGAGATCTGACGAGATCGGGCATGTTCGCTGTGGTGTGGCCGCAAGCAATTGCTCCCGGCACCAGACAGGACTTTAAACAGGAGAAAGGATGATTTTTTTTACCCCAAATGAATACAGCACCTGGTAATCCCAGGCGGTGTCCCATCCAGGTACTAACCAGGCCCGACCGTGCTTAGCTTCCGAGATCAGATGAGATCGGGCGTGTTCACGGTGGTGTGGCCGTAAGCAATTTCTCCTGGCACCAGACAGGACTTAAAACAGGAGAAAGGATGATTTTTTTTACCCCAAATGAAAATAGCTTACAGCACCTGGTATTCCCAGGCGGTCTCCCATCCAGGTACTAATCAGGCCCGACCGTGCTTAGCTTCCGAGATCAGACGAGATCGGGCGTGTTCGCAGTGGTGTGGCCGTAAGCAATTGCTGCTGGCACCAGACAGGACTTTAAACAGGAGAAAGGAACATTTTTTTTACCCCAAATGAAAATAGATTACAGCACCTGGTATTCCCAGGCGGTCTCCCATCCAAATACTAACCAGGCACGACCGTGCTTAGCTTCCTAGATTAGACAAGATCGGTAGTGTTCACGGTGGTGTGCCCGTAAGCAATTGCTCCTGGCACCAGACAGGACTTTAAACAGGAGAAAGGATGATTTTTTTTACCCCAAATGAAAATAGCTTACAGCACCTGGTATTCCCAGGCGGTCTCCCATCCAGGTACTAACCAGGCCCGACCGTGCTTAGCTTCCGAGATGAGACGAGATCGGGCTTGTTCGCAGTGGTGTGGCCGTAATCAATTTCTCCTGGCACCAGACAGGACTTTAAACAGGAGAAAGGATGATTTTTTTTACCCCAAATGAAAATAGCTTACAGCACCTGGTATTCCCAGGCGGTCTCCCATCCAGGTACTAACCAGGCCCGACCGTGCTTAGCTTCCGAGATCAGACGAGATCGTGCTTGTTCGCAGTGGTGTGGCCGTAAGCAATTGCTCCTGGCACCAGACAGGACTTTAAACAGGAGAAAGGATCATTTTTTTTACCCCAAACGGAAATAGATTACAGCACCTGGTATTCCCAGGCGGTCTCCCATCCAGGTACTAACCAGGCCCGACCGTGCTTAGCTTCCGAGATCGTGCGTGTTCACGGTGGTGTGGCCGTAAGCAATTGATCCTGGCACCAGACAGGACTTTAAACAGGAGAAAGGATGATTTTTTTTACCCCAAATGAAAATAGGTTACAGCACCTGGTATTCCCAGGCGGTCTCCCATCCAGGTACTAACCAGGCCCGACCGTGCTTAGCTTCCGAGATCAGACGAGATCGGACGTGTTCGCAGTGGTGTGGCCGTAAGCAATTGCTCCTGGCACCAGACAGGACTTTAAACAGGAGAAAGGATCATTTTTTTTACCCCAAATTAAAATGGATTACAGCACCTGGTATTCCCAGGCGGTCTCCCATCCAAGTACTAACCAGGCCCGACCGTGCTTAGCTTCCGAGATCTGACGAGATCGGGCATGTTCGCTGTGGTGTGGCCGCAAGCAATTGCTCCCGGCACCAGACAGGACTTTAAACAGGAGAAAGGATGATTTTTTTTACC
>NC_140271.1:28109364-28126864 GCF_964030765.1 Micromesistius poutassou
CAGGCCCGACCGTGCTTAGCTTCCGAGATCAGACGAGATCGGGCGTGATCACAGTGGTGTGGCCGTAAGCAATTGCTCCTGGCACCAGACAGGACTTTAAACAGGAGAAAGGATCATTTTTTTACCCCAAATGAAAATAGCTTACAGCACCTTGTATTCCCAGGCGGTCTCCCATCCAGGTACTTACCAGGCCCGACCGTGCTAAGCTTCCGAGATCAGACGAGATCGGGCGTGTTCGCAGTTGTGTGGCCGTAAGCAATTGCTCCTGGCACCAGACAGGACTTTAAACAGGAGAAAGGATCATTTTTTTTACCCCAAATGAAAATAGATTACAGCACCTGGTATTCCCAGAAAGTCTCTCGTCCAAGTACTAACCAGGCCCGACCGTGCTTAGCTTCCGAGATCAGACGAGATCGGGCATGTTCCCGGTGGTGTGGCCATAAGCAATTTCTCCAGCACCTGGTATTCCCAGGCGGTCTCCCATCCAGGAACTAACCAGGCCCGACCGTGCTTAGCTTCCGAGATCAGACGAGATCGGGCGTGTTCACGGTGGTGTGGCCGTAAGCAATTGCTCCTGGTACCAGACAGGATTTTAAACAGGAGAAAGGATGATTTTTTTTACCCCAAATGAAAAAAGCTTACAGCACCTGGTATTCCCAGGCGGTCTCCCATCCAGGTACTAACCAGGCCCGACCGTGCTTAGCTTCCGAGATCAGACGAGATCTGGCGTGTTCCCAGTGGTGTGGCCGTAAGCAAGTGCTCCTGGCACCAGCCAGGACTTTAAACAGGAGAAAGGATGATTTTTTTTACCCCAAATGAAAATAGCTTACAGCACCTGGTATTCCCAGGCGGTCTCCTATCCAGGTACTAACCAGGCCCGACCGTGCTTAGCTTCCGAGATCAGACGAGATCGGGCGCGTTCGCAGTGGTGTGGCCGTAAGCAATTGCTCCTGGCACCAGACAGGACTTTAAACAGGAGAAAGGATGATTTTTTTTACCCCAAATGAATATAGCTTACAGCACCTGGTATTCCCAGGCGGTCTCCCATCCAGGTACTAACCAGGCCCGACCGTGCTTAGCTTCCGAGATCAGACGAGATCGGGCGTGATCGCAGTAGTGTGGCCGTAAGCAATTGCTCCTGGCACCAGACAGGACTTTAAACAGGAGAAAGGATGATTTTTTTTACCCCAAATGAAAATAGCTTACAGCACCTGGTATTCCCAGGCGGTCTCCCATCCAGGTACTAACCAGGCCCGACCGTGCTTAGCTTCCGAGATCAGACGAGATCGGGCGTGATCGCAGTAGTGTGGCCGTAAGCAATTGCTCCTGGCACCAGACAGGACTTTAAACAGGAGAAAGGATGATTTTTTTTACCCCAAATGAAAATAGCTTACAGCACCTGGTATTCCCAGGCGGTCTCCCATCCAGGTACTAACCAGGCCCGACCGTGCTTAGCTTCCGAGATCAGACGAGATCGGGCGTGATCGCAGTGGTGTGGCCGTAAGCAATTACTCCTGGCACCAGACAGGACTTTAAACAGGAGAAAGGATCATTTTTTTTACCCCAAATGAAAATAAATTACAGCACCTGGTATTCCCACGCGGTCTCCCATCCAGGTACTAACCAGGCCCGACCGTGCTTAGCTTCCGAGATCAGACGAGATCGGGCGTGTTCGCAGTGGTGTGGCCGTAAGCAATTGCTGCTGGCACCAGACAGGACTTTAAACAGGAGAAAGGATAATTTTTTTTACCCCAAATGAAAATAGATTACAGCACCTGGTATTCCCAGGCGGTCTCCCATCCATGTACTAACCATGCCCGACCGTGCTTAGCTTCCGAGATCAGACGAGATCAGGCGTGTTCACGGTGGTATGGCCGTAAGCAATTGCTCCTGGCACCAGACAGGACTTTAAACAGGAGAAAGGATCATTTTTTTTACCCCAAATGAAAATAGGTTACAGCACCTGGTATTCCCAGGCGGTCTCCCATCCAGGTACTAACCAGTCCCGACCGTGCTTAGCTTCCGAGATCAGACGAGATCGGGCTTGTTCGCGGTGGTGTGGCCGTAAGCAATTGCTCCTGGCACCAGACAGGACTTTAAACAGGAGAAAGGATCATTTTTTTTACCCCAAATGAAAATAGATTACAGCACCGGGTATTCCCAGGCGGTCTCCCATCCAAGTACTAACCAGGCCCGACTGTGCTTAGCTTCCGAAATCAGACGAGATCGGGGGTGTTCCCGGTGGTGTGGCCGTAAGCAATTGCTCCTGCACCAGACAGGACTTTAAACAGGAGAAAGGATGATTTTTTTTACCCCAAATGAAAATAAATTACAGCACCTGGTATTCCCAGGCGGTCTCCCATCCAGGTACTAACCAGGCCCGACCGTGCTTAGCTTCCGAGATCAGACGAGATCAGGCGTGTTCGCAGTGGTGTGGCCGTAAGCAATTGCTCCTGGCACCAGACAGGACTTTAAACAGGAGAAAGGATGATTTTTTTTACCCCAAATGAAAATAGCTTACAGCACCTGGTATTCCCAGTCGGTCTCCCATCCACGTACTAACCAGGACCGTGCCGTGCTTAGCTTCCGAGATCAGACGAGATCGGTCGTGTTCGCTGTGGTGTGGCCGTAAGCAATTACTCCTGGCACCAGACAGGACTTTAAACAGGAGAAAGGATCATTTTTTTTACCCCAAATAAAAATAGATTACAGCACCTGGTATTCCCAGGCGGTCTGCCATCCAAGTACTAACCAGGCCCGACCGTGCTTAGCTTCCGAGATCAGACGAGATCGGGCGTGTTCCCGGTGGTGTGGCAGTAAGCAATTGCTCCTGGCACCAGACAGGACTTTAGACAGGAGAAAGGATGATTTTTTTTACCCCAAATGAAAATAGCTTACAGCACCTGGTATTCCCAGGCGGACTCCCATCCAGGTACTAACCAGGCCCGACCGTGCTTTGCTTCCGAGATCAGACGAGATCGGGCGTGTTCGCAGTGGTGTGGCCGTAAGCAATTGCTCCTGGCACCAGACAGGACTTTAAACAGGAGAAAGGATGATTTTTTTTACCCCAAATGAAAATAGCTTACAGCACCTGGTATTCCCAGTCGGTCTCCCATCCACGTACTAACCAGGCCCGACCGTGCTTAGCTTCTGAGATCAGACGAGATCGGGCGTGTTCGCTGTGGTGTGGCCGTAAGCAATTACTCCTGGCACCAGACAGGACTTTAAACAGGAGAAAGGATCATTTTTTTTACCCCAAATAAAAATAGATTACAGCACCTGGTATTCCCAGGCGGTCTGCCATCCAAGTACTAACCAGGCCCCACCGTGCTTAGCTTCCGAGATCAGACGAGATCGGGCGTGTTCACGGTGGTGTGGCCGTAAGCAATTGCTCCTAGCACCAGACAGGACTTTAAACAGGAGAAAGGATCATTTTTTTTACCCCAAATGAAAAAAGCTTACAGCACCTGGTATTCCCAGGCGGTCTCCCATCCAGGTACTAACCAGGCCCGACCATGCTTAGCTTCCGAGATCAGACGAGATCGGGCGTGTTCGCAGTGGTGTGGCCGTAAGCAATTGCTCCTTGCACCAGACAGGACTTTAAACAGGAGAAAGGATAATTTTTTTTACCCCAAATGAAAATAGATTACAGCACCTGGTATTCCCAGGCGGTCTCCCATCCAAGTACTAACCAGGCCCCACCGTGCTTAGCTTCCGAGATCAGACGAGATCGGGCGTATTCGCAGTGGTGTGGCCGTAAGCAATTGCTCCTGGCACCAGACAGGACTTTAAACAGGAGAAAGGATCATTTTTTTTACCGCAAATGAAAAAAGCTTACAGCACCTGGTATTCCCAGGCGGTCTCCCATCCAGGTACTAACCACGCCCGAACGTGCTTAGCTTCCGAGATCAGCCGAGATCGGGCGTGTTCGCAGTGGTGTGGCCGTAAGCAATTGCTCCTTGCACCAGACAGGACTTTAAACAGGAGAAAGGATGATTTTTTTTACCCCAAATGAAAATAGCTTACAGCACCTGGTATTCCCAGGCGGTCTCCCATCCATGTACTAACCAGGCCCGACCGTGCTTAGCTTCCGAGATCAGACGAGATCGGGCGTGTTCGCAGTGGTGTGGCCGTAAACAATTGCTCCTGGCACCAGACAGGACTTTAAACAGGAGAAAGGATGATTTTTTTTACCCCAAATGAAAATAGATTACAGCACCTGGTATTCCCAGCCGGTCTCCCATCCAAGTACTAACCAGGCCCCACTGTGCTTAGCTTACGAGATCAGACGAGATCGGGCGTGTTCGCAGTGGTGTGGCCGTAAGCAATTGCTCCTGGCACCAGACAGGACTTTAAACAGGAGAAAGGATCATTTTTTTTACCCCAAATGAAAAAAGCTTACAGCACCTGGTATTCCCAGGCGGTCTCCCATCCAGGTACTAACCATGCCCGACCGTGCTTAGCTTCCGAGATCAGACGAGATCGGGCGTGTTCGCAGTGGTGTGGCCGTAAGCAATTGCTCCTTGCACCAGACAGGACTTTAAACAGGAGAAAGGATGATTTTTTTTACCCCAAATGAAAATAGCTTACAGCACCTGGTATTCCCAGGCGGTCTCCCATCCATGTACTAACCAGGCCCGACCGTGCTTAGCTTCCGAGATCAGACGAGATCGGGCATGTTCGCAGTGGTGTGACCGTAAGCAATTGCTCCTGGCACCAGACAGGACTTTAAACAGGAGAAAGGATGATTTTTTTTACCCCAAATGAAAATAGCTTACAGCATCTAGTATTCCCAGGCGGTCTCCCATCCAGGTACTAACCAGGCCCGACCGTGCTTAGCTTCCGAGATCAGACGAGATCGTGCGTGTTCGCAGTGGTCTGGCCGTAAGCAATTGCTCCTGGCACCAGACAGGACTTTAAACAGGAGAAAGGATGATTTTTTTTACCCCAAATGAAAAAAGCTTACAGCACCTGGTATTCCCAGGCGGTCTCCCATCCAGGTACTAACCAGGCCCGACCGTGCTTAGCTTCCGAGATCAGACGAGATCGGGCGTGTTCGCAGTGGTCTGGCCGTAAGCAATTGCTCCTGGCACCAGACAGGACTTTAAACAGGAGAAAGGATGATTTTTTTTACCCCAAATGAAAAAAGCTTACAGCACCTGGTATTCCCAGGCGGTCTCCCATCCAGGTACTAACCAGGCCCGACCGTGCTTAGCTTCCGAGATCAGACGAGATCGGGCGTGTTCACGGTGGTGTGGCCGTAAGCAATTGCTCCTGGCACCAGACAGGACTTTAAACAGGAGAAAGGATGATTTTTTTTACCCAAAATGAAAAAAGCTTACAGCACCTGGTATTCCCAGGCGGTCTCCCATCCAGGTACTAACCAGGCCCGACCGTGCTTAGCTTCCTAGATCAGACAAGATCGGGCGTGTTCGCAGTAGTGTGGCCGTAAGCAATTGCTCCTTGCACCAGACAGGACTTTAAACAGGAGAAAGGATAATTTTTTTTACCCCAAATGAAAATAGATTACAGCACCTGGTATTCCCAGGCGGTCTCCCATCCAGGTACTAACCAGGCCCGACTGTGCTTTGCTTCCGAGATCAGACAAGATCGGGCGTGTTCGCAGTGGTGTGGCCGTAAGCAATTGCTCCTGGCACCAGACAGGACTTTAAACAGGAGAAAGGATCATTTTTTTTACCCCAAATGAAAAAAGCTTACAGCACCTGGTATTCCCAGGCGTTCTCCCATCCATGTACTAACCAGGCCCGACCGTGCTAAGCTTCCGAGATCAGACGAGAGCGGGCGTGTTCGCAGTGGTGTGGCCGTAAGCAATTGCTCCTGGCACCAGACAGGACTTTAAACAGGAGAAAGGATCATTTTTTTTACCCCAAATGAAAATAGATTACAGCACCTGGTATTCCCAGGCGGTCTCCCATCCAAGTACTAACCAGGCCCGACCGTGCTTAGCTTCCGAGATCAGATGAGATCGGGCGTGTTCACGGTGGTGTGGCCGTAAGGAATTGCTCCTGGCACCAGACAGGACTTTAAACAGGAGAAAGGATGATTTTTTTTACCCCAAATGAAAATAGCTTACAGCACCTAGTATTCCCAGGCGGTCTCCCATCCAGGTACTAACCAGCCCCGACCGTGCTTAGCTTCCGAGATCAGACGAGATCGGGCGTGTTCGCGGTGGTCTGGCCGTAAGCAATTGCTCCTGGCACCAGACAGGACTTTAAACAGGAGAAAGGATAATTTTTTTTACCCCAAATGAAAAAAGCTTACAGCACCTGGTATTCCCAGGCGGTCTCCCATCCAGGTACTAACCAGGCCCGACCGTGCTTAGCTTCCGAGATCAGACGAGATCGGGCGTGTTCACGGTGGTGTGGCCGTAAGCAATTGCTCCTGGCACCAGACAGGACTTTAAACAGGAGAAAGGATGATTTTTTTTACCCAAAATGAAAAAAGCTTACAGCACCTGGTATTCCCAGGCGGTCTCCCATCCAGGTACTAACCAGGCCCGACCGTGCTTAGCTTCCGAGATCAGACGAGATCGGGCGTGTTCGCAGTAGTGTGGCCGTAAGCAATTGCTCCTTGCACCAGACAGGACTTTAAACAGGAGAAAGGATAATTCTTTTTACCCCAAATGAAAATAGCTTACAGCACCTGGTATTCCCAGGCGGTCTCCCATCCAGGTACTAACCAGGCCCGACCGTGCTTAGCTTCCGAGATCAGACGAGATCGGGCGTGTTCACGGTGGTGTGGCCGTAAGCAATTGCTCCTGGCACCAAACAGGACTTTAAACAGGAGAAAGGATGATTTTTTTTACCCAAAATGAAAAAAGCTTACAGCACCTGGTATTCCAAGGCGGTCTCCCATCCAGGTACTAACCAGGCCCGACCGTGCTTAGCTTCCGAGATCAGACGAGATCGGGCGTGTTCGCAGTAGTGTGGCCGTAAGCAATTGCTCCTTGCACCAGACAGGACTTTAAACAGGAGAAAGGATAATTTTTTTTACCCCAAATGAAAATAGATTACAGCACCTGGTATTCCCAGGCGGTCTCCCATCCAAGTACTAACCAGGCCCGACCGTGCTTAGCTTCCGAGATCAGACGAGAGCGGGCGTGTACGCAGTGGTGTAGCCGTAAGCAATTGCTCCTGGCACCAGACAGGACTTTAAACAGGAGAAAGGATCATTTTTTTTACCCCAAATGAAAATAGATTACAGCACCTGGTATTCCCAGGCGGTCTCCCATCCAAGTACTAACCAGGCCCGACCGTGCTTAGCTTCCGAGATCAGACGAGATCGGGCGTGTTCATGGTGGTGTGGCCGTAAGGAATTGCTCCTGGCACCAGACAGGACTTTAAACAGGAGAAAGGATCATTTTTTTTACCCCAAATGAAAATAGCTTACAGCACCTGGTATTCCCAGGCGGTCTCCCATCCAAGTACTAACCAGGCCCGACCGTGCTTAGCTTCCGAGATCAGACAAGATCGGGCGTGTTCGCAGTGGTGTGGCCGTAAGCAATTGCTCCTTGCACCAGACAGGACTTTAAACAGGAGAAAGGATCATTTTTTTTACCCCAAATGAAAATAGCTTACAGCACCTGGTATTCCCAGGCGGTCTCCCATCCAGGTACTAACCAGGCCCGACCGTGCTTAGCTTCCGAGATCAGACGAGATCGGGTGTGTTCCCGGTGGTGTGGCCGTGAGCAATTGCTCCTGGCACCAGACAGGACTTTAAACAGGAGAAAGGATGATTTTTTTTACCCCAAATGAAAATAGCTTACAGCACCTGGTATTCCCAGGCGGTCTCCCATCCAGGTACTAACCAGGCCCGCCCGTGCTTAGCTTCCGAGATCAGACGAGATCGGGCGTGTTCCCGGTGGTGTGGCCGTAAGCAATTGCTCCTGGCACCAGAAAGGACTTTAAACAGGAGAAAGGATGATTTTTTTTACCCCAAATGAAAATAGCTTACAGCACCTGGTATTCACAAGCGGTCTCCCATCCAGGTACTAACCAGCCCCGACCATGCTTAGCTTCCGAGATCAGACGAGATCGGGCGTGTTCGCAGTGGTGTGGCCGTAAGCAATTGCTCCTGGCACCAGACAGGACTTTAAACAGGAGAAAGGATGATTTTTTTTACCCCAAATGAAAATAGCTTACAGCACCTGGTATTCCCAGGCAGTCTCCCATCCAGGTACTAACCAGGCCCAACCGTGCTTAGCCTCCGAGATCAGACGAGATCGGGCGTGTTCGCAGTGGTGTGGCCGTAAGCAATTGCTCCTAGCACCAGACAGGACTTTAAACAGGAGAAAGGATCATTTTTTTTACCCCAAATGAAAATAGATTACAGCACCTGGTACTCCCGGGCGGTCTTCCATCCAAATACTAACCAGGCCCGACCGTGCTTAGCTTCCGAGATCAGACGAGATCGGGCGTGTTCCCGGTGGTGTGGCCGTAAGCAATTGCTCCTGGCAACAGACAGGACTTTAAACAGGAGAAAGGATGATTTTTTTTACCCCAAATGAAAATAGCTTACAGCACCTGGTATTCCCAGGCGGTCTCCCATCCAGGTACTAACCAGGCCCGACCGTGCTTAGCTTCCGAGATCAGACGAGATCGGGCGTGTTCGCAGTGGTGTGGCCGTAAGCAATTGCTCCTGGCACCAGACAGGACTTTAAACTGGAGAAAGGATCATTTTTTTTACCCCAAATGAAAATAGATTACAGCACCTGGTATTCCCAGGCGGTCTCCCATCCAAGTACTAACCAGGCCCGACCGTGCTTAGCTTCCGAGATCAGACGAGATCGGGCGTGTTCCCGGTGGTGTGGCCGTAAGCAATTGCTCCTGGCACCAGACAGGACTTTAAACAGGAGAAAGGATGATTTTTTTTACCCCCAATGAAAATAGCTTACAGCACCTGGTATTCCCAGGCGGTCTCCCATCCAGGTACTAACCATGCCCGACCGTGCTTAGCTTCCGAGATCAGACGAGATCGGGCGTGTTCGCAGTGGTGTGGCCGTTAGCAATTGCTCCTGGCACCAGACAGGACTTTAAAAAGGAGAAAGGATCATTTTTTTTACCCCAAATGAAAATAGATTACAGCACCTGGTATTGCCAGGCGGTCTCCCATCCAAGTACTAACCAGGCCCGACCGTGCTTAGCTTACGAGATCAGACGAGATCGGGCGTGTTCCCGGTGGTGTGACCGTAAGCAATTGCTCTTGGCACCAGACAGGACTTTAAACAGGAGAAAGGATGATTTTTTTTACCCCAAATGAAAATAGATTACAGCACCTGGTATTCCCGGGCGGTCTTCCATCCAAGTACTAACCAGGCCCGACCGTGCTTAGCTTCCGAGATCAGACGAGATCGGGCATGTTCCCGGTGGTGTGGCCGTAAGCAATTGCTCCTGGCAACAGACAGGAATTTAAACAGGAGAAAGGATGATTTTTTTTACCCCAAATGAAAATAGCTTACAGCACCTGGTATTCCCAGGCGGTCTCCCATCCAGGTACTAACCAGGCCCGACCATGCTTAGATTCCGAGATCAGACGATATCGGGCGTGTTCGCAGTGGTGTGGCCGTAAGCAAGTGCTCCTGGCACCAGACAGGACTTTAAACAGGAGAAAGGATCATTTTTTTTACCCCAAAAGAAAATAGATTACAGCACCTGGTATTCCCAGGCGGTCTCCCATCCAAGTACTAACCAGGCCCGACCGTGCTTAGCTTCCGAGATCAGACGAGATCGGGCGTGTTCACGGTGGTGTGGCCGTAAGCAATTGCTCCTGGCACCAGACAGGACTTTAAACAGGAGAAAGGATGATTTTTTTTACCCCAAATGAAAATAGCTTACAGCACCTGGTATTCCCAGGCGGTCTCCCATCCAGGTACTAACCAGGCCCGACCGTGCTTAGCTTCCGAGATCAGACGAGATCGGGCGTGTTCGCAGTGGTGTGGTCGTAAGCAATTGCTCCTGGCACCAGACAGGACTTTAAACAGGAGAAAGGATAATTTTTTTTACCCCAAATGAAAATAGATTACAGCACCTGGTATTCCCAGGCGGTCTCCCATCCAAGTACTAACCAGGCCCGACCGTGCTTAGCTTCCGAGATCAAACGAGATCGGGCGTGTTCACGGTGGTGTGGCCGTAAGCAATTACTCCTGGCATCAGACAGGACTTTAAACAGGAGAAAGGATGATTTTTTTTACCCCAAATGAATATAGCTTACAGCACCTGGTATTCCCAGGCGGTCTCCCATCCAAGTACTAACCAGGCCCGACCGTGCTTAGCTTCCGAGATCAGACGAGATCGGGCGTGTTCACGGTGGAGTGGCCGTAATCAATTGCTCCTGGCACCAGACAGGACTTTAAACAGGAGAAAGGATCATTTTTTTTACCCCAAATGAAAATAGATTACAGCACCTGGTATTCCCATACGGTCTCCCATCCAAGTACAAACCAGGCCCGACCATGCTTAGCTTCCTAGATCAGACGAGATTGGGCGTGTTCACGGTGGTGTGGCCGTAAGCAATTACTCCTGGCACCAGACAGGACTTTAAACAGGAGAAAGGATGATTTTTTTTACCCCAAATGAAAATAGCTTACAGCACCTGGTATTCCCAGGCGGTCTCCCATCCAAGTACTAACCAGGCCCGACCGTGCTTAGCATCCGAGATCAGACGAGATCGGGCGTGTTCACGGTGGTGTGGCCGTAATCAATTGCTCCTGGCACCAGACAGGACTTTAAACAGGAGAAAGGATCATTTTTTTTACCCCAAATGAAAATAGATTACAGCACCTGGTATTCCCAGGCGGTCTCCCATCCAAGTACAAACCAGGCCCGACCGTGCTTAGCTTCCGAAATCAGACGAGATCGGGCGTGTTCACGGTGGTGTGGCCGTGAGCAAATGCTCCTGGCACCAGACAGGACTTTAAATAGGAGAAAGGATAATTTTTTTTACCCCAAATGAAAATAGATTACAGCACCTGGTATTCCCAGGCGGTCTCCCATCCAAGTACTTACCAGGCCCGACCGTGCTTAGCTTCCGAGATCAGACGAGATCGGGCGTGTTCGCGGTGGTGTGGCGTAAGCAATTGCTCATGGCACCAGACAGGTCTTTAAACAGGAGAAAGGATCATTTTTTTTACCCCAAATGAAAATAGATTACAGCACCTGGTTTTCCCAGGCGGTCTCCCATCCAAGTACTAACCAGGCCCGACCGTGCTTAGCTTCCGAGATCAGACGAGATCGGGCGTGTTCACGGTGGGGTGGCCGTAAGCAATTGCTCCGGGCACCAGACAGGACTTTAAACAGGAGAAAGGATGATTTTTTTTACCCCAAATGAAAATAGCTTACAGCACCTGGTATTCCCAGGCGGTCTCCCATCCAAGTACTAACCAGGCCCGACCGTGCTTAGCATCCGAGATCAGACGAGATCGGGCGTGTTCACGGTGGTGTGGCCGTAATCAATTGCTCCTGGCACCAGACAGGACTTTAAACAGGAGAAAGGATCATTTTTTTTACCCCAACTGCAAATAGATTACAGCACCTGGTATTCCCAGGCGGTCTCCCATCCAAGTACAAACCAGGCCCGACCGTGCTTAGCTTCCGAAATCAGACGAGATCGGGCGTGTTCACGGTGGTGTGGCCGTGAGCAATTGCTCCTGGCACCAGACAGGACTTTAAATAGGAGAAAGGATAATTTTTTTTACCCCAAATGAAAATAGATTACAGCACCTGGTATTCCCAGGCGGTCTCCCATCCAAGTACTTACCAGGCCCGACCGTGCTTAGCTTCCGAGATCAGACGAGATCGGGCGTGTTCGCGGTGGTGTGGCCGTAAGCAATTGCTCATTGCACCAGACAGGTCTTTAAACAGGAGAAAGGATCATTTTTTTTACCCCAAATGAAAATAGATTACAGCACCTGGTTTTCCCAGGCGGTCTCCCATCCAAGTACTAACCAGGCCCGACCGTGCTTAGCTTCCGAGATCAGACGAGATCGGGCGTGTTCACGGTGGGGTGGCCGTAAGCAATTGCTCCGGGCACCAGACAGGACTTTAAACAGGAGAAAGGATCATTTTTTTTACCCCAAATGAAAATAGCTTACAGCACCTGGTATTCCCAGGCGGTCTCCCATCCAAGTACAAACCAGGCCGGACCGTGCTTAGCTTCCGAGATCAGACGAGATCGGGCGTGTTCACGGTGGTGTGGCCGTAAGCAATTACTCCAGGCACCAGACAGGACTTTAAACAGGAGAAAGGATGATTTTTTTTACCCCAAATGAAAATAGATTACAGCACCTGGTATTCCCAGGCGGTCTCCCATCCAAGTACTTAGCAGGCCCGACCGCGCTTAGCCTCCGAGATCAGACGAGATCGGACGTGTTCGCGGTGGTGTGGCCGTAAGCAATTGCTCATGGCACCAGACAGGTCTTTAAACAGGAGAAAGGATCATTTTTTTTACCCCAAATGAAAATAGATTACAGCACCTGGTATTCCCAGGCGGTCTCCCATCCAAGTACTAACCAGGCCCGACCTTGCTTAGCTTCCGAGATCAGACGAGATCGGGCGTGTTCACGGTGGGGTGGCCGTAAGCAATTGCTCCGGGCACCAGACAGGACTTTAAACAGGAGAAAGGATGATTTTTTTTACCCCAAATGAAAATAGCTTACAGCACCTGGTATTCCCAGGCGGTCTCCCATCCAAGTACTTACCAGGCCCGACCGTGCTTAGCTTCCGAGATCAGACGAGATCAGGCGTGTTCGCGGTGGTGTGGCCGTAAGCAGTTGCTCATGGCACCAGACAGGTCTTTAAACAGGAGAAAGGATCATTTTTTTTACCCCAAATGAAAATAGATCACAGCACCTGGTATTCCCAGGCGGTCTCCCATCCAAGTACTAACCAGGCCCGACCGTGCTTAGCTTCCAAGATCAGACGAGATCGGGCGTGTTCACGGTGGGGTGGCCGTAAGTAATTGCTCCTGGCACCAGACAGGACTTTAAAAAGGAGAAAGGATGATTTTTTTTACCCCAAATGAAAATAGATTACAGCACCTGGTATACCCGGGCGGTCTTCCATCCAAGTACTAACCAGGCCCGACCGTGCTTAGCTTCCGAGATCAGACGAGATCGGGCATGTTCCCGGTGGTGTGGCCGTAAGCAATTGCTCCTGGCAACAGACAGGACTTTAAACAGGAGAAAGGATGATTTTTTTTACCCCAAATGAAAATAGCTTACAGCACCTGGTATTCCCAGGCGGTCTCCCATCCAGGTACTAACCAGGCCCGACCATGCTTAGCTTCCGAGATCAGACGATATCGGGCGTGTTCGCAGTGGGGTGGCCGTAAGCAATTGCTCCTGGCACCAGACAGGACTTTAAACAGGAGAAAGGATCATTTTTTTTACCCCAAAAGAAAATAGATTACAGCACCTGGTATTCCCAGGCGGTCTCCCATCCAAGTACTAACCAGGCCCGACCGTGCTTAGCTTCCGAGATCAGACGAGATCGGGCGTGTTCACGGTGGTGTGGCCGTAAGCAATTGCTCCTGGCACCAGACAGGACTTTAAACAGGAGAAAGGATGATTTTTTTTACCCCAAATGAAAATAGCTTACAGCACCTGGTATTCCCAGGCGGTCTCCCATCCAGGTACTAACCAGGCCCGACCGTGCTTAGCTTCCGAGATCAGACGAGATCGGGCGTGTTCGCAGTGGTGTGGTCGTAAGCAATTGCTCCTGGCACCAGACAGGACTTTAAACAGGAGAAAGGATAATTTTTTTTGCCCCAAATGAAAATAGATTACAGCACCTGGTATTCCCAGGCGGTCTCCCATCCAAGTACTAACCAGGCCCGACCGTGCTTAGCTTCCGAGATCAAACGAGATCGGGCGTGTTCACGGTGGTGTGGCCGTAAGCAATTACTCCTGGCATCAGACAGGACTTTAAACAGGAGAAAGGATGATTTTTTTTACCCCAAATGAATATAGCTTACAGCACCTGGTATTCCCAGGCGGTCTCCCATCCAAGTACTAACCAGGCCCGACCGTGCTTAGCTTCCGAGATCAGACGAGATCGGGCGTGTTCACGGTGGAGTGGCCGTAATCAATTGCTCCTGGCACCAGACAGGACTTTAAACAGGAGAAAGGATCATTTTTTTTACCCCAAATGAAAATAGATTACAGCACCTGGTATTCCCAGGCGGTCTCCCATCCAAGTACTAACCAGGCCCGACCGTGCTTAGCTTCCGAGATCAGACGAGATCGGGCGTGTTCACGGTGGTGTGGCCGTAAGCAATTGCTCCTGGCACCAGACAGGACTTTAAACAGGAGAAAGGATGATTTTTTTTACCCCAAATGAAAATAGCTTACAGCACCTGGTATTCCCAGGCGGTCTCCCATCCAGGTACTAACCAGGCCCGACCGTGCTTAGCTTCCGAGATCAGACGAGATCGGGCGTGTTCGCAGTGGTGTGGTCGTAAGCAATTGCTCCTGGCACCAGACAGGACTTTAAACAGGAGAAAGGATAATTTTTTTTGCCCCAAATGAAAATAGATTACAGCACCTGGTATTCCCAGGCGGTCTCCCATCCAAGTACTAACCAGGCCCGACCGTGCTTAGCTTCCGAGATCAAACGAGATCGGGCGTGTTCACGGTGGTGTGGCCGTAAGCAATTACTCCTGGCATCAGACAGGACTTTAAACAGGAGAAAGGATGATTTTTTTTACCCCAAATGAATATAGCTTACAGCACCTGGTATTCCCAGGCGGTCTCCCATCCAAGTACTAACCAGGCCCGACCGTGCTTAGCTTCCGAGATCAGACGAGATCGGGCGTGTTCACGGTGGAGTGGCCGTAATCAATTGCTCCTGGCACCAGACAGGACTTTAAACAGGAGAAAGGATCATTTTTTTTACCCCAAATGAAAATAGATTACAGCACCTGGTATTCCCATACGGTCTCCCATCCAAGTACAAACCAGGCCCGACCATGCTTAGCTTCCTAGATCAGACGAGATTGGGCGTGTTCACGGTGGTGTGGCCGTAAGCAATTACTCCTGGCACCAGACAGGACTTTAAACAGGAGAAAGGATGATTTTTTTTACCCCAAATGAAAATAGCTTACAGCACCTGGTATTCCCAGGCGGTCTCCAATCCAAGTACTAACCAGGCCCGACCGTGCTTAGCATCCGAGATCAGACGAGATCGGGCGTGTTCACGGTGGTGTGGCCGTAATCAATTGCTCCTGGCACCAGACAGGACTTTAAACAGGAGAAAGGATCATTTTTTTTACCCCAAATGAAAATAGATTACAGCACCTGATATTCCCAGGCGGTCTCCCATCCAAGTACAAACCAGGCCCGACCGTGCTTAGCTTCCGAAATCAGACGAGATCGGGCGTGTTCACGGTGGTGTGGCCGTGAGCAAATGCTCCTGGCACCAGACAGGACTTTAAATAGGAGAAAGGATAATTTTTTTTACCCCAAATGAAAATAGATTACAGCACCTGGTATTCCCAGGCGGTCTCCCATCCAAGTACTTACCAGGCCCGACCGTGCTTAGCTTCCGAGATCAGACGAGATCGGGCGTGTTCGCGGTGGTGTGGCGTAAGCAATTGCTCATGGCACCAGACAGGTCTTTAAACAGGAGAAAGGATCATTTTTTTTACCCCAAATGAAAATAGATTACAGCACCTGGTTTTCCCAGGCGGTCTCCCATCCAAGTACTAACCAGGCCCGACCGTGCTTAGCTTCCGAGATCATACGAGATCGGGCGTGTTCACGGTGGGATGGCCGTAAGCAATTGCTCCGGGCACCAGACAGGACTTTAAACAGGAGAAAGGATGATTTTTTTTACCCCAAATGAAAATAGCTTACAGCACCTGGTATTCCCAGGCGGTCTCCCATCCAAGTACTAACCAGGCCCGACCGTGCTTAGCATCCGAGATCAGACGAGATCGGGCGTGTTCACGGTGGTGTGGCCGTAATCAATTGCTCCTGGCACCAGACAGGACTTTAAACAGGAGAAGGGATCATTTTTTTTACCCCAACTGAAAATAGATTACAGCACCTGGTATTCCCAGGCGGTCTCCCATCCAAGTACAAACCAGGCCCGACCGTGCTTAGCTTCCGAAATCAGACGAGATCGGGCGTGTTCACGGTGGTGTGGCCGTGAGCAATTGCTCCTGGCACCAGACAGGACTTTAAATAGGAGAAAGGATAATTTTTTTTACCCCAAATGAAAATAGATTACAGCACCTGGTATTCCTAGGCGGTCTCCCATCCAAGTACTTACCAGGCCCGACCGTGCTTAGCTTCCGAGATCAGACGAGATCGGGCGTGTTCGCGGTGGTGTGGCCGTAAGCAATTGCTCATTGCACCAGACAGGTCTTTAAACAGGAGAAAGGATCATTTTTTTTACCCCAAATGAAAATAGATTACAGCACCTGGTTTTCCCAGGCGGTCTCCCATCCAAGTACTAACCAGGCCCGACCGTGCTTAGCTTCCGAGATCAGACGAGATCGGGCGTGTTCACGGTGGGGTGGCCGTAAGCAATTGCTCCGGGCACCAGACAGGACTTTAAACAGGAGAAAGGATGATTTTTTTTACCCCAAATGAAAATAGCTTACAGCACCTGGTATTCCCAGGCGGTCTCCCATCCAAGTACTAACCAGGCCCGACCGTGCTTAGCATCCGAGATCAGACGAGATCGGGCGTGTTCACGGTGGTGTGGCCGTAATCAATTGCTCCTGGCACCAGACAGGACTTTAAACAGGAGAAAGGATCATTTTTTTTACCCCAACTGCAAATAGATTACAGCACCTGGTATTCCCAGGCGGTCTCCCATCCAAGTACAAACCAGGCCCGACCGTGCTTAGCTTCCGAAATCAGACGAGATCGGGCGTGTTCACGGTGGTGTGGCCGTGAGCAATTGCTCCTGGCACCAGACAGGACTTTAAATAGGAGAAAGGATAATTTTTTTTACCCCAAATGAAAATAGATTACAGCACCTGGTATTCCCAGGCGGTCTCCCATCCAAGTACTTACCAGGCCCGACCGTGCTTAGCTTCCGAGATCAGACGAGATCGGGCGTGTTCGCGGTGGTGTGGCCGTAAGCAATTACTCATTGCACCAGACAGGTCTTTAAACAGGAGAAAGGATCATTTTTTTTACCCCAAATGAAAATAGATTACAGCACCTGGTTTTCCCAGGCGGTCTCCCATCCAAGTACTAACCAGGCCCGACCGTGCTTAGCTTCCGAGATCAGACGAGATCGGGCGTGTTCACGGTGGGGTGGCCGTAAGCAATTGCTCCGGGCACCAGACAGGACTTTAAACAGGAGAAAGGATCATTTTTTTTACCCCAAATGAAAATAGCTTACAGCACCTGGTATTCCCAGGCGGTCTCCCATCCAAGTACAAACCAGGCCGGACCGTGCTTAGCTTCCGAGATCAGACGAGATCGGGCGTGTTCACGGTGGTGTGGCCGTAAGCAATTACTCCAGGCACC
>NC_140271.1:28129364-28131864 GCF_964030765.1 Micromesistius poutassou
TACAGCACCTGGTATTCCCAGGCGGTCTCCCATCCAAGTACTTACCAGGCCCGACCGTGCTTAGCTTCCGAGATCAGACGAGATCAGGCGTGTTCGCGGTGGTGTGGCCGTAAGCAATTGCTCATGGCACCAGACAGGTCTTTAAACAGGAGAAAGGATCATTTTTTTTACCCCAAATGAAAATAGATCACAGCACCTGGTATTCCCAGGCGGTCTCCCATCCAAGTACTAACCAGGCCCGACCGTGCTTAGCTTCCAAGATCAGACGAGATCGGGCGTGTTCACGGTGGGGTGGCCGTAAGTAATTGCTCCTGGCACCAGACAGGACTTTAAAAAGGAGAAAGGATGATTTTTTTTACCCCAAATGAAAATAGATTACAGCACCTGGTATTCCCGGGCGGTCTTCCATCCAAGTACTAACCAGGCCCGACCGTGCTTAGCTTCCGAGATCAGACGAGATCGGGCGTGTTCCCGGTGTTGTGGCCGTAAGCAATTGCTCCTAGCAACAGACAGGACTTTAAACAGGAGAAAGGATGATTTTTTTTACCCCAAAAGAAAATAGATTACAGCACCTGGTATTCCCATGTGGTCTCCCATCCAAGTACAAACCAGGCCCGACCTTGCTTAGCTTCCGAGATCAGACGAGATCGGGCGTGTTCACGGTGGTGTGGCCGTAAGCAATTACTCCAGGCACCAGACAGGACTTTAAACAGGAGAAAGGATGATTTTTTTTACCCCAAATGAAAATAGCTTACAGCACCTGGTATTCCCAGGCGGTCTCCCATCCAAGTACAAACCAGGCCCGACCGTGCTTAGCTTCCGAAATCAGACGAGATCGGGCGTGTTCACGGTGGTGTGGCGTGAGCAATTGCTCCTGGCACCAGACAGGACTTTAAATAGGAGAAAGGATCATTTTTTTTACCCCAAATGAAAATAGATTACAGCACCTGGTATTCCCAGGCGGTCTCCCATCCAAGTACTTACCAGGCCCGACCGTGCTTAGCTTCCGAGATCAGACGTGTTCGCGGTGGTGTGGCCGTAAGCAATTGCTCATGGCACCAGACAGGTCTTTAAACAGGAGAAAGGATCATTTTTTTTACCCCAAATGAAAATAGATTACAGCACCTGGTATTCCCAGGCGGTCTCCCATCCAAGTACTAACCAGGCCCGACCGTGCTTAGCTTCCGAGATCAGACGAGATCGGGCGTGTTCACGGTGGGGTGGCCGTAAGCAATTGCTCTGGGCACCAGACAGGACTTTAAACAGGAGAAAGGATGATTTTTTTTACCCCAAATGAAAATAGATTACAGCACCTGGTATTCCCAGGCGGTCTCCCATCCAGGTACTAACCAGGCCCGACCGTGCTTAGCTTCCGAGATCAGACGAGATCGGGCGTGTTCGCAGTGGTGTGGCCGTAAGCAATTGCTCCTGGCACCAGACAGGACTTTAAACAGGAGAAGGGATGATTTTTTTTACCCCAAATGAAAATAGATTACAGCACCTGTTATTCCCAGGCGGTCTCCCATCCAGGTACTAACCAGGCCCGACCGTGCTTAGCTTCCGAGATCAGACGAGATCGGGCGTGTTCGCAGTGGTGTGGCCGTAAGCAATTGCTCCTGGCACCAGACAGGACTTTAAACAGGAGAAAGGATGATTTTTTTTACCCCAAATGAAAATAGATTACAGCACCTGGTATTCCCAGGTGGTCTCCCATCCAAGTACTAACCAGGCCCGACCGTGCTTAGCTTCCGAGATCAGACGAGATCGGGCGTGTTCGCGGTGGTGTGGCCGTAAGCAATTGCTCATGGCACCAGACAGGTCTTTAAACAGGAGAAAGGATCATTTTTTTTACCCCAAATGAAAATAGATTACAGCACCTGGTATTCCCAGGCGGTCTCCCATCCAAGTACTAAACAGGCCCGACCGTGCTTAGCTTCCGAGATCAGACGAGATCGGGCGTGTTCACGGTGGCGTGGCCGTAAGCAATTGCTCCGGGCACCAGACAGGACTTTAAACAGGAGAAACGATGATTTTTTTTACCCCAAATGAAAATAGATTACAGCACCTGGTATTCCCAGGCGGTCTCCCATCCAGGTACTAACCAAGCCCGACCGTGCTTAGCTTCCGAGATCAGGCGTGTTCGCAGTGGTGTGGCCGTAAGCATTTGCTCCTGGCACCAGACAGGACTTTAAACAGGAGAAAGGATGATTTTTTTTACCCCAAATGAAAATAGATTACAGCACCTGGTATTCCCAGGCGGTCTCCCATCCAAGTACTAACCAGGCCCGACCGTGCTTAGCTTCCGAGATCAGACGAGATCGGGCGTGTTCGCGGTGGTGTGGCCGTAAGCAAATGCTCATGGCACCAGACAGGTCTTTAAACAGGAGAAAGGATCATTTTTTTTACCCCAAATGAAAATAGATTACAGCACCTGGTATTCCCAGAAGGTCTCCCATCCAAGTACTAACCAGGCCCGACCGTGCTTAGCTTCCGAGATCAG
>NC_140271.1:28139364-28159364 GCF_964030765.1 Micromesistius poutassou
TGTGGCCGTGAGCAATTGCTCCTGGCACCAGACAGGACTTTAAATAGGAGAAAGGATCATTTTTTTTACCCCAAATGAAAATAGATTACAGCACCTGGTATTCCCAGGCGGTCTCCCATCCAAGTACTTACCAGGCCCGACCGTGCTTAGCTTCCGAGATCAGACGAGATCGGGCGTGTTCACGGTGTGGTGGCCGTAAGCAATTGCTCCGGGCACCAGACAGGACTTTAAACAGGAGAAAGGATGATTTTTTTTACCCCAAATGAAAATAGCTTACAGCACCTGGTATTCCCAGGCGGTCTCCCATCCAAGTACAAACCAGGCCCGACCGTGCTTAGCTTCCGAAATCAGACGAGATCGGGCGTGTTCACGGTGGTGTGGCCGTAAGCAATTGCTCCTGGCACCAGACAGGACTTTAAATAGGAGAAAGGATCATTTTTTTTACCCCAAATGAAAATAGATTACAGCACCTAGTATTCCCAGGCGGTCACCCATCCAAGTACTTAGCAGGCCCGACCGTGCTTAGCTTTCCGAGATCAGACGAGATCGGGCGTGTTCGCGGTGGTGTGGCCGTAAGCAATTGCTCATGGCACCAGACAGGTCTTTAAACAGGAGAAAGGATCATTTTTTTTACCCCAAATGAAAATAGATCACAGCACCTGGTATTCCCAGGCGGTCTCCCATCCAAGTACTAACCAGGCCCGACCGTGCTTAGCTTCCAAGATCAGACGAGATCGGGCGTGTTCACGGTGGGGTGGCCGTAAGCAATTGCTCCTGGCACCAGACAGGACTTTAAAAAGGAGAAAGGATGATTTTTATTACCCCAAATGAAAATAGATTACAGCACCTGGTATTACCTGGCGGTCTTCCATCCAAGTACTAACCAGGCCCGACCGTGCTTAGCTTCCGAGATCAGACGAGATCGGGCGTGTTCCCGGTGGTGTGGCCGTAAGCAATTGCTCCTGGCACCAGACAGGACTTTAAACAGGAGAAAGGATGATTTTTTTTACCCCAAATGAAAATAGCTTACAGCACCTGGTATTCACAAGCGGTCTCCCATCCAGGTACTAACCAGGCCTGACCGTGCTTAGCTTCCGAGATCAGACGAGATCGGGCGTGGTCGCAGTGGTGTGGCCGTAAGCAATAGCTCCTGGCACCAGACAGGACTTTAAACAGGAGAAAGGATCTTTTTTTTTACCCCAAATGAAAATAGATTAAAGCACCTGGTATTGCCAGGCGGTATCCCATCCAAGTACTAACCAGGCCCGACCGTGCTTAGCTTCCGAGATCAGACGAGATCGGGCGTGTTCCCGGTGGTGTGGCCGTAAGCAATTGCTCCTGGCACCAGACAGGACTTTAAACAGGAGAAAGGATGATTTTTTTTACCCCCAATGAAAATAGCTTACAGCACCTGGTATTCCCAGGCGGTCTCCCATCCAGGTACTAACCATGCCCGACCGTGCTTAGCTTCCGAGATCAGACGAGATCGGGCGTGTTCGCAGTGGTGTGGCCGTAAGCAATTGCTCCTGGCACCAGACAGGACTTTAAAAAGGAGAAAGGATCATTTTTTTTACCCCAAATGAAAAAAGATTACAGCACCTGGTATTCCCAGGCGGTCTCCCATCCAAGTACTAACCAGGCCCGACCGGGCTGAGCTTCCGAGATCAAACGAGATCGGGCGTGTTCACGGTGGTGTGGCCGTAAGCAATTACTCCTGGCATCAGACAGGACTTTAAACAGGAGAAAGGATGATTTTTTTTACCCCAAATGAAAATAGCTTACAGCACCTGGTATTCCCAGGCGGTCTCCCATCCAAGTACTAACCAGGCCCGACCGTGCTTAGCATCCGAGATCAGACGAGATCGGGCGTGTTCACGGTGGTGTGGCCGTAATCAATTGCTCCTGGCACCAGACAGGACTTTAAACAGGAGAAAGGATCATTTTTTTTACCCCAAATGAAAATAGATTACAGCACCTGGTATTCCCAGGCGGTCACCCATCCAAGTACAAACCAGGCCCGACCGTGCTTAGCTTCCGAAATCAGACGAGATCGGGCGTGTTCACGGTGGTGTGGCCGTGAGCAATTGCTCCTGGCACCAGACAGGACTTTAAATAGGAGAAAGGATAATTTTTTTTACCCCAAATGAAAATAGATTACAGCACCTGGTATTCCCAGGCGGTCTCCCATCCAAGTACTTACCAGGCCCGACCGTGCTTAGCTTCCGAGATCAGACGAGATCGGGCGTGTTCGCGGTGATGTGGCCGTAATCAATTGCTCATGGCACCAGACAGGTCTTTAAACAGGAGAAAGGATAATTTTTTTTACCCCAAATGAAAATAGATTACAGCACCTGGTTTTCCCAGGCGGTCTCCCATCCAAGTACTAACCAGGCCCGACCGTGCTTAGCTTCCGAGATCAGACGAGATCGGGCGTGTTCGCGGTGGTGTGGCCGTAAGCAATTGCTGATGGCACCAGACAGGTCTTTAAACAGGAGAAAGGATCATTTTTTTTACCCCAAATGAAAATAGATTACAGCACCTGGTTTTCCCAGGCGGTCTCCCATCCAAGTACTAACCAGGCCCGACCGTGCTTAGCTTCCGAGATCAGACGAGATCGGGCGTGTTCACGGTGGGGTGGCCGTAAGCAATTGCTCCGGGCACCAGACAGGACTTTAAACAGGAGAAAGGATGATTTTTTTTACCCCAAATGAAAATAGCTTACAGCACCTGGTATTCCCAGGCGGTCTCCCATCCAAGTACAAACCAGGCCCGACCGTGCTTAGCTTCCGAAATCAGACGAGATCGGGCGTGTTCACGGTGGAGTGGCCGTAAGCAATTGCTCCTGGCACCAGACAGGACTTTAAATAGGAGAAAGGATCATTTTTTTTACCCCAAATGAAAATAGATTACAGCACCTAGTATTCCCAGGCGGTCTCCCATCCAAGTACTTAGCAGGCCCGACCGTGCTTAGCTTTCCGAGATCAGACGAGATCGGGCGTGTTCGCGGTGGTGTGGCCGTAAGCAATTGCTCATGGCACCAGACAGGTCTTTAAACAGGAGAAAGGATCATTTTTTTTACCCCAAATGAAAATAGATCACAGCACCTGGTATTCCCAGGCGGTCTCCCATCCAAGTACTAACCAGGCCCGACCGTGCTTAGCTTCCAAGATCAGACGAGATCGGGCGTGTTCACGGTGGGGTGGCCGTAAGCAATTGCTCCTGGCACCAGACAGGACTTTAAAAAGGAGAAAGGATGATTTTTATTACCCCAAATGAAAATAGATTACAGCACCTGGTATTCCCTGGCGGTCTTCCATCCAAGTACTAACCAGGCCCGACCGTGCTTAGCTTCCGAGATCAGACGAGATCGGGCGTGTTCCCGGTGGTGTGGCCGTAAGCAATTGCTCCTGGCACCAGACAGGACTTTAAACAGGAGAAAGGATGATTTTTTTTACCCCAAATGAAAATAGCTTACAGCACCTGGTATTCACAAGCGGTCTCCGATCCAGGTACTAACCAGGCCTGACCGTGCTTAGCTTCCGAGATCAGACGAGATCGGGCGTGGTCGCAGTGGTGTGGCCGTAAGCAATAGCTCCTGGCACCAGACAGGACTTTAAACAGGAGAAAGGATCTTTTTTTTTACCCCAAATGAAAATAGATTAAAGCACCTGGTATTGCCAGGCGGTATCCCATCCAAGTACTAACCAGGCCCGACCGTGCTTAGCTTCCGAGATCAGACGAGATCGGGCGTGTTCCCGGTGGTGTGGCCGTAAGCAATTGCTCCTGGCACCAGACAGGACTTTAAACAGGAGAAAGGATGATTTTTTTTACCCCCAATGAAAATAGCTTACAGCACCTGGTATTCCCAGGCGGTCTCCCATCCAGGTACTAACCATGCCCGACCGTGCTTAGCTTCCGAGATCAGACGAGATCGGGCGTGTTCGCAGTGGTGTGGCCGTAAGCAATTGCTCCTGGCACCAGACAGGACTTTAAAAAGGAGAAAGGATCATTTTTTTTACCCCAAATGAAAAAAGATTACAGCACCTGGTATTCCCAGGCGGTCTCCCATCCAAGTACTAACCAGGCCCGACCGTGCTTAGCTTCCGAGATCAAACGAGATCGGGCGTGTTCACGGTGGTGTGGCCGTAAGCAATTACTCCTGGCATCAGACAGGACTTTAAACAGGAGAAAGGATGATTTTTTTTACCCCAAATGAAAATAGCTTACAGCACCTGGTATTCCCAGGCGGTCTCCCATCCAAGTACTAACCAGGCCCGACCGTGCTTAGCATCCGAGATCAGACGAGATCGGGCGTGTTCACGGTGGTGTGGCCGTAATCAATTGCTCCTGGCACCAGACAGGACTTTAAACAGGAGAAAGGATAATTTTTTTTACCCCAAATGAAAATAGATTACAGCACCTGGTATTCCCAGACGGTCTCCCATCCAAGTACTTACCAGGCCCGACCGTGCTTAGCTTCCGAGATCAGACGAGATCGGGCGTGTTCGCGGTGATGTGGCCGTAATCAATTGCTCATGGCACCAGACAGGTCTTTAAACAGGAGAAAGGATAATTTTTTTTACCCCAAATGAAAATAGATTACAGCACCTGGTTTTCCCAGGCGGTCTCCCATCCAAGTACTAACCAGGCCCGACCGTGCTTAGCTTCCGAAATCAGATGAGATCGGGCGTGTTCACGGTCTGGTGGCTGTAAGCAATTGCTCCGGGCACCAGACAGGACTTTAAACAGGAGAAAGGATGATTTTTTTTACCCCAAATGAAAATAGATTACAGCACCTGGTATTCCCAGGCGGTCTCCCATCCAAGTACAAACCAGGCCCGACCGTGCTTAGCTTCCGAAATCAGACGAGATCGGGCGTGTTCATGGTGGTGTGGCCGTGAGCAATTTCTCCTGGCACCAGACAGGACTTTAAATAGGAGAAAGGATCATTTTTTTTACCCCAAATGAAAATAGATTACAGCACCTGGTATTCCCAGGCGGTCTCCCATCCAAGTACTTACCAGGCCCGACCGTGCTTAGCTTCCGAGATCAGACGAGATCGGGCGTGTTCGCGGTGGTGTGGCCGTAAGCAATTGCTCATGGCACCAGACAGGTCTTTAAACAGGAGAAAGGATCATTTTTTTTACCCCAAATGAAAATAGATTACAGCACCTGGTTTTCCCAGGCGGTCTCCCATCCAAGTACTAACCAGGCCCGACCGTGCTTAGCTTCCGAGATCAGACGAGATCGGGCGTGTTCACGGTGGGGTGGCCGTAAGCAATTGCTCCGGGCACCAGACAGGACTTTAAACAGGAGAAAGGATGATTTTTTTTACCCCAAATGAAAATAGCTTACAGCACCTGGTATTCCCAGGCGGTCTCCCATCCAAGTACAAACCAGGCCCGACCGTGCTTAGCTTCCGAAATCAGACGAGATCGGGCGTGTTCACGGTGGAGTGGCCGTAAGCAATTGCTCCTGGCACCAGACAGGACTTTAAATAGGAGAAAGGATCATTTTTTTTACCCCAAATGAAAATAGATTACAGCACCTAGTATTCCCAGGCGGTCTCCCATCCAAGTACTTAGCAGGCCCGACCGTGCTTAGCTTTCCGAGATCAGACGAGATCGGGCGTGTTCGCGGTGGTGTGGCCGTAAGCAATTGCTCATGGCACCAGACAGGTCTTTAAACAGGAGAAAGGATCATTTTTTTTACCCCAAATGAAAATAGATCACAGCACCTGGTATTCCCAGGCGGTCTCCCATCCAAGTACTAACCAGGCCCGACCGTGCTTAGCTTCCAAGATCAGACGAGATCGGGCGTGTTCACGGTGGGGTGGCCGTAAGCAATTGCTCCTGGCACCAGACAGGACTTTAAAAAGGAGAAAGGATGATTTTTATTACCCCAAATGAAAATAGATTACAGCACCTGGTATTCCCTGGCGGTCTTCCATCCAAGTACTAACCAGGCCCGACCGTGCTTAGCTTCCGAGATCAGACGAGATCGGGCGTGTTCCCGGTGGTGTGGCCGTAAGCAATTGCTCCTGGCACCAGACAGGACTTTAAACAGGAGAAAGGATGATTTTTTTTACCCCAAATGAAAATAGCTTACAGCACCTGGTATTCACAAGCGGTCTCCGATCCAGGTACTAACCAGGCCTGACCGTGCTTAGCTTCCGAGATCAGACGAGATCGGGCGTGGTCGCAGTGGTGTGGCCGTAAGCAATAGCTCCTGGCACCAGACAGGACTTTAAACAGGAGAAAGGATCTTTTTTTTTACCCCAAATGAAAATAGATTAAAGCACCTGGTATTGCCAGGCGGTATCCCATCCAAGTACTAACCAGGCCCGACCGTGCTTAGCTTCCGAGATCAGACGAGATCGGGCGTGTTCCCGGTGGTGTGGCCGTAAGCAATTGCTCCTGGCACCAGACAGGACTTTAAACAGGAGAAAGGATGATTTTTTTTACCCCCAATGAAAATAGCTTACAGCACCTGGTATTCCCAGGCGGTCTCCCATCCAGGTACTAACCATGCCCGACCGTGCTTAGCTTCCGAGATCAGACGAGATCGGGCGTGTTCGCAGTGGTGTGGCCGTAAGCAATTGCTCCTGGCACCAGACAGGACTTTAAAAAGGAGAAAGGATCATTTTTTTTACCCCAAATGAAAAAAGATTACAGCACCTGGTATTCCCAGGCGGTCTCCCATCCAAGTACTAACCAGGCCCGACCGTGCTTAGCTTCCGAGATCAAACGAGATCGGGCGTGTTCACGGTGGTGTGGCCGTAAGCAATTACTCCTGGCATCAGACAGGACTTTAAACAGGAGAAAGGATGATTTTTTTTACCCCAAATGAAAATAGCTTACAGCACCTGGTATTCCCAGGCGGTCTCCCATCCAAGTACTAACCAGGCCCGACCGTGCTTAGCATCCGAGATCAGACGAGATCGGGCGTGTTCACGGTGGTGTGGCCGTAATCAATTGCTCCTGGCACCAGACAGGACTTTAAACAGGAGAAAGGATAATTTTTTTTACCCCAAATGAAAATAGATTACAGCACCTGGTATTCCCAGACGGTCTCCCATCCAAGTACTTACCAGGCCCGACCGTGCTTAGCTTCCGAGATCAGACGAGATCGGGCGTGTTCGCGGTGATGTGGCCGTAATCAATTGCTCATGGCACCAGACAGGTCTTTAAACAGGAGAAAGGATAATTTTTTTTACCCCAAATGAAAATAGATTACAGCACCTGGTTTTCCCAGGCGGTCTCCCATCCAAGTACTAACCAGGCCCGACCGTGCTTAGCTTCCGAAATCAGATGAGATCGGGCGTGTTCACGGTCTGGTGGCTGTAAGCAATTGCTCCGGGCACCAGACAGGACTTTAAACAGGAGAAAGGATGATTTTTTTTACCCCAAATGAAAATAGATTACAGCACCTGGTATTCCCAGGCGGTCTCCCATCCAAGTACAAACCAGGCCCGACCGTGCTTAGCTTCCGAAATCAGACGAGATCGGGCGTGTTCATGGTGGTGTGGCCGTGAGCAATTTCTCCTGGCACCAGACAGGACTTTAAATAGGAGAAAGGATCATTTTTTTTACCCCAAATGAAAATAGATTACAGCACCTGGTATTCCCAGGCGGTCTCCCATCCAAGTACTTACCAGGCCCGACCGTGCTTAGCTTCCGAGATCAGACGAGATCGGGCGTGTTCGCGGTGGTGTGGCCGTAAGCAATTGCTCATGGCACCAGACAGGTCTTTAAACAGGAGAAAGGATCATTTTTTTTACCCCAAATGAAAATAGATTACAGCACCTGGTTTTCCCAGGCGGTCTCCCATCCAAGTACTAACCAGGCCCGACCGTGCTTAGCTTCCGAGATCAGACGAGATCGGGCGTGTTCACGGTGGGGTGGCCGTAAGCAATTGCTCCGGGCACCAGACAGGACTTTAAACAGGAGAAAGGATGATTTTTTTTACCCCAAATGAAAATAGCTTACAGCACCTGGTATTCCCAGGCGGTCTCCCATCCAAGTACAAACCAGGCCCGACCGTGCTTAGCTTCCGAAATCAGACGAGATCGGGCGTGTTCACGGTGGAGTGGCCGTAAGCAATTGCTCCTGGCACCAGACAGGACTTTAAATAGGAGAAAGGATCATTTTTTTTACCCCAAATGAAAATAGATTACAGCACCTAGTATTCCCAGGCGGTCTCCCATCCAAGTACTTAGCAGGCCCGACCGTGCTTAGCTTTCCGAGATCAGACGAGATCGGGCGTGTTCGCGGTGGTGTGGCCGTAAGCAATTGCTCATGGCACCAGACAGGTCTTTAAACAGGAGAAAGGATCATTTTTTTTACCCCAAATGAAAATAGATCACAGCACCTGGTATTCCCAGGCGGTCTCCCATCCAAGTACTAACCAGGCCCGACCGTGCTTAGCTTCCAAGATCAGACGAGATCGGGCGTGTTCACGGTGGGGTGGCCGTAAGCAATTGCTCCTGGCACCAGACAGGACTTTAAAAAGGAGAAAGGATGATTTTTATTACCCCAAATGAAAATAGATTACAGCACCTGGTATTCCCTGGCGGTCTTCCATCCAAGTACTAACCAGGCCCGACCGTGCTTAGCTTCCGAGATCAGACGAGATCGGGCGTGTTCCCGGTGGTGTGGCCGTAAGCAATTGCTCCTGGCACCAGACAGGACTTTAAACAGGAGAAAGGATGATTTTTTTTACCCCAAATGAAAATAGCTTACAGCACCTGGTATTCACAAGCGGTCTCCGATCCAGGTACTAACCAGGCCTGACCGTGCTTAGCTTCCGAGATCAGACGAGATCGGGCGTGGTCGCAGTGGTGTGGCCGTAAGCAATAGCTCCTGGCACCAGACAGGACTTTAAACAGGAGAAAGGATCTTTTTTTTTACCCCAAATGAAAATAGATTAAAGCACCTGGTATTGCCAGGCGGTATCCCATCCAAGTACTAACCAGGCCCGACCGTGCTTAGCTTCCGAGATCAGACGAGATCGGGCGTGTTCCCGGTGGTGTGGCCGTAAGCAATTGCTCCTGGCACCAGACAGGACTTTAAACAGGAGAAAGGATGATTTTTTTTACCCCCAATGAAAATAGCTTACAGCACCTGGTATTCCCAGGCGGTCTCCCATCCAGGTACTAACCATGCCCGACCGTGCTTAGCTTCCGAGATCAGACGAGATCGGGCGTGTTCGCAGTGGTGTGGCCGTAAGCAATTGCTCCTGGCACCAGACAGGACTTTAAAAAGGAGAAAGGATCATTTTTTTTACCCCAAATGAAAAAAGATTACAGCACCTGGTATTCCCAGGCGGTCTCCCATCCAAGTACTAACCAGGCCCGACCGTGCTTAGCTTCCGAGATCAAACGAGATCGGGCGTGTTCACGGTGGTGTGGCCGTAAGCAATTACTCCTGGCATCAGACAGGACTTTAAACAGGAGAAAGGATGATTTTTTTTACCCCAAATGAAAATAGCTTACAGCACCTGGTATTCCCAGGCGGTCTCCCATCCAAGTACTAACCAGGCCCGACCGTGCTTAGCATCCGAGATCAGACGAGATCGGGCGTGTTCACGGTGGTGTGGCCGTAATCAATTGCTCCTGGCACCAGACAGGACTTTAAACAGGAGAAAGGATAATTTTTTTTACCCCAAATGAAAATAGATTACAGCACCTGGTATTCCCAGACGGTCTCCCATCCAAGTACTTACCAGGCCCGACCGTGCTTAGCTTCCGAGATCAGACGAGATCGGGCGTGTTCGCGGTGATGTGGCCGTAATCAATTGCTCATGGCACCAGACAGGTCTTTAAACAGGAGAAAGGATAATTTTTTTTACCCCAAATGAAAATAGATTACAGCACCTGGTTTTCCCAGGCGGTCTCCCATCCAAGTACTAACCAGGCCCGACCGTGCTTAGCTTCCGAAATCAGATGAGATCGGGCGTGTTCACGGTCTGGTGGCTGTAAGCAATTGCTCCGGGCACCAGACAGGACTTTAAACAGGAGAAAGGATGATTTTTTTTACCCCAAATGAAAATAGATTACAGCACCTGGTATTCCCAGGCGGTCTCCCATCCAAGTACAAACCAGGCCCGACCGTGCTTAGCTTCCGAAATCAGACGAGATCGGGCGTGTTCATGGTGGTGTGGCCGTGAGCAATTTCTCCTGGCACCAGACAGGACTTTAAATAGGAGAAAGGATCATTTTTTTTACCCCAAATGAAAATAGATTACAGCACCTGGTATTCCCAGGCGGTCTCCCATCCAAGTACTTACCAGGCCCGACCGTGCTTAGCTTCCGAGATCAGACGAGATCGGGCGTGTTCGCGGTGGTGTGGCCGTAAGCAATTGCTCATGGCACCAGACAGGTCTTTAAACAGGAGAAAGGATCATTTTTTTTACCCCAAATGAAAATAGATTACAGCACCTGGTTTTCCCAGGCGGTCTCCCATCCAAGTACTAACCAGGCCCGACCGTGCTTAGCTTCCAAGATCAGACGAGATCGGGCGTGTTCACGGTGGGGTGGCCGTAAGCAATTGCTCCTGGCACCAGACAGGACTTTAAAAAGGAGAAAGGATGATTTTTATTACCCCAAATGAAAATAGATTACAGCACCTGGTATTCCCTGGCGGTCTTCCATCCAAGTACTAACCAGGCCCGACCGTGCTTAGCTTCCGAGATCAGACGAGATCGGGCGTGTTCCCGGTGGTGTGGCCGTAAGCAATTGCTCCTGGCACCAGACAGGACTTTAAACAGGAGAAAGGATGATTTTTTTTACCCCAAATGAAAATAGCTTACAGCACCTGGTATTCACAAGCGGTCTCCCATCCAAGTACTAACCAGGCCTGACCGTGCTTAGCTTCCGAGATCAGACGAGATCGGGCGTGGTCGCAGTGGTGTGGCCGTAAGCAATAGCTCCTGGCACCAGACAGGACTTTAAACAGGAGAAAGGATCTTTTTTTTTACCCCAAATGAAAATAGATTAAAGCACCTGGTATTGCCAGGCGGTATCCCATCCAAGTACTAACCAGGCCCGACCGTGCTTAGCTTCCGAGATCAGACGAGATCGGGCGTGTTCCCGGTGGTGTGGCCGTAAGCAATTGCTCCTGGCACCAGACAGGACTTTAAACAGGAGAAAGGATGATTTTTTTTACCCCCAATGAAAATAGCTTACAGCACCTGGTATTCCCAGGCGGTCTCCCATCCAGGTACTAACCATGCCCGACCGTGCTTAGCTTCCGAGATCAGACGAGATCGGGCGTGTTCGCAGTGGTGTGGCCGTAAGCAATTGCTCCTGGCACCAGACAGGACTTTAAAAAGGAGAAAGGATCATTTTTTTTACCCCAAATGAAAAAAGATTACAGCACCTGGTATTCCCAGGCGGTCTCCCATCCAAGTACTAACCAGGCCCGACCGTGCTTAGCTTCCGAGATCAAACGAGATCGGGCGTGTTCACGGTGGTGTGGCCGTAAGCAATTACTCCTGGCATCAGACAGGACTTTAAACAGGAGAAAGGATGATTTTTTTTACCCCAAATGAAAATAGCTTACAGCACCTGGTATTCCCAGGCGGTCTCCCATCCAAGTACTAACCAGGCCCGACCGTGCTTAGCATCCGAGATCAGACGAGATCGAGCGTGTTCACGGTGGTGTGGCCGTAATCAATTGCTCCTGGCACCAGACAGGACTTTAAACAGGAGAAAGGATCATTTTTTTTACCCCAAATGAAAATAGATTACAGCACCTGGTATTCCCAGGCGGTCACCCATCCAAGTACAAACCAGGCCCGACCGTGCTTAGCTTCCGAAATCAGACGAGATCGGGCGTGTTCACGGTGGTGTGGCCGTGAGCAATTGCTCCTGGCACCAGACAGGACTTTAAATAGGAGAAAGGATAATTTTTTTTACCCCAAATGAAAATAGATTACAGCACCTGGTATTCCCAGGCGGTCTCCCATCCAAGTACTTACCAGGCCCGACCTTGCTTAGCTTCCGAGATCAGACGAGATCGGGCGTGTTCGCGGTGATGTGGCCGTAATCAATTGCTCATGGCACCAGACAGGTCTTTAAACAGGAGAAAGGATAATTTTTTTTACCCCAAATGAAAATAGATTACAGCACCTGGTTTTCCCAGGCGGTCTCCCATCCAAGTACTAACCAGGCCCGACCGTGCTTAGCTTCCGAAATCAGATGAGATCGGGCGTGTTCACGGTGTGGTGGCTGTAAGCAATTGCTCCGGGCACCAGACAGGACTTTAAACAGGAGAAAGGATGATTTTTTTTACCCCAAATGAAAATAGATTACAGCACCTGGTATTCCCAGGCGGTCTCCCATCCAAGTACAAACCAGGCCCGACCGTGCTTAGCTTCCGAAATCAGACGAGATCGGGCGTGTTCATGGTGGTGTGGCCGTGAGCAATTGCTCCTGGCACCAGACAGGACTTTAAATAGGAGAAAGGATAATTTTTTTTACCCCAAATGAAAATAGATTACAGCACCTGGTATTCCCAGGCGGTCTCCCATCCAAGTACTTACCAGGCCCGACCGTGCTTAGCTTCCGAGATCAGAGGAGATCGGGCGTGTTCTCGGTGGTGTGGCCGTAAGCAATTGCTCATGGCACCAGACAGGTCTTTAAACAGGAGAAAGGATCATTTTTTTTACCCCAAATGAAAATAGATTACAGCACCTGGTTTTCCCAGGCGGTCTCCCATCCAAGTACTAACCAGGCCCGACCGTGCTTAGCTTCCGAGATCAGACGAGATCGGGCGTGTTCACGGTGGGGTGGCCATAAGCAATTGCTCCGGGCACCAGACAGGACTTTAAACAGGAGAAAGGATGATTTTTTTTACCCCAAATGAAAATAGCTTACAGCACCTGGTATTCCCAGGCGGTCTCCCATCCAAGTACAAACCAGGCCCGACCGTGCTTAGCTTCCGAAATCAGACGAGATCGGGCGTGTTCACGGTGGTGTGGCCGTAAGCAATTGCTCCTGGCACCAGACAGGACTTTAAATAGGAGAAAGGATCATTTTTTTTACCCCAAATGAAAATAGATTACAGCACCTAGTATTCCCAGGCGGTCTCCCATCCAAGTACTTAGCAGGCCCGACCGTGCTTAGCTTTCCGAGATCAGACGAGATCGGGCGTGTTCGCGGTGGTGTGGCCGTAAGTAATTGCTCATGGCACCAGACAGGTCTTTAAACAGGAGAAAGGATCATTTTTTTTACCCCAAATGAAAATAGATCACAGCACCTGGTATTCCCAGGCGGTCTCCCATCCAAGTACTAACCAGGCCCGACCGTGCTTAGCTTCCAAGATCAGACGAGATCGGGCGTGTTCACGGTGGGGTGGCCGTAAGCAATTGCTCCTGGCACCAGACAGGACTTTAAAAAGGAGAAAGGATGATTTTTATTACCCCAAATGAAAATAGATTACAGCACCTGGTATTCCCTGGCGGTCTTCCATCCAAGTACTAACCAGGCCCGACCGTGCTTAGCTTCCGAGATCAGACGAGATCGGGCGTGTTCCCGGTGGTGTGGCCGTAAGCAATTGCTCCTGGCAACAGACAGGACTTTAAACAGGAGAAAGGATGATTTTTTTTACCCCAAAAGAAAATAGATTACAGCACCTGGTATTCCCATGTGGTCTCCCATCCAAGTACAAACCAGGCCCGACCATGCTTAGCTTCCGAGATCAGACGAGATCGGGCGTGTTCACGGTGGTGTGGCCGTAAGCAATTACTCCTGGCACCAGACAGGACTTTAAACAGGAGAAAGGATGATTTTTTTTACCCCAAATGAAAATAACTTACAGCACCTGGTATTCCCAGGCGGTCTCCCATCCAAGTACAAACCAGGCCCGACCGTGCTTAGCTTCCGAAATCAGACGAGATCGGGCGTGTTCACAGTGGTGTGGCGTGAGCAATTGCTCCTGGCACCAGACAGGACTTTAAATAGGAGAAAGGATCATTTTTTTTACCCCAAATGAAAATAGATTACAGCACCTGGTATTCCCAGGCGGTCTCCCATCCAAGTACTAACCAGGCCCGACCGTGCATAGCTTCCGAGATCAGACGAGATCGGGCGTGTTCACGGTGGGGTGGCCGTAAGCAATTGCTCTGGGCACCAGACAGGACTTTAAACAGGAGAAAGGATGATTTTTTTTACCCCAAATGAAAATAGATTACAGCACCTGGTATTCCCAGGCGGTCTCCCATCCAGGTACTAACCAGGCCCGACCGTGCTTAGCTTCCGAGATCAGACGAGATCGGGCGTGTTTGCAGTGGTGTGGCCGTAAGCAATTGCTCCTGGCACCAGACAGGACTTTAAACAGGAGAAAGGATGATTTTTTTTACCCCAAATGAAAATAGATTACAGCACCTGGTATTCCCAGGCGGTCTCCCATCCAAGTACTAACCAGGCCCGAACGTGCTTAGCTTCCGAGATCAGACGAGATCGGGCGTGTTCACGGTGGGGTGGCCGTAAGCAATTGCTCCGGGCACCAGACAGGTCTTTAAACAGGAGAAAGGATCATTTTTTTTACCCCAAATGAAAATAGATTACAGCACCTGGTATTCCCAGGCTGTCTCCCATCCAAGTACTAACCAGGCCCGACCGTGCTTTGCTTCCGAGATCAGACGAGATCGGGCGTGTTCACGGTGGGGTGGCCGTAAGCAATTGCTTCGGGCACCAGACAGGACTTTAAACAGGAGAAAGGATGATTTTTTTTACCCCAAATGAAAATAGCTTACAGCACCTGTTATTCCCAGGCGGTCTCCCATCCAGGTACTAACCAGGCCCGACCGTGCTTAGCTTCCGAGATCAGACGAGATCGGGCGTGTTCGCAGTGGTGTGGCCGTAAGCAATTGCTCCTGGCACCAGACAGGACTTTAAACAGGAGAAAGGATGATTTTTTTTACCCCAAATGAAAATAGATTACAGCACCTGGTATTCCCAGGTGGTCTCCCATCCAAGTACTAACCAGGCCCGACCGTGCTTAGCTTCCGAGATCAGACGAGATCGGGCGTGTTCACGGTGGTGTGGCCGTAAGCAATTACTCCTGGCACCAGACAGGACTTTAAACAGGAGAAAGGATCATTTTTTTTACCCCAAATGAAAATCGCTTAGAGCACCTGGTATTCCCAGGCGGTCTCCCATCCAGGTACTAACCAAGCCCGACCGTGCTTAGCTTCCGAGATCAGATGAGATCGGGCGTGTTCGCAGTGGTGTGGCCGTAAGCAATTGCTCCTGGCACCAGACAGGACTTTAAACAGGAGAAAGGATCATTTTTTTTACCCCAAATGAAAATAGATTACAGCACCTGGTATTCCCAGGCGGTCTCCCATCCAAGTACTAACCAGCCCCGACCGTGCTTAGCTTCCGAGATCAGACGAGATCGGGCGTGTTCACGGTGGTGTGGCCGTAAGCAATTGCTCCTGGCACCAGACAGGACTTTAAACAGGAGAAAGGATGATTTTTTTTACCCCAAATGAAAATAGCTTACAGCACCTTGTATTCCCAGGCGGTCTCCCATCCAGGTACTAAGCAGGCCCGACCATGCTTAGCTTCCGAGATCAGACGAGATCGGGTGTGTTCGCAGTGGTGTGGCCGTAAGCAATTGCTCCTGGCACCAGACAGGACTTTAAACAGGAGAAAGGATCATTTTTTTTACCCCAAATGAAAATAGCTTACAGCACCTGGTATTCCCAGGCGGTCTCCCATCCAAGTACAAACCAGGCCCGACCGTGCTCAGCTTCCGAAATCAGGCGTGTTCACGGTGGTGTGGCCGTAAGCAATTGCTCCTGGCACCAGACAGGACTTTAAACAGGAGAAAGGATGATTTTTTTTACCCCAAATGAAAATAGACTACAGCACCTGGTATTCCCAGGCGGTCTCCCATCCAAGTACTTAGCAGGCCCGACCGTGCTTAGCTTCCGAGATCAGACGAGATCGGGCGTGTTCGCGGTGGTGTGGCCGTAAGCAATTGCTCATGGCACCAGACAGGTCTTTAAACAGGAGAAAGGATCATTTTTTTTACCCCAAATGAAAATAGATTACAGCACCTGGTATTCCCAGGCGGTCTCCCATCCAAGTACTAACCAGGCCCGACCGTGCTTAGCTTCCGAGATCAGACGAGATCGGGCGTGTTCACGGTGGCGTGGCCGTAAGCAATTGCTCCGGGCACCAGACAGGACTTTAAACAGGAGAAAGGATGATTTTTTTACCCCAAGTGAAAATAGATTACAGCACCTGGTATTCCCAGGCGGTCTCCCATCCAGGTACTAACCAGGCCCGACCGTGCTTAGCATCCGAGATCAGACGAGATCGGGCGTGTTCACGGTGGTGTGGCCGTAATCAATTGCTCCTGGCACCAGACAGGACTTTAAACAGGAGAAAGGATCATTTTTTTTACCCCAAATGAAAATAGATTACAGCACCTGGTATTCCCAGGCGGTCTCCCATACAAGTACAAACCAGGCCCGACCGTGCTCAGCTTCCGAAATCAGGCGTGTTCACGGTGGTGTGGCCGTAAGCAATTGCTCCTGGCACCAGACAGGACTTTAAACAGGAGAAAGGATGATTTTTTTTACCCCAAATGAAAATAGACTACAGCACCTGGTATTCCCAGGCGGTCTCCCATCCAAGTACTTAGCAGGCCCGACCGTGCTTAGCTTCCGAGATCAGACGAGATCGGGCGTGTTCGCGGTGGTGTGGCCGTAAGCAATTGCTCATGGCACCAGACAGGTCTTTAAACAGGAGAAAGGATCATTTTTTTTACCCCAAATGAAAATAGATTACAGCACCTGGTATTCCCAGGCGGTCTCCCATCCAAGTACTAACCAGGCCCGACCGTGCTTAGCTTCCGAGATCAGACGAGATCGGGCGTGTTCGCAGTGGTATGGCCGTAAGCATTTGCTCCTGGCACCAGACAGGACTTTAAAAAGGAGAAAGGATCATTTTTTTTACCCCAAATGAAAATAGATAACAGCACCTGGTATTCCCAGGCGGTCTCCCATCCAAGTACTAACCAGGCCCGACCGTGCTTAGCTTCCGAGATCAAACGAGATCGGGCGTGTTCACGGTGGTGTGGCCGTAAGCAATTACTCCTGGCATCAGACAAGACTTTAAACAGGAGAAAGGATGATTTTTTTTACCCCAAATGAAAATAGCTTACAGCACCTGGTATTCCCAGGCGGTCTCCCATCCAAGTACTAACCAGGCCCGACCGTGCTTAGCATCCGAGATCAGACGAGATCGGGCGTGTTCACGGTGGTGTGGCCGTAATCAATTTCTCCTGGCACCAGACAGGACTTTAAACAGGAGAAAGGATAATTTTTTTTACCCCAAATGAAAATAGATTACAGCACCTGGTATTCCCAGGCGGTCACCCATCCAAGTACAAACCAGGCCCGACCGTGCTTAGCTTCCGAAATCAGACGAGATCGGGCGTGTTCACGGTGGTGTGGCCGTGAGCAATTGCTCCTGGCACCAGACAGGACTTTAAATAGGAGAAAGGATAATTTTTTTTACCCCAAATGAAAATAGATTACAGCACCTGGTATTCCCAGGCGGTCTCCCATCCAAGTACTTACCAGGCCCGACCGTGCTTAGCTTCCGAGATCAGACGAGATCGGGCGTGTTCGCGGTGATGTGGCCGTAATCAATTGCTCATGGCACCAGACAGGTCTTTAAACAGGAGAAAGGATAATTTTTTTTACCCCAAATGAAAATAGATTACAGCACCTGGTTTTCCCAGGCGGTCTCCCATCCAAGTACTAACCAGGCCCGACCGTGCTTAGCTTCCGAAATCAGATGAGATCGGGCGTGTTCACGGTGTGGTGGCTGTAAGCAATTGCTCCGGGCACCAGACAGGACTTTAAACAGGAGAAAGGATGATTTTTTTTACCCCAAATGAAAATAGATTACAGCACCTGGTATTCCCAGGCGGTCTCCCATCCAAGTACAAACCAGGCCCGACCGTGCTTAGCTTCCGAAATCAGACGAGATCGGGCGTGTTCATGGTGGTGTGGCCGTGAGCAATTGCTCCTGGCACCAGACAGGACTTTAAATAGGAGAAAGGATGATTTTTTTTACCCCAAATGAAAATAGCTTACAGCACCTGGTATTCCCAGGCGGTCTCCCATCCAAGTACAAACCAGGCCCGACCGTGCTTAGCTTCCGAAATCAGACGAGATCGGGCGTGTTCACGGTGGTGTGGCCGTAAGCAATTGCTCCTGGCACCAGACAGGACTTTAAATAGGAGAAAGGATAATTTTTTTTACCCCAAATGAAAATAGATTACAGCACCTGGTATTCCCAGGCGGTCTCCCATCCAAGTACTTACCAGGCCCGACCGTGCTTAGCTTCCGAGATCAGACGAGATCGGGCGTGTTCGCGGTGATGTGGCCGTAATCAATTGCTCATGGCACCAGACAGGTCTTTAAACAGGAGAAAGGATAATTTTTTTTACCCCAAATGAAAATAGATTACAGCACCTGGTTTTCCCAGGCGGTCTCCCATCCAAGTACTAACCAGGCCCGACCGTGCTTAGCTTCCGAAATCAGATGAGATCGGGCGTGTTCACGGTGTGGTGGCTGTAAGCAATTGCTCCGGGCACCAGACAGGACTTTAAACAGGAGAAAGGATGATTTTTTTTACCCCAAATGAAAATAGATTACAGCACCTGGTATTCCCAGGCGGTCTCCCATCCAAGTACAAACCAGGCCCGACCGTGCTTAGCTTCCGAAATCAGACGAGATCGGGCGTGTTCATGGTGGTGTGGCCGTGAGCAATTGCTCCTGGCACCAGACAGGACTTTAAATAGGAGAAAGGATGATTTTTTTTACCCCAAATGAAAATAGCTTACAGCACCTGGTATTCCCAGGCGGTCTCCCATCCAAGTACAAACCAGGCCCGACCGTGCTTAGCTTCCGAAATCAGACGAGATCGGGCGTGTTCACGGTGGTGTGGCCGTAAGCAATTACTCCTGGCACCAGACAGGACTTTAAATAGGAGAAAGGATCATTTTTTTTACCCCAAATGAAAATAGATTACAGCACCTAGTATTCCCAGGCGGTCTCCCATCCAAGTACTTAGCAGGCCCGACCGTGCTTAGCTTTCCGAGATCAGACGAGATCGGGCGTGTTCGCGGTGGTGTGGCCGTAAGCAATTGCTCATGGCACCAGACAGGTCTTTAAACAGGAGAAAGGATCATTTTTTTTACCCCAAATGAAAATAGATCACAGCACCTGGTATTCCCAGGCGGTCTCCCATCCAAGTACTAACCAGGCCCGACCGTGCTTAGCTTCCAAGATCAGACGAGATCGGGCGTGTTCACGGTGGGGTGGCCGTAAGCAATTGCTCCTGGCACCAGACAGGACTTTAAAAAGGAGAAAGGATGATTTTTATTACCCCAAATGAAAATAGATTACAGCACCTGGTATTCCCTGGCGGTCTTCCATCCAAGTACTAACCAGGCCCGACCGTGCTTAGCTTCCGAGATCAGACGAGATCGGGCGTGTTCCCGGTGGTGTGGCCGTAAGCAATTGCTCCTGGCAACAGACAGGACTTTAAACAGGAGAAAGGATGATTTTTTTTACCCCAAAAGAAAATAGATTACAGCACCTGGTATTCCCATGTGGTCTCCCATCCAAGTACAAACCAGGCCCGACCATGCTTAGCTTCCGAGATCAGACGAGATCGGGCGTGTTCACGGTGGTGTGGCCGTAAGCAATTACTCCTGGCACCAGACAGGACTTTAAACAGGAGAAAGGATGATTTTTTTTACCCCAAATGAAAATAGCTTACAGCACCTGGTATTCCCAGGCGGTCTCCCATCCAAGTACAAACCAGGCCCGACCGTGCTTAGCTTCCGAAATCAGACGAGATCGGGCGTGTTCACGGTGGTGTGGCGTGAGCAATTGCTCCTGGCACCAGACAGGACTTTAAATAGGAGAAAGGATCATTTTTTTTACCCCAAATGAAAATAGATTAC
>NC_140271.1:28174364-28181864 GCF_964030765.1 Micromesistius poutassou
CTGGTATTCCCAGGCGGTCTCCCATCCAAGTACTAACCAGGCCCGACTGTGCTTAGCTTCCGAAATCAGAAGAGATCGGGCGTGTTCACGGTGGTGTAGCCGTAAGCAATTGCTCCTGGCACCAGACAGGACTTTAAACAGGAGAAAGGATGATTTTTTTTACCCCAAATGAAAATAGCTTACAGCACCTGGTATTCCCAGGCGGTCTCCCTTCCAGGTACTAACCAGGCCCGACCGTGCTAAGCTTCCTAGATCAGACAAGATCGGGCGTGTTCGCGGTGGTGTGGCCGTAAGGAATTTCTCCTGGCACCAGACAGGACTTTAAACAGGAGAAAGGATGATTTTTTTTACCCCAAATGAAAATAGCTTACAGCACCTGGTATTCCCAGGCGGTCTCCCATCCAGGTACTAACCAGGCCCGACCGTGCTTAACTTCCGAGATCAGACGAGATCGGGCGTGTTCGCAGTGGTGTGGCCGTAAGCAATTGCTCCTGGCACCAGACAGGACCTTAAACAGGAGAAAGGATGATTTTTTTTACCCCAAATGAATACAGCACCTGATATTACCAGGCGGTCTCCCATCCAGGTACTAACCAGGCCCGACCGTGCTTAGCTTCCGAGATCAGACGAGATCGGGCGTGTTCGCAGTGGTGTGGCCGTAAGGAATTGCTCCTGGCACCAGACAGGACTTTAAACAGGAGAAAGGATCATTTTTTTTACCCCAAATGAAAATAGATTATAGCACCTGGTATTCCCAGGCGGTCTCCCATCCAAGTACTAACCAGGCCCGACTGTGCTTAGCTTCCGAAATCAGAAGAGATCGGGCGTGTTCACGGTGGTGTGGCCGTAAGCAATTGCTCCTGGCACCAGACAGGACTTTAAACAGGAGAAAGGATGATTTTTTTTACCCCAAATGAAAATCGCTTACAGCACCTGGTAATCCTAGGCGGTCTCCCATCCAGGTACTAACCAGGCCCGACCGTTCTTAGCTTCCGAGATCAGACGATATCGGGCGTGGTCGCAGTGGTGTGGCCGTAAGCAATTACTCCTGGCACCAGACAGGACTTTAAACAGGAGAAAGGATGATTTTTTTTACCCCAAATGAATACAGCACCTGATATTACCAGGCGGTCTCCCATCCAGGTACTAACCAGGCCCGACCGTGCTTAGCTTCCGAGATCAGACGAGATCGGGCGTGTTCGCAGTGGTGTGGCCGTAAGGAATTGCTCCTGGCACCAGACAGGACTTTAAACAGGAGAAAGGATGATTTTTTTTACCCCAAATGAATACAGCACCTGATATTACCAGGCGGTCTCCCATCCAGGTACTAACCAGGCCCGACCGTGCTTAGCTTCCGAGATCAGACGAGATCGGGCGTGTTCGCAGTGGTGTGGCCGTAAGGAATTGCTCCTGGCACCAGACAGGACTTTAAACAGGAGAAAGGATCATTTTTTTTACCCCAAATGAAAATAGATTATAGCACCTGGTATTCCCAGGCGGTCTCCCATCCAAGTACTAACCAGGCCCGACTGTGCTTAGCTTCCGAAATCAGAAGAGATCAGGCGTGTTCACGGTGGTGTAGCCGTAAGCAATTGCTCCTGGCACCAGACAGGACTTTAAACAGGAGAAAGGATGATTTTTTTTACCCCAAATGAAAATCGCTTACAGCACCTGGTAATCCTAGGCGGTCTCCCATCCAGGTACTAACCAGGCCCGACCGTTCTTAGCTTCCGAGATCAGACGAGATCGGGCTTGTTCCCGGTGGTGTGGCCGTAAGCAATTGCTCCTGGCACCAGACAGGACTTTAAACAGGAGAAAGGATGATTTTTTTTACCCCAAATGAAAATAGCTTACAGCACCTGGTATTCCCAGGCGGTCTCCCTTCCAGGTACTAACCAGGCCCGACCGTGCTTAGCTTCCTAGATCAGACAAGATCGGGCGTGTTCGCGGTGGTGTGGCCGTAAGCAATTTCTCCTGGCACCAGACAGGACTTTAAACAGGAGAAAGGATGATTTTTTTTACCCCAAATGAAAATAGCTTACAGCACCTGGTATTCCCAGGCGGTCTCCCATCCAGGTACTAACCAGGCCCGACCGTGCTTAACTTCCGAGATCAGACGAGATCGGGCGTGTTCGCAGTGGTGTGGCCGTAAGCAATTGCTCCTGGCACCAGACAGGACCTTAAACAGGAGAAAGGATCATTTTTTTTACCCCAAATGAAAATAGCTTACAGCACCTTGTATTCCCAGGCGGTCTCCCATCCAGGTACTAACCAGGCCCGACCATGCTTAGCTTCCGAGATCAGACGAGATCGGGCGTGTTCGCAGTGGTGTGGGCGTAAGCATTAGCTCCTGGCACCAGACAGGACTTTAAACAGGAGAAAGGATCATTTTTTTTACCCCAAATGAAAATAGATTACAGCACCTGGTATTCCCAGGCGGTCTCCCATCCAAGTACTAACCAGGCCCGACCGTGCTTAGCTTCCGAGATCAGACGAGATCGGGCGTGTTCACGGTGGTGTGGCCGTAAGCAATTTCTCCTGGCACCAGACAGGACTTTAAACAGGAGAAAGGATGATTTTTTTTACCCCAAATGAAAATAGCTTACAGCACCTGGTATTCCCAGGCGGTCTCCCATCCAGGTACTAACCAGGCCCGACCGTGCTTAGCTTCCGAGATCAGACGAGATCGGGCGTGTTCGCAGTGGTGTGGCCGTAAGCAATTACTCCGGGCACCAGACAGGACTTTCAACAGGAGAAAGGATGATTTTTTTTACCCCAAATGAAAATAGCTCACAGCACCTGGTATTCCCAGGCGGTCTCCCATCCTGGTACTAACCAGGCCCGACCGTGCATAGCTTCCGAGATCAGACAAGATCGGGCGTGTTCGCAGTGGTGTGGCAGTAAGCAATTGGTCCTGGCACCAGACAGGACTTTAAACAGGAGAAAGGATCATTTTTTTTACCCCAAATGAAAATAGATTACAGCACCTGGTATTCCCAGCCGGTCTCCCATCCAAGTACTAACCAGCCCCGACCGTGCTTAGCTTCCGAGATCAGACGAGATCGGGCGTGTTCACGGTGGTGTGGCCGTAAGCAATTGCTCCTGGCACCAGACAGGACTTTAAACAGGAGAAAGGATGATTTTTTTTACCCCAAATGAAAATAGCTTACAGCACCTGGTATTCCCAGGCGGTCTCCCATCCAGGTACTAAGCAGGCCCGACCATGCTTAGCTTCCGAGATCAGACGAGATCGGGCGTGTTCGCAGTGGTGTGGCCGTAAGCAATTGCTCCTGGCACCAGACAGGACTTTAAACAGGAGAAAGGATCATTTTTTTTACCCCAAATGAAAATAGCTTACAGCACCTGGTATTCACAGGCGGTCTCCCATCCAAGTACTAATCAGGCCCGACCGTGCTTAGCTTCCGAGATCAGACGAGATCGGGCGTGTTCACGGTGGTGTGGCCGTAAGCAATTACTCCTGGCACCAGACAGGACTTTAAACAGGAGAAAGGATGATTTTTTTTACCCCAACTGAAAATAGCTTACAGCACCTGGTATTCACAGGCGGTCTCGCATCCAGGTACTAACCAGGCCCGACCGTTCTTAGCTTCCGAGATCAGACGAGATCGGGCGTGTTCGCAGTGGTGTGGCCGTAAGCAAATACTCCTGGCACCAGACAGGACTTTAAACAGGAGAACGGATCATTTTTTTTACCCCAAATGAAAATAGATTACAGCACCTGGTATTCCCAGGCGGTCTCCCATCCAAGTACTAACCATGCCCGACCGTGCTTAGCTTCCGAGATCAGATGAGATCGGGCGTGTTCAGGGTGGTGTGGCCGTAAGCAATTGCTCCTGGCACCAGACAGGACTTTAAACAGGAGAAAGGATCATTTTTTTTACCCCAAATGAAAATAGCTCACAGCACCTGGTATTCCCAGGCGGTCTCCCATCCAGGTACTAACCAGGCCCGACCATGCTTAGCTTCCGAGATCAGACGAGATCGGGCGTGTTCACAGTGGTGTGGCCGTAAGCAATTGCTCCTGGCACCAGACAGGACTTTAAACAGGAGAAAGGATCATTTTTTTTACCCCAAATGAAAATAGATTACAGCACCTGGTATTCCGAGGCGGTGTCCCATCCAGGTACTAACCAGGCCCGACCGCGCTTAGCTTCCGAGATCAGACGAGATCGGGAGTGTTCGCGGTGGTGTGGCCGTAAGCAATTGCTCCTGGCACCAGACAGGACTTTAAACAGGAGAAAGGATGATTTTTTTTACCCCAAATGAAAATAGCTTACAGCACCTGGTATTCCCAGGCGGTCTCCCATCCAGGTACTAACCAGGCCCGACAGTGCTTAGCTTCCGAGATCAGACGATATCGGGCGTGGTCACAGTGGTGTGGCCGTAAGCAATTACTCCTAGCACCAGACAGGACTTTAAACAGGAGAAAGGATGATTTTTTTTACCCCAAATGAATACAGCACCTGATATTACCAGGCGGTCTCCCATCCAGGTACTAACCAGGCCCGACCGTGCTTAGCTTCCGAGATCAGACGAGATCGGGCGTGTTCGCAGTGGTGTGGCCGTAAGGAATTGCTCCTGGCACCAGACAGGACTTTAAACAGGAGAAAGGATCATTTTTTTTACCCCAAATGAAAATAGATTATAGCACCTGGTATTCCCAGGCGGTCTCCCATCCAAGTACTAACCAGGCCCGACTGTGCTTAGCTTCCGAAATCAGAAGAGATCGGGCGTGTTCACGGTGGTGTGGCCGTAAGCAATTGCTCCTGGCACCAGACAGGACTTTAAACAGGAGAAAGGATGATTTTTTTTACCCCAAATGAAAATCGCTTACAGCACCTGGTAATCCTAGGCGATCTCCCATCCAGGTACTAACCAGGCCCGACCGTTATTAGCTTCCGAGATCAGACGAGATCGGGCTTGTTCCCGGTGGTGTGGCCGTAAGCAATTGCTCCTGGCACCAGACAGGACTTTAAACAGGAGAAAGGATGATTTTTTTTACCCCAAATGAAAATAGCTTACAGCACCTGGTATTCCCAGGCGGTCTCCCATCCAGGTACTAAGCAGGCCCGACCATGCTTAGCTTCCGAGATCAGACGAGATCGGGCGTGTTCGCAGTGGTGTGGCCGTAAGCATTTGCTCCTGGCACCAGACAGGACTTTAAACAGGAGAAAGGATGATTTTATTTACCCCAAATGAATACAGCACCTGATATTACCAGGCGGTCTCCCATCCAGGTACTAACCAGGCCCGACCGTGCTTAGCTTCCGAGATCAGACGAGATCGGGCGTGTTCGCAGTGGTGTGGCCGTAAGGAATTGCTCCTGGCACCAGACAGGACTTTAAACAGGAGAAAGGATCATTTTTTTTACCCCAAATGAAAATAGATTATAGCACCTGGTATTCCCAGGCGGTCTCCCATCCAAGTACTAACCAGGCCCGACTGTGCTTAGCTTCCGAAATCAGAAGAGATCGGGCGTGTTCACGGTGGTGTGGCCGTAAGCAATTGCTCCTGGCACCAGACAGGACTTTAAACAGGAGAAAGGATCATTTTTTTTACCTCAAATGAAAATAGCTTACAGCACCTGGTATTCCCAGGCGGTCTCCCATCCAGGTACTAACCAGGCCCGACCGTGCTTAGCTTCCGAAATCAGAAGAGATCGGGCGTGTTCACGGTGGTGTGGCCGTAAGCAATTGCTCCTGGCACCAGACAGGACTTTAAACAGGAGAAAGGATGATTTTTTTTACCCCAAATGAAAATCGCTTACAGCACCTGGTAATCCTAGGCGGTCTCCCATCCAGGTACTAACCAGGCCCGACCGTTCTTAGCTTCCGAGATCAGACGAGATCGGGCTTGTTCCCGGTGGTGTGGCCGTAAGCAATTGCTCCTGGCACCAGACAGGACTTTAAACAGGAGAAAGGATGATTTTTTTTTACCCCAAATGAAAATAGCTTACAGCACCTGGTATTCCCAGGCGGTCTCCCATCCAGGCACTAACCAGGCCGACCATGCTTAGCTTCCGAGATCAGACGAGATCGGGCGTGTTCGCAGTGGTGTGGCCGTAAGCAATTGCTCCTGGCACCAGACAGGACTTTAAACAGGAGAAAGGATCATTTTTTTTACCCCAAATGAATACAGCACCTGATATTACCAGGCGGTCTCCCATCCAGGTACTAACCAGGCCCGACCGTGCTTAGCTTCCGAGATCAGACGAGATCGGGCGTGTTCGCAGTGGTGTGGCCGTAAGGAATTGCTCCTGGCACCAGACAGGACTTTAAACAGGAGAAAGGATCATTTTTTTTACCCCAAATGAAAATAGATTATAGCACCTGGTATTCCCAGGCGGTCTCCCATCCAAGTACTAACCAGGCCCGACTGTGCTTAGCTTCCGAAATCAGAAGAGATCGGGCGTGTTCACGGTGGTGTGGCCGTAAGCAATTGCTCCTGGCACCAGACAGGACTTTAAACAGGAGAAAGGATGATTTTTTTTACCCCAAATGAAAATCGCTTACAGCACCTGGTAATCCTAGGCGGTCTCCCATCCAGGTACTAACCAGGCCCGACCGTTCTTAGCTTCCGAGATCAGACGATATCGGGCGTGGTCGCAGTGGTGTGGCCGTAAGCAATTACTCCTGGCACCAGACAGGACTTTAAACAGGAGAAAGGATGATTTTTTTTACCCCAAATGAATACAGCACCTGATATTACCAGGCGGTCTCCCATCCAGGTACTAACCAGGCCCGACCGTGCTTAGCTTCCGAGATCAGACGAGATCGGGCGTGTTCGCAGTGGTGTGGCCGTAAGGAATTGCTCCTGGCACCAGACAGGACTTTAAACAGGAGAGGGGATGATTTTTTTTACCCCAAATGAATACAGCACCTGATATTACCAGGCGGTCTCCCATCCAGGTACTAACCAGGCCCGACCGTGCTTAGCTTCCGAGATCAGACGAGATCGGGCGTGTTCGCAGTGGTGTGGCCGTAAGGAATTGCTCCTGGCACCAGACAGGACTTTAAACAGGAGAAAGGATCATTTTTTTTACCCCAAATGAAAATCGCTTACAGCACCTGGTAATCCTAGGCGGTCTCCCATCCAGGTACTAACCAGGCCCGACCGTTCTTAGCTTCCGAGATCAGACGAGATCGGGCTTGTTCCCGGTGGTGTGGCCGTAAGCAATTGCTCCTGGCACCAGACAGGACTTTAAACAGGAGAAAGGATGATTTTTTTTACCCCAAATGAAAATAGCTTACAGCACCTGGTATTCCCAGGCGGTCTCCCTTCCAGGTACTAACCAGGCCCGACCGTGCTTAGCTTCCTAGATCAGACAAGATCGGGCGTGTTCGCGGTGGTGTGGCCGTAAGCAATTTCTCCTGGCACCAGACAGGACTTTAAACAGGAGAAAGGATGATTTTTTTTACCCCAAATGAAAATAGCTTACAGCACCTGGTATTCCCAGGCGGTCTCCCATCCAGGTACTAA
>NC_140271.1:28199364-28204364 GCF_964030765.1 Micromesistius poutassou
TACTCCTGGCACCAGACAGGACTTTAAACAGGAGAAAGGATGATTTTTTTTACCCCAAATGAATACAGCACATGATATTACCAGGCGGTCTCCCATCCAGGTACTAACCAGGCCCGACCGTGCTTAGCTTCCGAGATCAGACGAGATCGGGCGTGTTCGCAGTGGTGTGGCCGTAAGGAATTGCTCCTGGCACCAGACAGGACTTTAAACAGGAGAAAGGATCATTTTTTTTACCCCAAATTAAAATAGATTATAGCACCTGGTATTCCCAGGCGCTCTCCCATCCAAGTACTAACCAGGCCCGACTGTGCTTAGCTTCCGAAATCAGAAGAGATCGGGCGTGTTCACGGTGGTGTGGCCGTAAGCAATTGCTCCTGGCACCAGACAGGACTTTAAACAGGAGAAAGGATGATTTTTTTTACCCCAAATAAAATCGCTTACAGCACCTGGTATTCCTAGGCGGTCTCCCATCCAGGTACTAACCAGGCCCGACCGTGCTTAGCTTCCGAGATCAGACGAGATCGGGAGTGTTCGCGGTGGTGTGGCCGTAAGCAATTGCTCCTGGCACCAGACAGGACTTTAAACAGGAGAAAGGATCATTTTTTTTACCCAAAATGAAAATAGATTACAGCACCTGGTATTCCCAGGCGGTCTCCCATCCAGGTACTAACCAGGCCCGACCGTGCTTAGCTTCCGAGATCAGACGAGATTGGGCGTGTTCGCAGTGGTGTGGCCGTAAGCAATTGCTCCTGGCACCAGACAGGACTTTAAACAGGAGAAAGGATCATTTTTTTTACCCCAAATGAAAATAGATTACAGCACCTGGTATTCCCAGGCGGTCTCCCATCCAAGTACTAACCAGGCCCGACCATGCTTAGCTTCCGAGATCAGACGAGATCGGGCGTGTTCGCAGTGGTGTGGCCGTAAGCAATTGCTCTGGGCACCAGACAGGACTTTAAACAGGAGAACGGATCATTTTTTTTACCCCAAATGAAAATAGATTACAGCACCTGGTATTCCCAGGCGGTCTCCCATCCAAGTACTAACCAGGCCCGATCGTGCTTACCTTCCGAGATCAGACGAGATCCGGCGTGTTCACGGTGGTGTGGCCGTAAGCAATTGCTCCTGGCACCAGACAGGACTTTAAACAGGAGAAAGGATGATTTTTTTTACCCCAAATAAAAATAGCTTACAGCACCTGGTATTCCCAGGCGGTCTCCCATCCAGGTACTAACCAGGCCCGACCGTGCTTAGCTTCCGAGATCAGACGAGATCGGGCGTGTTCGCAGTGGTGTGGCCGTAAGCAATTGCTCCTGGCACCAGACAGGACTTTAAACAGGAGAACGGATCATTTTTTTTACCCCAAATGAAAATAGATTACAGCACCTGGTATTCCCAGGCGGTCTCCCATCCAAGTACTAACCAGGCCCGATCGTGCTTAGCTTCCGAGATCAGACGAGATCCGGCGTGTTCACGGTGGTGTGGCCGTAAGCAATTGCTCCTGGCACCATACAGGACTTTAAACAGGAGAAAGGATGATTTTTTTTTACCCCAAATGAAATTAGCTTACAGCACCTGGTATTCCCAGGCGGTCTCCCATCCAGGTACTTACCAGGCCCGACGTGCTTAGCTTCCGAGATCAGACGAGATCGGGCGTGTTCGCAGTGGTGTGGCCGTAAGCAATTGCTCCTGGCACCAGACAGGACTTTAAACAGGAGAAAGGATCATTTTTTTTACCCCAAATGAAAATAGATTACAGCACCTGGTATTCCCAGGCGGTCTCCCATCCAGGTACTAACCAGGCCCGACCGTGCTTAGCTTCCGAGATCAGACGAGATTGGGCGTGTTCGCAGTGGTGTGGCCGTAAGCAATTGCTCCTGGCACCAGACAGGACTTTAAACAGGAGAAAGGATCATTTTTTTTACCCCAAATGAAAATAGATTACAGCACCTGGTATTCCCAGGCGGTCTCCCATCCAAGTACTAACCAGGCCCGACCGTGCTTAGCTTCCGAGATCAGACGAGATCGGGCGTGTTCACGGTGGTGTGGCCGTAAGCAATTGCTCCTGGCACCAGACAGGACTTTAAACAGGAGAAAGGATCATTTTTTTTACCCCAAATGAAAATAGATTACAGCACCTGGTATTCCCAGGCGGTCTCCCATCCAGGTACTAACCAGGCCCGACCATGCTTAGCTTCCGAGATCAGACGAGATCGGGCGTGTTCGCAGTGGTGTGGCCGTAAGCAATTGCTCCTGGCACCAGACAGGACTTTAAACAGGAGAAAGTATCATTTTTTTTACCCCAAATGAAAATAGATTACAGCACCTGGTATTCCGAGGCGGTCTCCCATCCAGGTACTAACCAGGCCCGACCGTGCTTAGCTTCCGAAATCAGACGAGATCGGGAGTGTTCGCGGTGGTGTGGCCGTAAGCAATTGCTCCTTGCACCAGACAGGACTTTAAACAGGAGAAAGGATCATTTTTTTTACCCCAAATGAAAATAGATTAGAGCACCTGGTATTCCCAGGCGGTCTCCCATCCAAGTACTAACCAGGCCCGACCGTGCTTAGCTTCCGAGATCAGACGAGATCGGGCGTGTTCACGGTGGTGTGGCCGTAAGCAATTGCTCCTGGCACCAGACAGGACTTTAAACAGGAGAAAGGATCATTTTTTTTACCCCAAATGAAAATAGCTTACAGCACCTGGTATTCCCAGGCGGTCTCCCATCCAGGTACTAACCATGCCCGACCGTGCTTAGCTTCCGAGATCAGATGAGATCGGGTGTGTTCACGGTGGTGTGGCCGTAAGCAATTGCTCCTGGCACCAGACAGGACTTTAAACAGGAGAAAGGATCATTTTTTTTACCCCAAATGAAAATAGATTACAGCACCTGGTATTCCCAGGCGGTCTCCCATCCAGGTACTAACCAGGCCCGACCATGCTTAGCTTCCGAGATCAGACGAGATCGGGCGTGTTCGCAGTGGTGTGGCCGTAAGCAATTGCTCCTGGCACCAGACAGGACTTTAAACAGGAGAAAGTATCATTTTTTTTACCCCAAATGAAAATAGATTACAGCACCTGGTATTCCGAGGCGGTCTCCCATCCAGGTACTAACCAGGCCCGACCGTGCTTAGCTTCCGAAATCAGACGAGATCGGGAGTGTTCGCGGTGGTGTGGCCGTAAGCAATTGCTCCTGGCACCAGACAGGACTTTAAACAGGAGAAAGGATCATTTTTTTTACCCCAAATGAAAATAGATTAGAGCACCTGGTATTCCCAGGCGGTCTCCCATCCAAGTACTAACCAGGCCCGACCGTGCTTAGCTTCCGAGATCAGACGAGATCGGGCGTGTTCACGGTGGTGTGGCCGTAAGCAATTGCTCCTGGCACCAGACAGGACTTTAAACAGGAGAAAGGATCATTTTTTTTACCCCAAATGAAAATAGCTTACAGCACCTGGTATTCCCAGGCGGTCTCCCATCCAGGTACTAACCATGCCCGACCGTGCTTAGCTTCCGAGATCAGATGAGATCGGGTGTGTTCACGGTGGTGTGGCCGTAAGCAATTGCTCCTGGCACCAGACAGGACTTTAAACATGAGAAGGGATCATTTTTTTTACCCCAAATGAAAATAGATTACAGCACCTGGTATTCCGAGGCGGTCTCCCATCCAGGTACTAACCATGCCCGACCGTGCTTAGCTTCCGAGATCATACGAGATCGGGAGTGTTCGCGGTGGTGTGGCCGTAAGCAATTGCTCCTGGCACCAGACAGGACTTTAAACAGGAGAAAGGATCATTTTTTTTACCCCAAATGAAAATAGATTACAGCACCTGGTATTCCCAGGCGGTCTCCCATCCAAGTACTAACCAGGCCCGACCGTGCTTAGCTTCCGAGATCAGACGAGATCGGGAATGTTCGCTGTGGTGTGGCCGTAAGCAATTGCTCCTGGCACCAGGCAGGACTTTAAACAGGAGAAAGGATGATTTTTTTTTACCCCAAATGAAAATTGCTTACAGCACCTGGTATTCCCAGGCGGTCTCCCATCCAGGTACTAACCAGGCCTGACGTGCTTAGCTTCCGAGATTAGACGAGATCGGGCGTGTTCGCAGTGGTGTGGCCGTAAGCAATTGCTCTGGGCACCAGACAGGACTTTAAACAGGAGAACGGATCATTTTTTTTACCCCAAATGAAAATAGATTACAGCACCTGGTATTCCCAGGCGGTCTCCCATCCAAGTACTAACCAGGCCCGATCGTGCTTACCTTCCGAGATCAGACGAGATCCGGCGTGTTCACGGTGGTGTGGCCGTAAGCAATTGCTCCTGGCACCAGACAGGACTTTAAACAGGAGAAAGGATGATTTTTTTTACCCCAAATAAAAATAGCTTACAGCACCTGGTATTCCCAGGCGGTCTCCCATCCAGGTACTAACCAGGCCCGAACGTGCTTAGCTTCCGAGATCAGACGAGATGGGCGTGTTCGCAGTGGTGTGGCCGTAAGCAATTGCTCCTGGCACCAGACAGGACTTTAAACAGGAGAACGGATCATTTTTTTTACCCCAAATGAAAATAGATTACAGCACCTGGTATTCCCAGGCGGTCTCCCATCCAAGTACTAACCAGGCCCGATCGTGCTTAGCTTCCGAGATCAGACGAGATCCGGCGTGTTCACGGTGGTGTGGCCGTAAGCAATTGCTCCTGGCACCAGACAGGACTTTAAACAGGAGAAAGGATGATTTTTTTTTACCCCAAATGAAAATAGATTACAGCACCTGGTATTCCCAGGCGGTCTCCCATCCAAGTACTAACCAGGCCCGATCGTGCTTAGCTTCCGAGATCAGACGAGATCCGGCGTGTTCACGGTGGTGTGGCCGTAAGCAATTGCTCCTGGCACCAGACAGGACTTTAAACAGGAGAAAGGATGATTTTTTTTTACCCCAAATGAAATTAGCTTACAGCACCTGGTATTCCCAGGCGGTCTCCCATCCAGGTACTAACCATG
>NC_140271.1:28209364-28226864 GCF_964030765.1 Micromesistius poutassou
AGATTACAGCACCTGGAATTCCCATGCGGTCTCCCATCCAGGTACTAACCAGGCCCGACCGTGCTTAGCTTCCGAGATCAGACGAGATTGGGCGTGTTCGCAGTGGTGTGGCCGTAAGCAATTGCTCCTGGCACCAGACAGGACTTTAAACAGGAGAAAGGATCATTTTTTTTACCCCAAATGAAAATAGATTACAGCACCTGGTATTCCCAGGCGGTCTCCCATCCAAGTACTAACCAGGCCCGACCGTGCTTAGCTTCCGAGATCAGACGAGATCGGGCGTGTTCACGGTGGTGTGGCCGTAAGCAATTGCTCCTGGCACCAGACAGGACTTTAAACAGGAGAAAGGATCATTTTTTTTACCCCAAATGAAAATAGATTACAGCACCTGGTATTCCCAGGTGGTCTCCCATCCAGGTACTAACCAGGCCCGACCATGCTTAGCTTCCGAGATCAGACGAGATCGGGCGTGTTCGCAGTGGTGTGGCCGTAAGCAATTGCTCCTGGCACCAGACAGGACTTTAAACAGGAGAAAGTATCATTTTTTTTACCCCAAATGAAAATAGATTACAGCACCTGGTATTCCGAGGCGGTCTCCCATCCAGGTACTAACCAGGCCACACCACCGTGAACACGCCCGAGCTCGTCTGATCTCGGAAGCTAAGCACGGTCGGGCCTGGTTAGTACTTGGATGGGAGACCGCCTGGGAATACCAGGTGCTGTAATCTATTTTCATTTGGGGTAAAAAAAATGATCCTTTCTCCTATTTAAAGTCCTGTCTGGTGCCAGGAGCTATTGCTTACGGCCACACCACTGCGAACACGCCCGATCTCGTCTGATCTCGGAAGCTAAGCACGGTCGGGCCTGGTTAGTACCTGGATGGGAGACAGCCTGGGAATACCAGGTGCTGTAAGGGTTTTTCATTTGGGGTAAAAAAAATCATCCTTTCTCCTGTTTAAAGTCCTGTCTGGTGCCAGGAGCAATTGCTTACGGCCACACCACCGTGAACACGCCCGATCTCGTCTGATCTTGGAAGCTAAGCACGGTCGGGCCTGGTTAGTACTTGGATGGGAGACCGCCTGGGAATACCAGGTGCTGTAAGCTATTTTCATTTGGGGTAAAAAAAATCATCCTTTCTCCTGTTTAAAGTCCTGTCTGGTGCCAGGAGCAATTGCTTGCGGCCACACCACTGCGAACACGCCCGATCTCGTCTGATCTCGGAAGCTAAGCACGGTCGGGCCTGGTTAGTACCTGGATGGGAGACCGCCTGGGAATACCAGGTGCTGTAAGCTAATTTCATTTGGGGTAAAAAAAATCATCCTTTCTCCTGTTTAAAGTCCTTTCTGGTGCCGGGAGCAATTGTTTACGGCCACACCACAGCGAACACGCCCGATCTCGTCTGATCTCGGAAGCTAAGCATGGTCGGGCCTGGTTAGTACCTGGATGGGAGACCGCCTGGGAATACCAGGTGCTGTAAGCTATTTTCATTTGGGGTAAAAAAAATCATCCTTTCTCATGTTTAAAGTCCTGTCTGGTGCCAGGAGCAATTGCTTACGGTCACACCACCGTGAACACGCCCGATCTCGTCTGATCTCGGAAGCTAAGCACGGTCGGGCCTGGTTAGTACTTGGATGGGAGACCGCCTGGGAATACCAGGTGCTGTAATCTATTTTCATTTGGGGTAAAAAAAATCATCCTTTCTCCTGTTTAAAGTCCTGTCTGGTGCTAGGAGTAATTGCTTACGGCCACACCACTGCGAACACGCCCGATCTCGTCTGACCTCGGAAGCTAAGCACGGTCGGGCCTGGTTAGTACATGGATGGGAGACCGCCTGGGAATACCAGGTGCTGTAAGCTATTTTCATTTGGGGTAAAAAAAATGATCCTTTCTCCTGTTTAAAGTCCTGTCTGGTGCCAGGAGCAATTGCTTAAGGCTACACCACTGCGAACACGCCCGTTCTCGTCTGATCTCGGAAGCTACGCACGGTCGGGCCTGGTTAGTACCTCGATGGGAGACCGCCTGGGAATACCAGGTGCTGTAAGCTATTTTCATTTGGGGTAAAAAAAATCATCCTTTCTCCTGTTTAAAGTCCTGTCTGGTGCTAGGAGTAATTGCTTACGGCCACACCACTGCCAACACGCCCGATCTCGTCTGACCTCGGAAGCTAAGCACGGTCGGGCCTGGTTAGTACATGGATGGGAGACCGCCTGGGAATACCAGGTGCTGTAAGCTATTTTCATTTGGGGTAAAAAAAATGATCCTTTCTCCTGTTTAAAGTCCTGTCTGGTGCCAGGAGCAATTGCTTAAGGCTACACCACTGCGAACACGCCCGATCTCGTCTGATCTCGGAAGCTACGCACGGTCGGGCCTGGTTAGTACCTCGATGGGAGACCGCCTGGGAATACCAGGTGCTGTAAGCTATTTTCATTTGGGGTAAAAAAAATCATCCTTTCTCCTGTTTAAAGTCCTGTCTGGTGCCAGGAGCAATTGCTTACGGCCACACCACTGCGAACACGCCCGATCTCGTCTGATCTCGGAAGCTAAGCACGGTCGGGCCTGGTTAGTACCTGGATGGGAGACATCCTGGGAATACCAGGTGCTGTAATCTATTTTCATTTGGGGTAAAAAAAATCATCCTTTCTCCTGTTTAAAGTCCTGTCTGGTGCCAGGAGCAATTGCTTACGGCTACACTACTGGGAACACGCCCGATCTCGTCTGATCTCGGAAGCTACGCACGGTCGGGCCTGGTTAGTACCTGGATGGGAGACCGCCTGGGAATACCAGGTGCTGTAAGCTATTTTCATTTGGGGTAAAAAAAAATCATCCTTTCTCCTGTTTAAAGTCCTGTCTGGTGCCAGGAGCAATTGCTTACGGCCACACCACTGCGAACACGCCCGATCTCGTCTGATCTCGGAAGCTAAGCACGGTCGGGCCTGGTTAGTACCTGGATGGGAGACCGCCTGGGAATACCAGGTGCTGTAAGCTATTTTCATTTGGGGTAAAAAAAATCATCCTTTCTCATGTTTAAAGTCCTGTCTGGTGCCAGGAGCAATTGCTTACGGTCACACCACCGTGAACACGCCCGATCTCGTCTGATCTCGGAAGCTAAGCACGGTCGGGCCTGGTTAGTTCTTGGATGGGAGACCGCCTGGGAATGCCAGGTGCTGTAATCTATTTTAATTTGGGGTAAAAAAAATTATCCTTTCTCCTGTTTAAAGTCCTGTCTGGTGCCAGGAGCAATTGCTTACGGCCACACCACTGCGAACACGCCCGACCTCGTGTGATCTCGGAAGCTAAGCACGGTCGGGCCTGGTTAGTACCTGGATGGGAGACCGCCTGGGAATACCAGGTGCTGTAAGCTATTTTCATTTGGGGTAAAAAAAATCATCCTTTCTCCTGTTTAAAGTCCTGTCTGGTGCTCGGAGCAATTGCTTACGGCCACACCACCGTGAATACGCCCGATCTCGTCTGATATCGGAAGCTAAGCACGGTCAGGCCTGGTTAGTACTTGGATGGGAGACCGCCTGGGAATACCAGGTGCTGTAATCTATTTTCATTTGGGGTAAAAAAAATGATCCTTTCTCCTGTTTAAAGTCCTGTCTGGTGCCAGGAGCAATTGCTTACGGCCACACAACTGCGAACACGCCCGATCTCGTCTGATATCGGAAGCTAAGCAAGGTTGGGCCTGGTTAGTACCTGGATGGGAGACCGCCTGGGAATACCAGGTGCTGTAATCTATTTTCATTTGGGGTAAAAAAAAAATCCTTTCTCCTGTTTAAAGTCCTGTCTGGTGCCAGGAGCAATTGCTTACGGCCACACCACTGCGAACACGCCCGATCTCGTCTGATCTCGGAAGCTAAGCACGGTCGGGCCTGGTAAGTACTTGGATGGGAGAACGCCTGGGAATACCAGGTGCTGTAATCTATTTTCATTTGGGGTAAAAAAAATTATCCTTTCTCCTGTTTAAAGTCCTGTCTGGTGCCAGGAGCAATTGCTTACGGCCACACCACTGCGAACACGCCCGATCTCGTCTGATCTCGGAAGCTAAGCACGGTCGGGCCTGGTTAGTACCTGGATGGGAGACCGCCTGGGAATACCAGGTGCTGTAAGCTATTTTCATTTGGGGTAAAAAAAATCATCCTTTCTCCTGTTTAAAGTCCTTTCTGGTGCCAGGAGCAATTGCTTACGGCCACACCACTGCGAACACGCCCGATCTCGTCTGATCTCGGAAGCTAAGCAAGGTCGGGCCTGGTTAGTACCTGGATGGGAGACCGCCTGGGAATACCAGGTGCTGTAAGCTATTTTCATTTGGGGTAAAAAAAATCATCCTTTCTCATGTTTAAAGTCCTGTCTGGTGCCAGGAGCAATTGCTTACGGTCACACCACCGTGAACACGCCCGATCTCGTCTGATCTCGGAAGCTAAGCACGGTCGGGCCTGGTTAGTTCTTGGATGGGAGACCGCCTGGGAATGCCAGGTGCTGTAATCTATTTTCATTTGGGGTAAAAAAAATTATCCTTTCTCCTGTTTAAAGTCCTGTCTGGTGCCAGGAGCAATTGCTTACGGCCACACCACTGCGAACACGCCCGACCTCGTGTGATCTCGGAAGCTAAGCACGGTCGGGCCTGGTTAGTACTTGGATGGGAGAACGCCTGGGAATACCAGGTGCTGTAATCTATTTTCATTTGGGGTAAAAAAAATGATCCTTTCTCCTGTTTAAAGTCCTGTCTGGTGCCAGGAGCAATTGCTTACGGCCACACCAATGCGAACACGCCCGATCTCGTCTGATCTCGGAAGCTAAGCACGGTCGGGCCTGGTTAGTACCTGGATGGGAGACCGCCTGGGAATACCAGGTGCTGTAAGCTATTTTCATTTGGGGTAAAAAAAATCATCCTTTCTCATGTTTAAAGTCCTGTCTGGTGCCCGGAGCAATTGCTTACGGCCACACCACCGTGAACACGCCCGATCTCATCTGATCTCGGAAGCTAAGCACGGTCGGGCCTGGTTAGTACCTGGATGGGAGACCGCCTGGGAATACCAGGTGCTGTAATCTATTTTCATTTGGGGTAAAAAAAATTATCCTTTCTCCTGTTTAAAGTCCTGTCTGGTGCCATGAGCAATTGCTTACGGCCACACCACTGCGAACACGCCACATCTCGTCTGAAGTCGGAAGCTAAGCACGTTCGGGCCTGGTTAGTACCTGGATGGGAGCCCATCTGGGAATACCAGGTGCTGTAATCTATTTTCATTTGGGGTAAAAAAAATCATCCTTTCTCCTGTTTAAAGTCCTGTCTGGTGCCAGGAGAAATTGCTTACGGCCACACCACCGTGAACACGCCCAATCTCGTCTGATCTCGGAAGCTAAGCACGGTCGGGCCTGGTTAGTACATGGATGGGAGACTGCCTGGGAATACCAGGTGCTGTAAACTATTTTCATTTGCGGTAAAAAAAAATGATCCTTTCTCCTGTTTAAAGTCCTGTCTGGTGCCAGGAGCAATTGCTTAAGGCTACACCACTGCGAACACGCCTGATCTCGTAAGCTACGCACGGTCGGGCCTGCTTTGTACCTGGATGGGAGACCGCCTGGGAATACCAGGTGCTGTAAGCTATTTTCATTTGGGGTAAAAAAAATGATCCTTTCTCCTGTTTAAAGTCCTGTCTGGTGCCAGGAGTAATTGCTTACGGTCACACCACCGTGAACACGCCCGATCTCGTCTGATCTCGGAAGCTAAGCAAGGTCGGGCCTGGTTAGTACCTGGATGGGAGACCGCCTGGGAATACCAGGTGCTGTAAGCTATTTTCATTTGGGGTAAAAAAAATCATCCTTTCTCCTGTTTAAAGTCCTGTCTGGTGCCAGGAGCAATTGCTTACGGTCACACCACCGTGAACACGCCCGATCTCGTCTGATCTCGGAAGCTAAGCACGGTCGGGCCTGGTTAGTACCTGGATGGGAGACCGCCTGGGAATACAAGGTGCTGTAAGCTATTTTCATTTGGGGTAAAAAAAATCATCCTTTCTCCTGTTTAAAGTCCTGTCTGGTGCCAGGAGCAATTGCTTACGGCCACACCACTGCGAACACGCACGATCTCGTCCGATCTCGGAAGCTAAGCACGGTCGGGCCTGGTTAGTACCTGGATGGGAGACCGCCTGGGAATACCAGGTGCTGTAAGCTATTTTCATTTGGGGTAAAAAAAATCATCCTTTCTCCTGTTTAAAGTCCTGTCTGGTGCTAGGAGTAATTGCTTACGGCCACACCACTGCGAATACGCCCGATCTCGTCTGACCTCGGAAGCTAAGCACGGTCGGGCCTGGTTAGTACCTGGATGGGAGACCGCCTGGGAATACCAGGTGCTGTAAGCTATTTTCATTTGGGTTAAAAAAAATCATCCTTTCTCCTGTTTAAAGTCCTTTCTGGTGCCAGGAGCAATTGCTTACGGCCACACCACTGCAAACACGCCCGATCTCGTCTGATCTCGGAAGCTAAGCAAGGTCGCGCCTGGTTAGTACCTGGATGGGAGACCGCCTGGGAATACCAGGTGCTGTAAGCTATTTTCATTTGGGGTAAAAAAAATCATCCTTTCTCATGTTTAAAGTCCTGTCTGGTGCCAGGAGCAATTGCTTACGGCCACACCACTGCGAACATGCCCGATCTCGTCTGACCTCGGAAGCTAAGGACGGTCGGGCCTGGTTAGTACATGGATGGGAGACCGCCTGGGAATACCAGGTGCTGTAAGCTATTTTCATTTGGGGTAAAAAAAATGATCCTTTCTCCTGTTTAAAGTCCTGTCTGGTGCCAGGAGCAATTGCTTAAGGCTACACTACTGGGAACACGCCCGATCTCGTCTGATCTCGGAAGCTACGCACGGTCGGGCCTGGTTAGTACCTGGATGGGAGACCGCCTGGGAATACCAGGTGCTGTAAGCTATTTTCATTTGGGGTAAAAAAAAATCATCCTTTCTCCTGTTTAAAGTCCTGTCTGGTGCCAGGAGCAATTGCTTACGGCCACACCACTGCGAACACGCCCGATCTCGTCTGATCTCGGAAGCTAAGCACGGTCGGGCCTGGTTAGTACCTGGATGGGAGACCGCCTGGGAATACAAGGTGCTGTAAGCTATTTTCATTTGGGGTAAAAAAAATCATCCTTTCTCCTGTTTAAAGTCCTTTCTGGTGCCAGGAGCAATTGCTTACGGCCACACCACTGCGAACACGCCCGATCTCGTCTGATCTCGGAAGCTAAGCAAGGTCGGGCCTGGTTAGTACCTGGATGGGAGACCGCCTGGGAATACCAGGTGCTGTAAGCTATTTTCATTTGGGGTAAAAAAAATCATCCTTTCTCATGTTTAAAGTCCTGTCTGGTGCCAGGAGCAATAGCTTACGGTCACACCACCGTGAACACGCCCGATCTCGTCTGATCTCGGAAGCTAAGCACGGTCGGGCCTGGTTAGTTCTTGGATGGGAGACCGCCTGGGAATGCCAGGTGCTGTAATCTATTTTCATTTGGGGTAAAAAAAATTATCCTTTCTCCTGTTTAAAGTCCTGTCTGGTGCCAGGAGCAATTGCTTACGGCCACACCACTGCGAACACGCCCGACCTCGTGTGATCTCGGAAGCTAAGCACGGTCGGGCCTGGTTAGTACTTGGATGGGAGAACGCCTGGGAATACCAGGTGCTGTAATCTATATTCATTTGGGGTAAAAAAAATGATCCTTTCTCCTGTTTAAAGTCCTGTCTGGTGCCAGGAGCAATTGCTTACGGCCACACCAATGCGAACACGCCCGATCTCGTCTGATCTCGGAAGCTAAGCACGGTCGGGCCTGGTTAGTACCTTGATGGGAGACCGCCTGGGAATACCAGGTGCTGTAAGCTATTTTCATTTGGGGTAAAAAAAATCATCCTTTCTCCTGTTTAAAGTCCTGTCTGGTGCCCGGAGCAATTGCTTACGGCCACACCACCGTGAACACGCCCGATCTCGTCTGATCTCGGAAGCTAAGCACGGTCGGGCCTGGTTAGTACCTGGATGGGAGACCGCCTGGGAATACCAGGTGCTGTAATCTATTTTCATTTGGGGTAAAAAAAATTATCCTTTCTCCTGTTTAAAGTCCTGTCTGGTGCCATGAGCAATTGCTTACGGCCACACCACTGCGAACACGCCCCATCTCGTCTGAAGTCGGAAGCTAAGCACGGTCGGGCCTGGTTAGTACCTGGATGGGAGACCATCTGGGAATACCAGGTGCTGTAATCTATTTTCATTTGGGGTAAAAAAAATCATCCTTTCTCCTGTTTAAAGTCCTGTCTGGTGCCAGGAGCAATTGCTTACGGCCACACCACCGTGAACACGCCCGATCTCGTCTGATCTCGGAAGCTAAGCACGGTCGGGCGTGGTTAGTACCTGGATGGGAGACCGCCTGGGAATATAAGGTGCTGTAAGCTACTTTCATTTGGGGTAAAAAAAATGATCCTTTCTCCTGTTTAAGGTCCTGTCTGGTGCCAGGAGCAATTGCTTACGGCCACACCACTGCGAACACGCCCGATCTCGTCTGATCTCGGAAGGTAAGCACGGTCGGGCCTGGTTAGTACCTGGATGGGAGACTGCTTGGGAATACCAGGTGCTGTAAGCTATTTTCATTTGGGGTAAAAAAAATCATCCTTTCTCCTGTTTAAAGGCCTGTCTGGTGCCAGGAGCAATTGCTTACGGCCACACCACCGTGAACACGCCCGATCTCGTCTCATCTCGGAAGCTAAGCACGGTCGGGCCTGGTTAGTACTTGGATGGAAGACCGCCTGGGAATACCAGGTGCTGTAAGCAATTTTCATTTGGGGTAAAAAAAATCATCCTTTCTCCTGTTTAAAGTACTGTCTGGTGCCAGGAGCAATTACTTACGGCCACACCACTGCGAACACGCCCGATCTCGTCTGATCTCGGAAGCTAAGCACGGTCGGGCCTGGTCAGTACCTGGATGGGAGACCGCCTGGGAATACCAGGTGCTGTAAGCTATTTTCATTTGGGGTAAAAAAAATCATCCTTTCTCATGTTTAAAGTCCTGTCTGGTGCCAGGAGCAATTGCTTACGGCCACACCACTGCGAACACGCCCGATCTCGTCTGACCTCGGAAGCTAAGCACGGTCGGGCCTGGTTAGTACATGGATGGGAGACCGCCTGGGAATACCAGGTGCTGTAAGCTATTTTCATTTGGGGTAAAAAAAATGATCCTTTCTCCTGTTTAAAGTCCTGTCTGGTGCCAGGAGCAATTGCTTAAGGCTACACTACTGGGAACACGCCCGATCTCGTCTGATCTCGGAAGCTACGCACGGTCGGGCCTGGTTAGTACCTGGATGGGAGACCGCCTGGGAATACCAGGTGCTGTAAGCTATTTTCATTTGGGGTAAAAAAAAATCATCCTTTCTCCTGTTTAAAGTCCTGTCTGGTGCCAGGAGCAATTGCTTACGGCCACACCACTGCGAACACGCCCGATCTCGTCTGATCTCGGAAGCTAAGCACGGTCGGGCCTGGTTAGTACCTGGATGGGAGACCGCCTGGGAATACAAGGTGCTGTAAGATATTTTCATTTGGGGTAAAAAAAATCATCCTTTCTCCTGTTTAAAGTCCTTTCTGGTGCCAGGAGCAATTGCTTACGGCCACACCACTGCGAACACGCCCGATCTCGTCTGATCTCGGAAGCTAAGCAAGGTCGGGCCTGGTTAGTACCTGGATGGGAGACCGCCTGGGAATACCAGGTGCTGTAAGCTATGTTCATTTGGGGTAAAAAAAATCATCCTTTCTCATGTTTAAAGTCCTGTCTGGTGCCAGGAGCAATTGCTTACGGTCACACCACCGTGAACACGCCCGATCTCGTCTGATCTCGGAAGCTAAGCACGGTCGGGCCTGGTTAGTTCTTGGATGGGAGACCGCCTGGGAATGCCAGGTGCTGTAATCTATTTTCATTTGGGGTAAAAAAAATTATCCTTTCTCCTGTTTAAAGTCCTGTCTGGTGCCAGGAGCAATTGCTTACGGCCACACCACTGCGAACACGCCCGACCTCGTGTGATCTCGGAAGCTAAGCACGGTCGGGCCTTGTTAGTACTTGGATGGGAGAACGCCTGGGAATACCAGGTGCTGTATTCTTTTTTCATTTGGGGTAAAAAAAATGATCCTTTCTCCTGTTTAAAGTCCTGTCTGGTGCCAGGAGCAATTGCTTACGGCCACACCAATGCGAACACGCCCGATCTCGTCTGATCTCGGAAGCTAAGCACGGTCGGGCCTGGTTAGTACCTGGATGGGAGACCGCCTGGGAATACCAGGTGCTGTAAGCTATTTTCATTTGGGGTAAAAAAAATCATCCTTTCTCCTGTTTAAAGTCCTGTCTGGTGCCCGGAGCAATTGCTTACGGCCACACCACCGTGAACACGCCCGATCTCGTCTGATCTCGGAAGCTAAACACGGTCGGGCCTGGTTAGTACCTGGATGGGAGACCGCCTGGGAATACCAGGTGCTGTAATCTATTTTCATTTGGGGTAAAAAAAATTATCCTTTCTCCTGTTTAAAGTCCTGTCTGGTGCCAGGAGCAATTGCTTAAGGCTACACCACTGCGAACACGCCCGATCTCGTAAGCTACGCACGGTCGGGCCTGGTTTGTACCTGGATGGGAGACCGCCTGGGAATACCAGGTGCTGTAAGCTATTTTCATTTGGGGTAAAAAAAATCATCCTTTCTCCTGTTTAAAGTCCTGTCTGGTGCCAGGAGAAATTGCTCACGGCCACACCACTGCGAATACGCCCGATCTCGTCTGATCTCGGAAGCTAAGCACGGTCGGGCCTGGTTAGTTCTTGGATGGGAGACCGCCTGGGAATGCCAGGTGCTGTAATCTATTTTCATTTGGGGTAAAAAAAATTATCCTTTCTCCTGTTTAAAGTCCTGTCTGGTGCCAGGAGCAATTCCTTACGGCCACACCACTGCGAACACGCCCGACCTCGTGTGATCTCGGAAGCTAAGCACGGTCGGGCCTGGTTAGTACTTGGATGGGAGAACGCCTGGGAATACCAGGTGCTGTAATCTATTTTCATTTGGGGTAAAAAAAATGATCCTTTCTCCTGTTTAAAGTCCTGTCTGGTGCCAGGAGCAATTGCTTACGGCCACACCAATGCGAACACGCCCGATCTCGTCTGATCTCGGAAGCTAAGCACGGTCGGGCCTGGTTAGTACCTGGATGGGAGACCGCCTGGGAATACCAGGTGCTGTAAGCTATTTTCATTTGGGGTAAAAAAAATCATCCTTTCTCCTGTTTAAAGTCCTGTCTGGTGCCCGGAGCAATTGCTTACGGCCACACCACCGTGAACACGCCCGATCTCGTCTGATCTCGGAAGCTAAGCACGGTCGGGCCTGGTTAGTACCTGGATGGGAGACCATCTGGGAATACCAGGTGCTGTAATCTATTTTCATTTGGGGTAAAAAAAATCATCCTTTCTCCTGTTTAAAGTCCTGTCTGGTGCCAGGAGCAATTGCTTACGGCCACACCACCGTGAACACGCCCAATCTCGTCTGATCTCGGAAGCTAAGCACGGTCGGGCCTGGTTAGTACATGGATGGGAGACTGCCTGGGAATACCAGGTGCTGTAAACTATTTTCATTTGGGGTAAAAAAAATGATCCTTTCTCCTGTTTAAAGTCCTGTCTGGTGCCAGGAGCAATTGCTTAAGGCTACACCACTGCGAACACGCCCGATCTCGTAAGCTACGCACGGTCGGGCCTGGTTTGTACCTGGATGGGAGACCGCCTGGGAATACCAGGTGCTGTAAGCTATTTTCATTTGGGGTAAAAAAAATCATCCTTTCTCCTGTTTAAAGTCCTGTCTGGTGCCCGGAGCAATTGCTTATGGCCACACCACCGTGAATACGCCCAATCTCGTCTGATCTCGGAAGCTAAGCACGGTCAGGCCTGGTTAGTACTTGGATGGGAGACCGCCTGGGAATACCAGGTGCTGTACTCTATTTTCATTTGGGGTAAAAAAAATGATCCTTTCTCCTGTTTAAAGTCCTGTCTGGTGCCAGGAGTAATTGCTTACGGTCACACCACCGTGAACACGCCCGATCTCGTCTGATCTCGGAAGCTAAGCAAGGTCGGGCCTGGTTAGTACCTGGATGGGAGACCGCCTGGGAATACCAGGTGCTGTAAGCTATTTTCATTTGGGGTAAAAAAAATCATCCTTTCTCCTGTTTAAAGTCCTGTCTGGTGCCAGGAGCAATTGCTTACGGTCACACCACCGTGAACACGCCCGATCTCGTCTGATCTCGGAAGCTAAGCACGGTCAGGCCTGGTTAGTACTTGGATGGGAGACCGCCTGGGAATACCAGGTGCTGTACTCTATTTTCATTTGGGGTAAAAAAAATGATCCTTTCTCCTGTTTAAAGTCCTGTCTGGTGCCAGGAGTAATTGCTTACGGTCACACCACCGTGAACACGCCCGATCTCGTCTGATCTCGGAAGCTAAGCAAGGTCGGGCCTGGTTAGTACCTGGATGGGAGACCGCCTGGGAATACCAGGTGCTGTAAGCTATTTTCATTTGGGGTAAAAAAAATCATCCTTTCTCCTGTTTAAAGTCCTGTCTGGTGCCAGGAGCAATTGCTTACGGTCACACCACCGTGAACACGCCCGATCTCGTCTGATCTCGGAAGCTAAGCACGGTCGGGCCTGGTTAGTACCTGGATGGGAGACCGCCTGGGAATACAAGGTGCTGTAAGCTACTTTCATTTGGGGTAAAAAAAATGATCCTTTCTCCTGTTTAAGGTCCTGTCTGGTGCCAGGAGTAATTGCTTACGGCCACACCACTGCGAACACGCCCGATCTCGTCTGATCTCGGAAGGTAAGCACGGTCGGGCCTGGTTAGTACCTGGATGGGAGACCGCCTGGGAATACCAGGTGCTGTAAGATTTTTTTATTTGGGGTAAAAAAATCATCCTTTCTCCTGTTTAAAGTCCTGTCTGGTGCCAGGAGCAATTGCTTACGGCCACACCACCGTGAACACGCCCGATCTCGTCTGATCTTGGAAGCTAAGCACGGTCGGGCCTGGTTAGTACTTGGATGGAAGACCGCCTGGGAATACCAGGTGCTGTAAGCTATTTTCATTTGGGGTAAAAAAAATCATCCTTTCTCCTGTTTAAAGTCCTGTCTGGTGCCAGGAGCAATTGCTTACGGCCACACCACTGCGAACACGCCCGATCTCGTCTGATCTCGGAAGCTAAGCACGGTCGGGCCTGGTTAGTACCTGGATGGGAGACCGCCTGGGAATACCAGGTGCTGTAAGCTATTTTCATTTGGGGTAAAAAAAATCATCCTTTCTCCTGTTTAAAGTCTTTTCTGGTGCCGGGAGCAATTGTTTACGGCCACACCACAGCGAACACGCCCGATCTCGTCTGATCTCGGAAGCTAAGCACGGTCGGGCCTGGTTAGTACCTGGATGGGAGACCGCCTGGGAATACCAGGTGCTGTAAGCTATTTTCATTTGGGGTAAAAAAAATCATCCTTTCTCATGTTTAAAGTCCTGTCTGGTGCCAGGAGCAATTGCTTACGGTCACACCACCGTGAACACGCCCGATCTCGTCTGATCTCGGAAGCTAAGCACGGTCGGGCCTGGTTAGTACTTGGATGGGAGACCGCCTGGGAATACCAGGTGTTGTAAGCTATTTTCATTTGGGGTAAAAAAAATGATCCTTTCTCCTGTTTAAAGTCCTGTCTGGTGCCAGGAGCAATTGCTTAAGGCTACACCACTGCGAACACGCCCGATCTCGTCTGATCTCGGAAGCTACGCACGGTCGGGCCTGGTTAGTACCTGGATGGGAGACCGCCTGGGAATACCAGGTGCTGTAAGCTATTTTCATTTGGGGTAAAAAAAATCATCCTTTCTCCTGTTTAAAGTCCTGTCTGGTGCCAGGAGCAATTGCTTACGGCCACACCACTGCGAACACGCCCGATCTCGTCTGATCTCGGAAGCTAAGCACGGTCGGGCCTGGTTAGTACCTGGATGGGAGACATCCTGGGAATACCAGGTGCTGTAATCTATTTTCATTTGGGGTAAAAAAAATCATCCTTTCTCCTGTTTAAAGTCCTGTCTGGTGCCAGGAGCAATTGCTTACGGCCACACCACTGCGAACACGCCCGATCTCGTCTGATCTCGGAAGCTAAGCACGGTCGGGCCTGGTTAGTACCTGGATGGGAGACCGCCTGGGAATACCAGGTGCTGTAAGCTATTTTCATTTGGGGTAAAAAAAATCATCCTTTCTCCTGTTTAAAGTCCTGTCTGGTGCCAGGAGAAATTGCTTACGGCCACACCACCGTGAATACGCCCGATCTCGTCTGATCTCGGAAGCTAAGCACGGTCAGGCCTGGTTAGTACTTGGATGGGAGACCGCCTGGGAATACCAGGTGCTGTAATCTATTTTCATTTGGGGTAAAAAAAATGATCCTTTCTCCTGTTTAAAGTCCTGTCTGGTGCCAGGAGCAATTGCTTACGGCCACACCACTGCGAACACGCCCGATCTCGTCTGATCTCGGAAGCTAAGCAAGGTCGGCCTGGTTAGTACCTGGATGGGAGACCGCCTGGGAATACCAGGTGCTGTAAGCTATTTTCATTTGGGGTAAAAAAAATCATCCTTTCTCCTGTTTAAAGTCCTGTCTGGTGCCAGGAGCAATTCCTTACGGTCACACCACCGTCAACACGCCCGATCTCGTCTGATCTCGGAAGCTAAGCACGGTCGGGCCTGGTTAGTACCTGGATGGGAGACCGCCTGGGAATACAAGGTGCTGTAAGCTATTTTCATTTGGGGTAAAAAAAATGATCCTTTCTCCTGTTTAAGGTCCTGTCTGGTGCCAGGAGCAATTGCTTACGGCCACACCACTGCGAACACGCCCGATCTCGTCTGATCTCGGAAGGTAAGCACGGTCGGGCCTGGTTAGTACCTGGATGGGAGACCGCCTGGGAATACCAGGTGCTGTAAGCTATTTTCATTTGGGGTAAAAAAAATCATCATTTCTCCTGTTTAAAGGCCTGTCTGGTGCCAGGAGCAATTGCTTACGGCCACACCACCGTGAATACGCCTGATCTCGTCTGATCTCGGAAGCTAAGCACGGTCGGGCCTGGTTAGTACTTGGACGGGAGACCGCCTGGGAATACCAGGTGCTGTAATCTATTTTCATTTGGGGTAAAAAAAATGATCCTTTCTCCTATTTAAAGTCCTGTCTGGTGCCAGGAGCTATTGCTTACGGCCACACCACCGCGAACACGCCCGATCTCGTCTGATCTCGGAAGCTAAGCACGGTCGGGCCTGGTTAGTACCTGGATGGGAGACCGCCTGGGAATACCAGGTGCTGTAAGATTTTTTCATTTGGGGTAAAAAAAAATCATCCTTTCTCCTGTTTAAAGTCCTGTCTGGTGCCAGGAGCAATTGCTTACGGCCACACCACCGTGAACACGCCCGATCTCGTCTGATCTCGGAAGCTAAGCACGGTCGGGCCTGGTTAGTACTTGGATGGAAGACCGCCTGGGAATACCAGGTGCTGTAAGCTATTTTCATTTGGGGTAAAAAAAATCATCCTTTCTCCTGTTTAAAGTCCTGTCTGGTGCCAGGAGCAATTGCTTACGGCCACACCACTGCGAACACGCCCGATCTCGTCTGATCTCGGAAGCTAAGCACGGTCGGGCCTGGTTAGTACCTGGATGGGAGACCGCCTGGGAATACCAGGTGCTGTAAGCTATTTTCATTTGGGGTAAAAAAAATCATCCTTTCTCCTGTTTAAAGTCCTTTCTGGTGCCGGGAGCAATTGTTTACGGCAACACCACTGCGAACACGCCCGATCTCGTCTGATCTCGGAAGCTAAGCATGGTCGGGCCTGGTTAGTACCTGGATGGGAGACCGCCTGGGAATACCAGGTGCTGTAAGCTATTTTCATTTGGGGTAAAAAAAATCATCCTTTCTCATGTTTAAAGTCCTGTCTGGTGCCAGGAGCAATTGCTTACGGTCACACCACCGTGAACACGCCCGATCTCGTCTGATCTCGGAAGCTAAGCACGGTCGGGCTTGGTTAGTACTTGGATGGGAGACCGCCTGGGAATACCAGGTGCTGTAATCTATTTTCATTTGGGGTAAAAAAAATCATCCTTTCTCCTGTTTAAAGTCCTGTCTGGTGCCAGGAGTAATTGCTTACGGCCACACCACTGCGAACACGCCCGATCTCGTCTGACCTCGGAAGCTAAGCACGGTCGGGCCTGGTTAGTACATGGATGGGAGACCGCTTGGGAATACCAGGTGCTGTAAGCTATTTTCATTTGGGGTAAAAAAAATGATCCTTTCTCCTGTTTAAAGTCCTGTCTGGTGCCAGGAGCAATTGCTTAAGGCTACACCACTGCGAACACGCCCGATCTCGTCTGATCTCGGAAGCTACGCACGGTCGGGCCTGGTTAGTACCTCAATGGGAGACCGCCTGGGAATACCAGTTGCTGTAAGCTATTTTCATTTGGGGTAAAAAAAATCATCCTTTCTCCTGTTTAAAGTCCTGTCTGGTGCCAGGAGCAATTGCTTACGGCCACACCACTGCGAACACGCCCGATCTCGTCTGATCTCGGAAGCTAAGCACGGTCGGGCCTGGTTAGTACCTGGATGGGAGACATCCTGGGAATACCAGGTGCTGTAATCTATTTTCATTTGGGGTAAAAAAAATCATCCTTTCTCCTGTTTAAAGTCCTGTCTGGTGCCAGGTGCAATTGCTTACGGCCACACCACTGCGAACACGCCCGATCTCGTCTGATCTCGGAAGCTAAGCACGGTCGGGCCTGGTTAGTACCTGGATGGGAGACCGCCTGGGAATACCAGGTGCTGTAAGCTATTTTCATTTGGGGTAAAAAAAATCATCCTTTCTCCTGTTTAAAGTCCTGTCTGGTGCCCGGAGCAATTGCTTACGGCCACACCACCGTGAATACGCCCGATCTCGTCTGATCTCGGAAGCTAAGCACGGTCAGGCCTGGTTAGTACTTGGATGGGAGACCGCCTGGGAATACCAGGTGCTGTAATCTATTTTCATTTGGGGTAAAAAAAATGATCCTTTCTCCTGTTTAAAGTCCTGTCTGGTGCCAGGAGCAATTGCTTACGGCCACACCACTGCGAACACGCCCGATCTCGTCTGATCTCGGAATCTAAGCAAGGTCGGGCCTGGTTAGTACCTGGATGGGAGACAGCCTGGGAATACAAGGTGCTGTAAGCTATTTTCATTTGGGGTAAAAAAAATGATCCTTTCTCTTGTTTAAGGTCCTGTCTGGTGCCAGGAGCAATTGCTTACGGCCACACCACTGCGAACACGCCCGATCTCGTCTGATCTCGGAAGGTAAGCACGGTCGAGCCTGGTTAGTACCTGGATGGGAGACATCCTGGGAATACCAGGTGCTGTAAGCTATTTTCATTTGGGGTAAAAAAAATGATCCTTTCTCCTGTTTAAAGTCCTGTCTGGTGCCAGGAGCAAT
>NC_140271.1:28231864-28244364 GCF_964030765.1 Micromesistius poutassou
CTCTAATCTATTTTCATTTGGGGTAAAAAAAATGATCCTTTCTCCTGTTTAAAGTCCTGTCTGGTGCAGGAAGCAATTGCTTACGGCCACACCACTGTGAACACGCCCGATCTCGTCTGATCTCGGAAGCTAAGCACGGTCGGGCCTGGTTAGTACCTGGATGGGAGACCGCCTGGGAATACCAGATGCTGTAAGCTATTTTCATTTGGGGTAAAAAAAATCATCCTTTCTCCTGTTTAAAGTCCTGTCTGGTGCCCGGAGCAATTGCTTACGGCCACACCACCGTGAATACGCCCGATCTCGTCTGATCTCGGAAGCTAAGCACGGTCGGGCCTGGTTAGTACCTGGATGGGAGACCGCCTGGGAATACCAGGTGCTGTAAGCTATATTCATTTGGGGTAAAAAAAAATGATCCTTTCTCCTGTTTAAAGTCCTGTCTGGTGCCCGGAGCAATTGCTTACGGCCACACCAACGTGAATACGCCTGATCTCGGAAGCTAAGCACGGTCGGGCCTGGTTAGTACCTGGATGGGAGACAGCCTGGGAATACCAGGTGCTGTAAGCTATTTTCATTTGGGGTAAAAAAAATCATCCTTTCTCCTGTTTAAAGTCCTGTCTGGTGCCAGGAGCAATTGCTTACGGTCACACCACCGTGAACACGCCCGATCTCGTCTGATCTCGGAAGCTAAGCACGGTCGGACCTGGTTAGTACTCGGATGGGAGACCGCCTGGGAAAACCAGGTGCTGTAATCTATTTTCATTTGGGGTAAAAAAAATGATCCTTTCTCCTGTTTAAAGTCCTGTCTGGTGCCAGGAGCAATTGCTTACGGCCACACCACTGCGAACACGCCCGATCTCGTCTGATCTCGGAAGCTAAGCACGGTCGGGCCTGGTTAGTACTTGGATGGTAGACCGCCTGGGAATACCAGGTGCTGTAATCTATTTTCATTTGGGGTAAAAAAAATCATCCTTTCTCCTGTTTAAAGTTTTGTCTGGTGGCAGGAGTAATTGCTTACGGCCACACCACTGCGAACACGCCCGATCTCGTCTGATCTCGGAAGCTAAGCACGGTCGGGCCTGGTTAGTACCTGGATGGGAGACCGCCTGGGAATACCAGGTGCTGTAAGCTATATTCATTTGGGGTAAAAAAAATGATCCTTTCTCCTGTTTAAAGTCCTGTCTGGTGCCCGGAGCAATTGCTTACGGCCACACCACCGTGAATACGCCCGATCTCGTCTGATCTCGGAAGCTAAGCACGGTCGGGCCTGGTTAGTACTTGGATGGGAGACCGCCTGGGAATACCAGGTGCTGTAATCTATGTTCATTTGGGGTAAAAAAAATCATCCTTTCTCCTGTTTAAAGTCCTGTCTGGTGCCAGGAGCAATTGCTTACGGCCACACCACTGCGAACACGCCCGATCTCGTCTGAACTCGGAAGCTAAGCACGGTCGGGCCTGGTTAGTACCTGGATGGGAGACCGCCTGGGAATACCAGGTGCTGTAATCAATTTTCATTTGGGGTAAAAAAAATGATCCTTTCTCCTGTTCAAAGTCCTGTCTGGTGCCCGGAGCAATTGCTTACGGCCACACCACCGTGAACACGCCCGATCTCGTCTGATCTCGGAAGCTAAGCACGGTCAGGCCTGGTTAGTACTTGGATGGGAGACCGCCTGGGAATACCAGGTGCTCTAATCTATTTTCATTTGGGGTAAAAAAAATGATCCTTTCTCCTGTTTAAAGTCCTGTCTGGTGCAGGAAGCAATTGCTTACGGCCACACCACTGTGAACACGCCCGATCTCGTCTGATCTCGGAAGCTAAGCACGGTCGGGCCTGGTTAGTACCTGGATGGGAGACCGCCTGGGAATACCAGGTGCTGTAAGCTATTTTCATTTGGGGTAAAAAAAATCATCCTTTCTCCTGTTTAAAGTCCTGTCTGGTGCCCGGAGCAATTGCTTACGGCCACACCACCGTGAATACGCCCGATCTCGTCTGATCTCGGAAGCTAAGCACGGTCGGGCCTGGTTAGTACTTGGATGGGAGACCGCCTGGGAATACCAGGTGCTGTAAGATTTTTTCATTTGGGGTAAAAAAAATCATCCTTTCTCCTGTTTAAAGTCCTGTCTGGTGCAAGAGCAATTGCTAACGGCCACACCACCGTGAACACGCCCGATCTCGTCTGATCTCGGAAGCTAAGCACGGTCGGGCCTGGTTAGTACTTGGATGGAAGACCGCCTGGGAATACCAGGTGCTGTAAGCTATTTTCATTTGGGGTAAAAAAAATCATCCTTTCTCCTGTTTAAAGTCCTGTCTGGTGCCAGGAGCAATTCCTTACGGCCACACCACTGCGAACACGCCCGATCTCGTCTGATCTCGGAAGCTAAGCACGGTCGGGCCTGGTTAGTACCTGGATGGGAGACCGCCTGGGAATACCAGGTGCTGTAAGCTATTTTCATTTGGGGTAAAAAAAATCATCCTTTCTCCTGTTTAAAGTCCTTTCTGGTGCCGGGAGCAATTGTTTACGGCCACACCACTGCGAACACGCCCGATCTCGTTTGATCTCGGAAGCTAAGCATGGTCGGGCCTGGTTAGTACCTGTATGGGAGACCGCCTGGGAATACCAGGTGCTGTAAGCTATTTTCATTTGGGGTAAAAAAAATCATCCTTTCTCATGTTTAAAGTCCTGTCTGGTGCCAGGAGCAATTGCTTACGGCCACACCACTGCGAACACGCCCGATCTCGTCTGATCTCGGAAGCTAAGCACGGTCGGGCCTGGTTAGTACCTGGATGGGAGACCGCCTGGGAATACCAGGTGCTGTAAGCTATTTTCATTTGGGGTAAAAAAAATCATCCTTTCTCCTGTTTAAAGTCCTGTCTGGTGCCCGGAGCAATTGCTTACGGCCACACCACAGTGAATACGCCCGATCTCGTCTGATCTCGGAAGCTAAGCACGGTCGGGCCTGGTTAGTACCTGGATGGGAGACCGCCTGGGAATACCAGGTGCTGTAAGCTATATTCATTTGGGGTAAAAAAAATGATCCTTTCTCCTGTTTAAAGTCCTGTCTGGTGCCCGGAGCAATTGCTTACGGCCACACCACCGTGAATACGCCTGATCTCGGAAGTTAAGCACGGTCGGGCCTGGTTAGTACTTGGATGGGAGACCGCCTGGGAATACCAGGTGCTGTAATCTATTTTCATTTGGGGTAAAAAAAATGATCCTTTCTCCTATTTAAAGTCCTGTCTGGTGCCAGGAGCTATTGCTTACGGCCACACCACTGCGAACACGCCCGATCTCATCTGATCTCGGAAGCTAAGCATGGTCGGGCCTGGTTAGTACCTGGATGGGAGACCGCCTGGGAATACCAGGTGCTGTAAAATTTTTTCATTTGGGGTAAAAAAAAATCATCCTTTCTCCTGTTTAAAGTCCTGTCTGGTGCAAGAGCAATTGCTAACGGCCACACCACCGTGAACACGCCCGATCTCGTCTGATCTCGGAAGCTAAGCACGGTCGGGCCTGGTTAGTACTTGGATGGAAGACCGCCTGGGAATACCAGGTGCTGTAAGCTATTTTCATTTGGGGTAAAAAAAATCATCCTTTCTCCTGTTTAAAGTCCTGTCTGGTGCCAGGAGCAATTCCTTACGGCCACACCACTGCGAACACGCCAGATCTCGTCTGATCTCGGAAGCTAAGCACGGTCGGGCCTGGTTAGTACCTGGATGGGAGACCGCCTGGGAATACCAGGTGCTGTAAGCTATTTTCATTTGGGGTAAAAAAAATCATCCTTTCTCCTGTTTAAAGTCCTTTCTGGTGCCGGGAGCAATTGTTTACGGCCACACCACTGCGAACACGCCCGATCTCGTTTGATCTCGGAAGCTAAGCATGGTCGGGCCTGGTTAGTACCTGTGTGGGAGACCGCCTGGGAATACCAGGTGCTGTAAGCTATTTTCATTTGGGGTAAAAAAAATCATCCTTTCTCATGTTTAAAGTCCTGTCTGGTGCCAGGAGCAATTGCTTACGGCCACACCACTGCGAACACGCCCGATCTCGTCTGATCTCGGAAGCTAAGCACGGTCGGGCCTGGTTAGTACCTGGATGGGAGACCGCCTGGGAATACCAGGTGCTGTAATCTATGTTCATTTGGGGTAAAAAAAATCATCCTTTCTCCTGCTTAAAGTCCTGTCTGGTGCCAGGAGCAATTGCTTACGGCCACACCACTGCGAACACGCCCGATCTCGTCTGAACTCGGAAGCTAAGCACGGTCGGGCCTGGTTAGTACCTGGATGGGAGACCGCCTGGGAATACCAGGTGCTGTAATCAATTTTCATTTGGGGTAAAAAAAATGATCCTTTCTCCTGTTTAAAGTCCTTTCTGGTGCCGGAAGCAATTGCTTACGGCCACACCACTGTGAACACGCCCGATCTCGTCTGATCTCGGAAGCTAAGCACGGTCGGGCCTGGTTAGTACCTGGATGGGAGACCGCCTGGGAATACCAGGTGCTGTAAGCTATTTTCATTTGGGGTAAAAAAAATCATCCTTTCTCCTGTTTAAAGTCCTGTCTGGTGCCCGGAGCAATTGCTTACGGCCACACCACAGTGAATACGCCCGATCTCGTCTGATCTCGGAAGCTAAGCACGGTCGGGCCTGGTTAGTACCTGGATGGGAGACCGCCTGGGAATACCAGGTGCTGTAAGCTATATTCATTTGGGGTAAAAAAAATGATCCTTTCTCCTGTTTAAAGTCCTGTCTGGTGCCCGGAGCAATTGCTTACGGCCACACCACCGTGAATACGCCTGATCTCGGAAGCTAAGCACGGTCGGGCCTGGTTAGTACCTGGATGGGAGACAGCCTGGGAATACCAGGTGCTGTAAGCTATTTTCATTTGGGGTAAAAAAAATCATCCTTTCTCCTGTTTAAAGTCCTTTCTGGTGCCGGAAGCAATTGCTTACGGCCACACCACTGCGAACACGCCCGATCTCGTCTGAACTCGGAAGCTAAGCACGGTCGGGCCTGGTTAGTACCTGGATGGGAGACCGCCTGGGAATACCAGGTGCTGTAATCAATTTTCATTTGGGGTAAAAAAAATGATCCTTTCTCCTGTTTAAAGTCCTTTCTGGTGCCGGAAGCAATTGCTTACGGCCACACCACTGTGAACACGCCCGATCTCGTCTGATCTCGGAAGCTAAGCACGGTCGGGCCTGGTTAGTACCTGGATGGGAGACCGCCTGGGAATACCAGGTGCTGTAAGCTATTTTCATTTGGGGTAAAAAAAATCATCCTTTCTCCTGTTTAAAGTCCTGTCTGGTGCCCGGAGCAATTGCTTACGGCCACACCACAGTGAATACGCCCGATCTCGTCTGATCTCGGAAGCTAAGCACGGTCGGGCCTGGTTAGTACCTGGATGGGAGACCGCCTGGGAATACCAGGTGCTGTAAGCTATATTCATTTGGGGTAAAAAAAATGATCCTTTCTCCTGTTTAAAGTCCTGTCTGGTGCCCGGAGCAATTGCTTACGGCCACACCACCGTGAATACGCCTGATCTCGGAAGCTAAGCACGGTCGGGCCTGGTTAGTACCTGGATGGGAGACAGCCTGGGAATACCAGGTGCTGTAAGCTATTTTCATTTGGGGTAAAAAAAATCATCCTTTCTCCTGTTTAAAGTCCTGTCTGGTGCCAGGAGCAATTGCTTACGGTCACACCACCGTGAATACGCCCGATCTCGTCTGATCTCGGAAGCTAAGCACGGTCGGGCCTGGTTAGTTCTCGGATGGGAGACCACCTGGGAATACCAGGTGCTGTAATCTATTTTCATTTGGGGTAAAAAAAATGATCCTTTCTCCTGTTTAAAGTCCTGTCTGGTGCCCGGAGCAATTGCTTACGGCCACACCACCGTGAATACGCCTGATCTCGGAAGTTAAGCACGGTCGGGCCTGGTTAGTACTTGGATGGGAGACCGCCTGGGAATACCAGGTGCTGTAATCTATTTTCATTTGGGGTAAAAAAAATGATCCTTTCTCCTATTTAAAGTCCTGTCTGGTGCCAGGAGCTATTGCTTACGGCCACACCACTGCGAACACGCCCGATCTCATCTGATCTCGGAAGCTAAGCATGGTCGGGCCTGGTTAGTACCTGGATGGGAGACCGCCTGGGAATACCAGGTGCTGTAAGATTTTTTCATTTGGGGTAAAAAAAATCATCCTTTCTCCTGTTTAAAGTCCTGTCTGGTGCAAGAGCAATTGCTAACGGCCACACCACCGTGAACACGCCCGATCTCGTCTGATCTCGGAAGCTAAGCACGGTCGGGCCTGGTTAGTACTTGGATGGAAGACCGCCTGGGAATACCAGGTGCTGTAAGCTATTTTCATTTGGGGTAAAAAAAATCATCCTTCCTCCTGTTTAAAGTCCTGTCTGGTGCCAGGAGCAATTCCTTACGGCCACACCACTGCGAACACGCCCGATCTCGTCTGATCTCGGAAGCTAAGCACGGTCGGGCCTGGTTAGTACCTGGATGGGAGACCGCCTGGGAATACCAGGTGCTGTAAGCTATTTTCATTTGGGGTAAAAAAAATCATCCTTTCTCCTGTTTAAAGTCCTTTCTGGTGCCGGGAGCAATTGTTTACGGCCACACCACTGCGAACATGCCCGATCTCGTTTGATCTCGGAAGCTAAGCATGGTCGGGCCTGGTTAGTACCTGTATGGGAGACCGCCTGGGAATACCAGGTGCTGTAAGCTATTTTCATTTGGGGTAAAAAAAATCATCCTTTCTCATGTTCAAAGTCCTGTCTGGTGCCAGGAGCAATTGCTTACGGCCACACCACTGCGAACACGCTCGATCTCGTCTGATCTCGGAAGCTAAGCACGGTCGGGCCTGGTTAGTACCTGGATGGGAGACCGCCTGGGAATACCAGGTGCTGTAATCTATGTTCATTTGGGGTAAAAAAAATCATCCTTTCTCCTGTTTAAAGTCCTGTCTGGTGCCGGGAGCAATTGCTTACGGCCACACCACTGTGAACACGCCCGATCTCGTCTGAACTCGGAAGCTAAGCACGGTCGGGCCTGGTTAGTACCTGGATGGGAGACCGCCTGGGAATACCAGGTGCTGTAATCAATTTTCATTTGGGGTAAAAAAAATGATCCTTTCTCCTGTTTAAAGTCCTTTCTGGTGCCGGAAGCAATTGCTTACGGCCACACCACTGTGAACACGCCCGATCTCGTCTGATCTCGGAAGCTAAGCACGGTCGGGCCTGGTTAGTACCTGGATGGGAGACCGCCTGGGAATACCAGGTGCTGTAAGCTATTTTCATTTGGGGTAAAAAAAATCATCCTTTCTCCTGTTTAAAGTCCTGTCTGGTGCCCGGAGCAATTGCTTACGGCCACACCACAGTGAATACGCCCGATCTCGTCTGATCTCGGAAGCTAAGCACGGTCTGGCCTGGTTAGTACCTGGATGGGAGACCGCCTGGGAATACCAGGTGCTGTAAGCTATATTCATTTGGGGTAAAAAAAATGATCCTTTCTCCTGTTTAAAGTCCTGTCTGGTGCCCGGAGCAATTGCTTACGGCCACACCACCGTGAATACGCCTGATCTCGGAAGCTAAGCACGGTCGGGCCTGGTTAGTACCTGGATGGGAGACAGCCTGGGAATACCAGGTGCTGTAAGCTATTTTCATTTGGGGTAAAAAAAATCATCCTTTCTCCTGTTTAAAGTCCTTTCTGGTGCCGGGAGCAATTGTTTACGGCCACACCACTGCGAACATGCCCGATCTCGTTTGATCTCGGAAGCTAAGCATGGTCGGGCCTGGTTAGTACCTGTATGGGAGACCGCCTGGGAATACCAGGTGCTCTAAGCTATTTTCATTTGGGGTAAAAAAAATCATCCTTTCTCATGTTTAAAGTCCTGTCTGGTGCCAGGAGTAATTGCTTACGGCCACACCACTGCGAACACGCCCGATCTCGTCTGATCTCGGAAGCTAAGCACGGTCGGGCCTGGTTAGTACCTGGATGGGAGACCGCCTGGGAATACCAGGTGCTGTAATCTATGTTCATTTGGGGTAAAAAAAATCATCCTTTCTCCTGTTTAAAGTCCTGTCTGGTGCCGGGAGCAATTGCTTACGGCCACACCACTGCGAACACGCCCGATCTCGTCTGAACTCGGAAGCTAAGCACGGTCGGGCCTGGTTAGTACCTGGATGGGAGACCGCCTGGGAATACCAGGTGCTGTAATCAATTTTCATTTGGGGTAAAAAAAATGATCCTTTCTCCTGTTTAAAGTCCTTTCTGGTGCCGGAAGCAATTGCTTACGGCCACACCACTGTGAACACGCCCGATCTCGTCTGATCTCGGAAGCTAAGCACGGTCGGGCCTGGTTAGTACCTGGATGGGAGACCGCCTGGGAATACCAGGTGCTGTAAGCTATTTTCATTTGGGGTAAAAAAAATCATCCTTTCTCCTGTTTAAAGTCCTGTCTGGTGCCCGGAGCAATTGCTTACGGCCACACCACAGTGAATACGCCCGATCTCGTCTGATCTCGGAAGCTAAGCACGGTCTGGCCTGGTTAGTACCTGGATGGGAGACCGCCTGGGAATACCAGGTGCTGTAAGCTATATTCATTTGGGGTAAAAAAAATGATCCTTTCTCCTGTTTAAAGTCCTGTCTGGTGCCCGGAGCAATTGCTTACGGCCACACCACCGTGAATACGCCTGATCTCGGAAGCTAAGCACGGTCGGGCCTGGTTAGTACCTGGATGGGAGACAGCCTGGGAATACCAGGTGCTGTAAGCTATTTTCATTTGGGGTAAAAAAAATCATCCTTTCTCCTGTTTAAAGTCCTGTCTGGTGCCAGGAGCAATTGCTTACGGTCACACCACCGTGAATACGCCCGATCTCGTCTGATCTCGGAAGCTAAGCACGGTCGGGCCTGGTTAGTTCTCGGATGGGAGACCACCTGGGAATACCAGGTGCTGTAATCTATTTTCATTTGGGGTAAAAAAAATGATCCTTTCTCCTGTTTAAAGTCCTGTCTGGTGCCAGGAGCAATTGCTTACGGCCACACCACTGCGAACACGCCCGATCTCGTCTGATCTCGGAAGCTAAGCACGGTCGGGCCTGGTTAGTACTTGGATGGGAGACCGCCTGGGAATACCAGGTGCTGTAATCTATTTTCATTTGGGGTAAAAAAAATCATCCTTTCTCCTGTTTAAAGTCCTGTCTGGTGGCAGGAGAAATTGCTTACGGCCACACCACTGCGAACACGCCCGATCTCGTCTGACCTCGGAAGCTAAGCACGGTCGGGCCTGGTTAGTACCTGGATGGGTACTAACCTGGATGGGAGACCGCCTGGGAATACCAGGTGCTGTAATCTCTGTTCATTTGGGGTAAAAAAAATCATCCTTTCTCCTGTTTAAAGTCCTGTCTGGTGCCAGGAGCAATTGCTTACGGCCACACCACTGCGAACACGCCCGATCTCGTCTGAACTCGGAAGCTAAGCACGGTCGGGCCTGGTTAGTACCTGGATGGGAGACCGCCTGGGAATACCAGGTGCTGTAATCAATTTTCATTTGGGGTAAAAAAAATGATCCTTTCTCCTGTTCAAAGTCCTGTCTGGTGCCCGGAGCAATTGCTTACGGCCACACCACCGCGAACACGCCCGATCTCGTCTGATCTCGGAAGCTAAGCACGGTCAGGCCTGGTTTGTACTTGGATGGGAGACCGCCTGGGAATACCAGGTTCTCTAATCTATTTTCATTTGGGGTAAAAAAAATGATCCTTTCTCCTGTTTAAAGTCCTGTCTGGTGCCGGAAGCAATTGCTTACGGCCACACCACTGCGAACACGCCCGATCTCGTCTGATCTCGGAAGCTAAGCACGGTCGGGCCTGGTTAGTACCTGGATGGGAGACCGCCTGGGAATACCAGGTGCTGTAAGCTATTTTCATTTGGGGTAAAAAAAATCATCCTTTCTCCTGTTTAAAGTCCTGTCTGGTGCCCGGAGCAATTACTTACGGCCACACCACCGTGAATACGCCCGATCTCGTCTGATCTCGGAAGCTAAGCACGGTCGGGCCTGGTTAGTACCTGGATGGGAGACCGCCTGGGAATACCAGGTGCTGTAAGCTATTTTCATTTGGGGTAAAAGAAATCATCCTTTCTCCTGTTTAAAGTCCTTTCTGGTGCCGGGAGCAATTGTTTACGGCCACACCACTGCGAACACGCCCGATCTCGTCTGATCTCGGAAGCTAAGCATGGTCGGGCCTGGTTAGTACCTGGATGGGAGACCGCCTGGGAATACCAGGTGCTGTAAGATATTTTCATTTGGGGTAAAAAAAATCATCCTTTCTCATGTTTAAAGTCCTGTCTGGTGCCAGGAGCAATTGCTTACGGTCACACCACCGTGAACACGCCCGTTCTCGTCTGATCTCGGAAGCTAAGCACGGTCGGGCCTGGTTAGTACTTGGATGGGAGACCACCTGGGAATACCAGGTGCTGTAATCTATTTTCATTTGGGGTAAAAAAAATCATCCTTTCTCCTGTTTAAAGTCCTGTCTGGTGCCAGGAGTAATTGCTTACGGTCACACCACTGCGAACACGCCTGATCTCATCTGACCTCGGAAGCTAAGCACGGTCGGGCTTGGTTAGTACATGGATGGGAGACCGCCTGGGAATACCAGGTGCTGTAAGATATTTTCATTTGGGGTAAAAAAAATGATCCTTTCTCCTGTTTAAAGTCCTGTCTGGTGCCAGGAGCAATTGCTTACGGCCACACCACTGCGAACACGCCCGATCTCGTCTGATCTCGGAAGCTAAGCACGGTCGGGCCTGGTTAGTACCTGGATGGGAGACCGCCTGGGAATACCAGGTGCTGTAATCTATTTTCATTTGGGGTAAAAAAAATCATCCTTTCCCCTGTTTAAAGTCCTGTCTGGTGCCAGGAGCAATTGCTTACGGCCACACCACTGCGAACACGCCCGATCTCGTCTGATCTCGGAAGCTAAGCACGGTCGGGCCTGGTTATTACCTGGATGGGAGACCGCCTGGGAATACCAGGTGCTGTAAGCAATTTTCATTTGGGGTAAAAAAAATCATCCTTTCTCCTGTTTAAAGTCCTTTCTGGTGCCGGGAGCAATTGTTTACGGCCACACCACTGCGAACAAGCCCGATCTCGTCTGATCCCGAAAGCTAAGCATGGTCGGGCCTGGTTAGTACCTGGATGGGAGACCGCCTGGGAATACCAGGTGCTGTAAGCTATTTTCATTTGGGGTAAAAAAAATCATCCTTTCTCATGTTTAAAGTCCTGTCTGGTGCCAGGAGCAATTGCTTACGGTCACACCACTGCGAACACGCCCGATCTCGTCTGATCTCGGAAGCTACGCACGGTCGGGCCAGGTTAGTACCTGGATGGGAGACAGCCTGGGAATACCAGGTGCTGTAAGCTATTTTCATTTGGGGTAAAAAAAATCATCCTTTCTCCTGTTTAAAGTCCTGTCTGGTGCCAGGAGCAATTGCTTACGGCCACACCACTGCGAACACGCCCGATCTCGTCTGATCTCGGAAGCTAAGCACGGTCGGGCCTGGTTAGTACCTGGATGGGAGACCGCCTGGGAATACCAGGTGCTGTAAGCTATTTTCATTTGGGGTAAAAAAAATGATCCTTTCTCCTGTTTAAAGTCCTGTCTGGTGCCAGGAGCAATTGCTTACGGCATTCCACTGCGAACACGCCCGATCTCGTCTGATCTCGGAAGCTAAGCAAGGTCGGGACTGGTTAGTACCTGGATGGGAGACCGCCTGGGAATACCAGTTGCTGTAAGCTATTTTCATTTGGGGTAAAAAAAATCATCCTTTCTCTTGTTTAAAGTCCTGTCTGGTGCCAGGAGCAATTGCTTACAGTCACACCACCGTGAACACGCCCGATCTCATCTGATCTCGGAAGCTAAGCACGGTCGGGCCTGGTTAGTACCTGGATGGGAGACCGCCTGGGAATACCAGGTGCTGTAAGATTTTTTCATTTGGGGTAAAAAAAATCATCCTTTCTCCTGTTTAAAGTCCTGTCTGGTGCCAGGAGCAATTGCTTACGGCCACACCACCGTGAACACGCCCGATCTCGTCTGATCTCGGAAGCTAAGCACGGTCGGGCCTGGTTAGTACTTGGATGGAAGACCGTCTGGGAATACCAGGTGCTGTAAGCTATTTTCATTTGGGGTAAAAAAAATCATCCTTTCTCCTGTTTAAAGTCCTGTCTGGTGCCAGGAGCAATTGCTTACGGCCACACCACTGCGAACACGCCCGATCTCGTCTGATCTCGGAAGCTAAGCACGGTCGGGCCTGATTAGTACCTGGATGGGAGACCGTCTGGGAATACCAGGTGCTGTAAGCTATTTTCATTTGGGGTAAAAAAAATCATCCTTTCTCCTGTTTAAAGTCCTTTCTGGTGCCCGGAGCAATTGCTTACGGCCACACCACCGTGAACACGCCCGATCTCGTCTGATCTCGGAAGCTAAGCACGGTCAGGCCTG
>NC_140271.1:28249364-28266864 GCF_964030765.1 Micromesistius poutassou
GCTTACGGCCACACCACTGCGAACACGCCCGATCTCGTCTGAACTCGGAAGCTAAGCACGGTCGGGCCTGGTTAGTACCTGGATGGGAGACCGCCTGGGAATACCAGGTGCTGTAATCAATTTTCATTTGGGGTAAAAAAAATGATCCTTTCTCCTGTTCAAAGTCCTGTCTGGTGCCCGGAGCAATTGCTTACGGCCACACCACCGCGAACACGCCCGATCTCGTCTGATCTCGGAAGCTAAGCACGGTCAGGCCTGGTTTGTACTTGGATGGGAGACCGCCTGGGAATACCAGGTGCTCTAATCTATTTTCATTTGGGGTAAAAAAAATGATCCTTTCTCCTGTTTAAAGTCCTGTCTGGTGCCGGAAGCAATTGCTTACGGCCACACCACTGCGAACACGCCCGATCTCGTCTGATTTCGGAAGCTAAGCACGGTCGGGCCTGGTTAGTACCTGGATGGGAGACCGCCTGGGAATACCAGGTGCTGTAAGCTATTTTCATTTGGGGTAAAAAAAATCATCCTTTCTCCTGTTTAAAGTCCTGTCTGGTGCACGGAGCAATTACTTACGGCCACACCACCGTGAATACGCCCGATCTCGTCTGATCTCGGAAGCTAAGCACGGTCGGGCCTGGTTAGTACCTGGATGGGAGACCGCCTGGGAATACCAGGTGCTGTAAGCTATATTCATTTGGGGTAAAAAAAATGATCCTTTCTCCTGTTTAAAGTCCTGTCTGGTGCCCGGAGCAATTGCTTACGGCCACACCACCGTGAATACGCCCGATCTCGTCTGATCTCGGAAGCTAAGCACGGTCGGGCCTGGTTAGTACCTGGATGCGAGACCGCCTGGGAATACCAGGTGCTGTAAGCTATTTTCATTTGGGGTAAAAGAAATCATCCTTTCTCCTGTTTAAAGTCCTTTCTGGTGCCGGGAGCAATTGTTTACGGCCACACCACTGCGAACACGCCCGATCTCGTCTGATCTCGGAAGCTAAGCATGGTCGGGCCTGGTTAGTACCTGGATGGGAGACCGCCTGGGAATACCAGGTGCTGTAAGATATTTTCATTTGGGGTAAAAAAAATCATCCTTTCTCATGTTTAAAGTCCTGTCTGGTGCCAGGAGCAATTGCTTACGGTCACACCACCGTGAACACGCCCGTTCTCGTCTGATCTCGGAAGCTAAGCACGGTCGGGCCTGGTTAGTACTTGGATGGGAGACCGCCTGGGAATACCAGGTGCTGTAATCTATTTTCATTTGGGGTAAAAAAAATCATCCTTTCTCCTGTTTAAAGTCCTGTCTGGTGCCAGGAGCAATTGCTTACGGCCACACCACTGCGAACACGCCCGATCTCGTCTGATCTCGGAAGCTAAGCACGGTCGGGCCTGGTTAGTACCTGGATGGGAGACCGCCTGGGAATACCAGGTGCTGTAATATCTATTTTCATTTGGGGTAAAAAAAATGATCCTTTCTCCTGTTTAAAGTCCTGTCTGGTGCCAGGAGCAATTGCTTACGGCCACACCACTGCGAACACGCCCGATCTCGTCTGAACTCGGAAGCTAAGCACGGTCTGGCCTGGTTAGTACCTGGATGGGAGACCGCCTGGGAATACCAGGTGCTGTAATCAATTTTCATTTGGGGTAAAAAAAATGATCCTTTCTCCTGTTCAAAGTCCTGTCTGGTGCCCGGAGCAATTGCTTACGGCCACACCACCGCGAACACGCCCGATCTCGTCTGATCTCGGAAGCTAAGCACGGTCAGGCCTGGTTTGTACTTGGATGGGAGACCGCCTGGGAATACCAGGTGCTCTAATCTATTTTCATTTGGGGTAAAAAAAATGATCCTTTCTCCTGTTTAAAGTCCTGTCTGGTGCCGGAAGCAATTGCTTACGGCCACACCACTGCGAACACGCCCGATCTCGTCTGATCTCGGAAGCTAAGCACGGTCGGGCCTGGTTAGTACCTGGATGGGAGACCGCCTGGGAATACCAGGTGCTGTAAGCTATTTTCATTTGGGGTAAAAAAAATCATCCTTTCTCCTGTTTAAAGTCCTGTCTGGTGCCCGGAGCAATTACTTACGGCCACACCACCGTGAATACGCCCGATCTCGTCTGATCTCGGAAGCTAAGCACGGTCGGGCCTGGTTAGTACCTGGATGGGAGACCGCCTGGGAATACCAGGTGCTGTAAGCTATATTCATTTGGGGTAAAAAAAATGATCCTTTCTCCTGTTTAAAGTCCTGTCTGGTGCCCGGAGCAATTGCTTACGGCCACACCACCGTGAATACGCCCGATCTCGTCTGATCTCGGAAGCTAAGCACGGTCGGGCCTGGTTAGTACCTGGATGGGAGACCGCCTGGGAATACCAGGTGCTGTAAGCTATTTTCATTTGGGGTAAAAGAAATCATCCTTTCTCCTGTTTAAAGTCCTTTCTGGTGCCGGGAGCAATTGTTTACGGCCACACCACTGCGAACACGCCCGATCTCGTCTGATCTCGGAAGCTAAGCATGGTCGGGCCTGGTTAGTACCTGGATGGGAGACCGCCTGGGAATACCAGGTGCTGTAAGATATTTTCATTTGGGGTAAAAAAAATCATCCTTTCTCATGTTTAAAGTCCTGTCTGGTGCCAGGAGCAATTGCTTACGGTCACACCACCGTGAACACGCCCGTTCTCGTCTGATCTCGGAAGCTAAGCACGGTCGGGCCTGGTTAGTACTTGGATGGGAGACCGCCTGGGAATACCAGGTGCTGTAATCTATTTTCATTTGGGGTAAAAAAAATCATCCTTTCTCCTGTTTAAAGTCCTGTCTGGTGCCAGGAGTAATTGCTTACGGTCACACCACTGCGAACACGCCTGATCTCATCTGACCTCGGAAGCTAAGCACGGTCGGGCTTGGTTAGTACATGGATGGGAGACCGCCTGGGAATACCAGGTGCTGTAAGATATTTTCATTTGGGGTAAAAAAAATGATCCTTTCTCCTGTTTAAAGTCCTGTCTGGTGCCAGGAGCAATTGCTTACGGCCACACCACTGCGAACACGCCCGATCTCGTCTGATCTCGGAAGCTAAGCACGGTCGGGCCTGATTAGTACCTGGATGGGAGACCGTCTGGGAATACCAGGTGCTGTAAGCTATTTTCATTTGGGGTAAAAAAAATCATCCTTTCTCCTGTTTAAAGTCCTTTCTGGTGCCCGGAGCAATTGCTTACGGCCACACCACCGTGAACACGCCCGATCTCGTCTGATCTCGGAAGCTAAGCACGGTCAGGCCTGGTTAGTACTTGGATGGGAGACCGCCTGGGAATACCAGGTGCTCTAATCTATTTTCATTTGGGGTAAAAAAAATGATCCTTTCTCCTGTTTAAAGTCCTGTCTGGTGCCGGAAGCAATTGCTTACGGCCACACCACTGCGAACACGCCCGATCTCGTCTGATCTCGGAAGCTAAGCACGGTCGGGCCTGGTTAGTACATGGATGGGAGACCGCCTGGGAATACCAGGTGCTGTAATCTATTTTCATTTGGGGTAAAAAAAATCATCCTTTCTCCTGTTTAAAGTCCTGTCTGGTGCCAGGAGCAATTGCTTTCGGCCACACCACTGCGAACACGCCCGATCTCGTCTGATCTCGGAAGCTAAGCACGGTCGGGCCTGGTTAGTACCTGGATGGGAGACCGCCTGGGAATACCAGGTGCTGTAAGCTATTTTCATTTGGGGTAAAAAAAATCATCCTTTCTCCTGTTTAAAGTCCTTTCTTGTGCCGGGAGCAATTGTTTACGGCCACACCACTGCGAACACGCCCGATCTCGTCTGATCTCGGAAGCTAAGCATGGTCGGGCCTGGTTAGTACCTGGATGGGAGACCGCCTGGGAATACCAGGTGCTGTAAGCTATTTTCATTTGGGGTAAAAAAAATCATCCTTTCTCATGTTTAAAGTCCTGTCTGGTGCCAGGAGCAATTGCTTACGGTCACACCACCGTGAACACGCCCGATCTCGTCTGATCTCGGAAGCTAAGCACGTTCGGGTCTGGTTAGTACTTGGATGGGAGACCGCCTGGGAATACCAGGTGCTGTAAGCTATTTTCATTTGGGGTAAAAAAAATCATCCTTTCTCCTGTTTAAAGTCCTTTCTTGTGCCGGGAGCAATTGTTTACGGCCACACCACTGCGAACACGCCCGATCTCGTCTGATCTCGGAAGCTAAGCATGGTCGGGCCTGGTTAGTACCTGGATGGGAGACCGCCTGGGAATACCAGGTGCTGTAAGCTATTTTCATTTGGGGTAAAAAAAATCATCCTTTCTCATGTTTAAAGTCCTGTCTGGTGCCAGGAGCAATTGCTTACGGTCACACCACCGTGAACACGCCCGATCTCGTCTGATCTCGGAAGCTAAGCACGTTCGGGTCTGGTTAGTACTTGGATGGGAGACCGCCTGGGAATACCAGGTGCTGTAATCTATTTTCATTTGGGGTAAAAAAAATCATCCTTTCTCCTGTTTAAAGTCCTGTCTGGTGCCAGCAGTAATTGCTTACGGCCACACCACTGCGAACACGCCCGATCTCGTCTGACCTCGGAAGCTAAGCACGGTCGGGCCTGGTTAGTACCTGGATGGGAGACCGCCTGGGAATACCAGGTGCTGTAAGATTTTTTCATTTGGGGTAAAAAAAATGATCCTTTCTCCTGTTTAAAGTCCTGTCTGGTGCCAGGAGCAATTGCTTACGGCCACACCACCGTGAACACGCCCGATCTCGTCTGATCTCGGAAGCTAAGCACGGTCGGGCCTGGTTAGTACTTGGATGGAAGACCGCCTGGGAATACCAGGTGCTGTAAGCTATTTTCATTTGGGGTAAAAAAAATCATCCTTTCTCCTGTTTAAAGTCCTGTCTGGTGCCAGGAGCAATTGCTTACGGCCACACCACTGCGAACACGCCCGATCTCGTCTGATCTCGGAAGCTAAGCACGGTCGGGCCTGGTTAGTACCTGGATGGGAGACCGCCTGGGAATACCAGGTGCTGTAAGCTATTTTCATTTGGGGTAAAAAAAATCATCCTTTCTCCTGTTTAAAGGCCTGTCTGGTGCCAGGAGCAATTGCTTACGGCCACACCACCGTGAACACGGCCGATCTCGTCTGATCTCGGAAGCTAAGCACGGTCGGGCCTGGTTAGTACTTGGATGGGAGACCGCCTGGGAATACCAGGTGCTGTAATCTATTTTCATTTGGGGTAAAAAAAATGATCCTTTCTCCTATTTAAAGTCCTGTCTGGTGCCAGGAGCTATTGCTTACGGCCCCACCACTGCGAACACGCCCGATCTCGTCTGATCTCGGAAGCTAAGCACGGTCGGGCCTGGTTAGTACCTGGATGGGAGACCGCCTGGGAATACCAGGTGCTGTAAGATTTTTTCATTTGGGGTAAAAAAAATCATCCTTTCTCCTGTTTAAAGTCCTGTCTGGTGCCAGGAGCAATTGCTTTCGGCCACACCACTGCGAACACGCCCGATCTCGTCTGATCTCGGAAGCTAAGCACGGTCGGGCCTGGTTAGTACCTGGATGGGAGACCGCCTGGGAATACCAGGTGCTGTAAGCTATTTTCATTTGGGGTAAAAAAAATCATCCTTTCTCCTGTTTAAAGTCCTTTCTGGTGCCGGGAGCAATTGTTTACGGCCACACCACTGCGAACACGCCCGATCTCGTCTGATCTCGGAAGCTAAGCATGGTCGGGCCTGGTTAGTACCTGGATGGGAGACCGCCTGGGAATACCAGGTGCTGTAAGCTATTTTCATTTGGGGTAAAAAAAATCATCCTTTCTCATGTTTAAAGTCCTGTCTGGTGCCAGGAGCAATTGCTTACGGTCACACCACCGTGAACACGCCCGATCTCGTCTGATCTCGGAAGCTAAGCACGTTCGGGTCTGGTTAGTACTTGGATGGGAGACCGCCTGGGAATACCAGGTGCTGTAATCTATTTTCATTTGGGGTAAAAAAAATCATCCTTTCTCCTGTTTAAAGTCCTGTCTGGTGCCAGCAGTAATTGCTTACGGCCACACCACTGCGAACACGCCCGATCTCGTCTGACCTCGGAAGCTAAGCACGGTCGGGCCTGGTTAGTACATGGATGGGAGACCGCCTGGGAATACCAGGTGCTGTAAGCTATTTTCATTTGGGGTAAAAAAAATGATCCTTTCTCCTGTTTAAAGTCCTTTCTGGTGCCGGGAGAAATTGTTTACGGCCACACCACTGCGAACACGCCCGATCTCGTCTGATCTCGGAAGCTAAGCATGGTCGGGCCTGGTTAGTACCTGGATGGGAGACCGCCTGGGAATACCAGGTGCTGTAAGCTATTTTCATTTGGGGTAAAAAAAATCATCCTTTCTCATGTTTAAAGTCCTGTCTGGTGCCAGGAGCAATTGCTTACGGTCACACCACCGTGAACACGCCCGATCTCGTCTGATCTCGGAAGCTAAGCACGTTCGGGTCTGGTTAGTACTTGGATGGGAGACCGCCTGGGAATACCAGGTGCTGTAATCTATTTTCATTTGGGGTAAAAAAAATCATCCTTTCTCCTGTTTAAAGTCCTGTCTGGTGCCAGCAGTAATTGCTTACGGCCACACCACTGCGAACACGCCCGATCTCGTCTGACCTCGGAAGCTAAGCACGGTCGGGCCTGGTTAGTACATGGATGGGAGACCGCCTGGGAATACCAGGTGCTGTAAGCTATTTTCATTTGGGGTAAAAAAAATGATCCTTTCTCCTGTTTAAAGTCCTGTCTGGTGCCAGGAGCAATTGCTCAAGGCTACACCACTGCGAACACGCCCGATCTCGTCTGATCTCGGAAGCTACGCACGGTCGGGCCTGGTTAGTACCTGGATGGGAGACCGCCTGGGAATACCAGGTGCTTTAAGCTATTTTCATTTGGGGTAAAAAAAATGATCCTTTCTCCTGTTCAAAGTCCTGTCTGGTGCCCGGAGCAATTGCTTACGGCTACACCACTGTGAACACGCCCGATCTCGTCTGATCTCGGAAGCTAAGCACGGTCAGGCCTGGTTAGTACTTGGATGGGAGACCGCCTGGGAATACCAGGTGCTCTAATCTATTTTCATTTGGGGTAAAAAAAATGATCCTTTCTCCTGTTTAAAGTCCTGTCTGGTGCCGGAAGCAATTGCTTACGGCCACACCACTGCGAACACGCCCGATCTCGTCTGATCTCGGAGGCTAAGCACGGTCGGGCCTGATTAGTACCTGGATGGGAGACCGCCTGGGAATACCAGTTGCTGTAAGCTATTTTCATTTGGGGTAAAAAAAATGATCCTTTCTGCTGTTTAAAGTCCTGTCTGGTGCCAGGAGCAATTGCTTACGGCCACACCACTGCGAACACGCCCGATCTCGTCTGATCTCGGAAGCTAAGCACGGTTGGGCCGGGTTAGTACCTGGATGGGAGACCGCCTGGGAATACCAGGTGCTGTAAGCTATTTTCATTTGGGGAAAAAAAAATCATCCTTTCTGGTGCCTGGAGCAATTGCTTAAGGCCACACCACCGTGAACACGCCCGATCTCGTCTGATCTCGGAAGCTAAGCACGGTCAGGCCTGGTTAGTACTTGGAAGGGAGACCGCCTGGGAATACCAGGTGCTGTAATCTATTTTCATTTGGGGTAAAAAAAATCATCCTTTCTCCTGTTTAAAGTCCTGTCTGGTGCCGAGAGCAATTGCTTACGGCCACACCACTGCGAACACGCCCGATCTCGTCTGACCTCGGAAGCTAAGCACGGTCGGGCCTGGTTAGTACCTGGATGGGAGACCGCCTGGGAATACCAGGTGCTGTAAGCTATTTTCATTCGGGGTAAAAAAAATCATCCTTTCTCCTGTTTAAAGTCCTTTCTGGTGCCCGGAGCAATTGCTTACGGCCACACCACTGCGAACACTCCCGATCTTGTCTCATTTCGGAAGCTAAGCACGGTCGGGCCTGGTTAGTACCTGGATGGGAGACCGTCTGGGAATACCAGGTGCTGTAAGCTATTTTCATTTGGGGTAAAAAAAATCATCCTTTCTCCTGTTTAAAGTCCTGTCTGGTGCCTGGAGCTATTGCTTACGGCCACACCACTGCGAACACGCCCGTTCTCGTCTGATCTCGGAAGCTAAGCATGGTCGGGCCTGGTTAGTACCTGGATGGGAGACCGCCTGGGAATACCAGGTGCTGTAAGCTATTTTCATTTGGGGTAAAAAAAATCATCCTTTCTCCTGTTTAAAGTCCTGTCTGGTGCCAGGAGCAATTGCTTACGGCCACACCACCGTGAACACGCCCGATCTCGTCTGAACTCGGAAGCTAAGCACGGTCGGGCCTGGTTAGTACTTGGATGGGAGACCGCCTGAGAATACCAGGTGCTGTAATCTATTTTCATTTGGGGTAAAAAAAATGATCCTTTCTCCTGTTTAAAGTCCTGTCTGGTGCCAGGAGCTATTGCTTACGGCCACACCACTGCGAACACGCCCGATCTCGACTGATCTCGGAAGCTAAGCACGTCGGGGCTGGATAGTACCTGGATGGGAGACCGCCTGGGAATACCAGGTGCTGTAAGCTATTTTCATTTGGGGTAAAAAAAATCATCCTTTCTGGTGCCTGGAGCAATTGCTTAAGGCCACACCACCGTGAACACGCCCGATCTCGTCTGATCTCGGAAGCTAAGCACGGTCAGGCCTGGTTAGTACTTGGAAGGGAGACCGCCTGGGAATACCAGGTGCTGTAATCTATTTTCATTTGGGGTAAAAAAAATCATCCTTTCTCCTGTTTAAAGTCCTGTCTGGTGCCGGGAGCAATTGCTTACGGCCACACCACTGCGAACACGCCCGATCTCGTCTGACCTCGGAAGCTAAGCACGATCGGGCCTGGTTAGTACCTGGATGGGAGACCGCCTGGGAATACCAGGTGCTGTAAACTATTTTCATTTGGGGTAAAAAAAATCATCCTTTCTCCTGTTTAAAGTCCTTTCTGGTGCCCGGAGCAATTGCTTACGGCCACACCACTGCGAACACTCCTGATCTCGTCTCATCTCGGAAGCTAAGCACGGTCGGGCCTGGTTGGTACCTGGATGGGAGACCGTCTGGGAATACCAGGTGCTGTAAGCTATTTTCATTTGGGGTAAAAAAAATCATCCTTTCTCCTGTTTAAAGTCCTGTCTGGTGCCAGGAGCAATTGCTTACGGCCACACCACCGTGAACACGCCCGATCTCGTCTGATCTCGGAAGTTAAGCACGGTCGGGCCTGGTTAGTACTTGGATGGGAGACCGCCTGGGAATACCAGGTGCTGTAATCTATTTTCATTTGGGGTAAAAAAAATGATCCTTTCTCCTGTTTAAAGTCCTGTCTGGTGCCAGGAGCTATTGCTTACGGCCACACCACTGCGAACACGCCCGATCTCGTCTGATCTCGGAAGCTAAGCACGGTCGGGCCTGGTTAGTACCTGGATGGGAGACCGCCTGGGAATACAAGGTGCTGTAAGCTATTTTCATTTGGGGTAAAAAAAATCATCCTTTCTCCTGTTTAAAGTCCTGTCTGGTGCCAGGAGCAATTGCATACGGCCACACCACCCTGACGCCCCCTACAGTGTCGGAGTAAGTCGTGAGCAGAGAGCAGCCTGTTTGTTTGTTGCTACCTTTAAGTGTGTTTAAGTGCCTTTTTTTTTGATTTTCCTCGATACACCTCCCCCAAACAGTGAGGCACTGTTTGGGGGAAGATAAATTTCCCATTGGTTTGGGGTAGGAACATCACGTGGACGGACACAATGGAAGCGGAAAATGGTAACGGAAAAGGCTTGAATGGAGTAGATTGCGGAAAGAAAGACCAGAGGGGAGAAGAGGCGGGAGAGAGAGAGAATAGGTATGATAAGGAACTGACCGTGAGTGTGGAACTGATCGGTGAGGATCCAATAACGGTGATGGAGTTGTTGAAAGCGACGAGAGAGGTGTGTGGGGAGTTGATGGCGTGCCGCAAAACTGGAATGAAGAAGTATGAAGTGACAATGGGATATCTCAGCGCGAAAAAAAAACTTATGGACGGTTTCAAAATAAGAGGGGTTAGTATAATTGCAAAAGAGCTCACCAGTGACGAAACGGTGGTGTCGTTCTTGGAGCTTCCGGCGTACACCACGGACAATGACGTTTTGCTGAAGCTACAGGGGTGGGGGGTCTCAGCTGCCTCACCTATCAAAAGGAGAATGTGGCCTGGTACTAACATTGCAGACGGGACCAGGTTTTTGAAAGTGAAATTTAATGACTTGGTCAGGTCGTTGCCGTATTCAACAAAGTTTAGTACAGCTACGGGTCCCCAGTACTTTCGGGTGATCCACGACAGACAGGAGAAGGTATGTAGGATGTGTATCCAACCGGGGCACATTCTGAGGGACTGTCCGGAGTTCAGATGCCACAGGTGCCATGGACAGGGGCACTACGCAAGAGAATGTGGCACAGACGAGGAACAGAGGCGACAAGGAGGAGAAGGCGGGGGCCGGGAGACGGACGTCGACGAGGAGGAGGAGCGACCGAGAGGAGAGGGTGGAGAAGGCGGCAGCGGAGCGGAGGCGACTGAATCGGAAGGAAGTGGCGTGGGAGACGGCGGGGAAGGAGAGGAGATGGACGAGGACGAGGAGCAGGATGGAGAGGCAGAGGACGAGACGGCAGCGGAAGAGACAACGGAGACGGGAGGAGAGAAGGAAAGGGAGGAGAACGGCTACAGCGTGGACAGTGCGGTGAGAGGGACGGACGAACGAGAGGAGCGGAGAAGCGCGGGTGAGGGAGCGAAAGGAGGGGAGAAGAACGGGGAAAAGAGTGGAATGACTGTGGTGGGACAGGGAGAGGGAAGGTCGGAGGCAAGGGGGAATAAGTGGGGGTGGAGGGCTTCGGATATGACAGAAAGCAGGAGGTGGGTGGGTTCGGATATATCAGACAGAGGGGAGGAAAACATGGAGGTGGTGGGTGGAAATAGGAAAAGACCATCGGGGAGGAAGGAGAGAGAAGATAAGGGGAAAAAAAGTGCAAATTAATAACACAACGTGTGGAATCTCTTCTCATTTATACTTTTAATGATCAGGATATCTTCTTTTAACGCTAATGGGCTAAGGGACAGGAACAGGAGGCAGCAAACCTTGATGGTGTGTGAGGCAGAAATAATATGTTTACAAGAGACACATTGGGATGAGGAGGTTATGAGAGTGGTTGAGAGAGAATGGATGGGGGACATGTATGTGAATAATGGTGGTGTTAAATCAAGAGGGGTAGCAATTTTAGTGAAAAGGGGAGTGGTTGAGAATGTGACGAAGTGTGTGGATGATGGTGATGGGAGGGTGATAGGAATTACCTTTGAGTACTTGGGTAAAGTATGTCGATTGTTGAATGTGTATGCGCCGAATGAGGAGAAGGAGAGGAGGGTTTTTTTTGAGGGATTGGGGGGAATGTGTGTGGAAAACTGTTTGGTGGTGGGTGATTTTAACGTGTGGTGTGGGAGGTTGGATGTTTCTGCGAGTGTGTGTTTCAGGAATGACTCGTCAAGAGGTGTGTTGAAAGAGGTGATGAGAGTGAATGGTTTAATGGATGTGTGGAGAGAAAGGAATCCTGAGGGGAGGGTTTTTTCAAGGAGGCAAGTGGTGAGAGGAGTGTTAAAGCAGAGTAGGTTAGATTTAGTCTTGAGTACAAATGGCATTGCAGGTAGGATAGGGAGAATTGAGTATAAGGTTACTGCGCTCAGTGATCACATGGTGTTAGGGTTTGGTCAGGGGTTTGAGAAGAGAGGGGGAGGCGTGTGGTGTATGAATGGTGAGCTGCTGAGAGAAGAAAAGTACAAAAGGAAAGTGAGAGAATGTATATTGAGGAGGAAGAATGAGAGAATGTATGAGGAGGACATTGGGAGGTGGTGGGAGAGTTTGAAAGGTGAGATAAAAGAATTGAGTATGGGTTATAGTAGAGGCAGGAATATGATACAGAGAGAGAGAGAGAGGAGGTTAAAGGGAGATTTAGCTAGAGAGGCAAAGAGAGCGGATGAGGAGGCAGGCTATGATTTGGGGAAGTATATCAGAATGAAGGATGAACTGAAGGAGATAGAACTGAGGAGGTGTATGGGTGCAATAGTCAGAAGTAGGGCTAGATATGTGATTGAGGGCGAAAAATGTACAGGATTCTTTTTAGGATTAGAAAAGACGAAGCAGAAGAAGAATTATATAGAAAAGGTGGAAGGAAAGGAAGGGGAGATGATTATTGATTTTGTAGGGATAGTTGAAAGAGTAGAAGATTTTTATAGGGATTTATTTAGGAAAGAAGAAGTGGATGAGGAGAGTATGATGCAGGTGTTGGATAGTGTGAAAGCTAGGGTGAGCGATGATGATAGGGAGATGTGTGAGACAGGAATAGGGACGGGTGAAATAAATGAAGCGATAGGAGGGTTAGGGAGAAATAAGAGTCCAGGGATAGATGGGTTAATTGGTGAATTTTATGTTGAGTTTAGGGAGGAATTAGTGCCAGTGCTAGAGAGGTTATTTAGATGGATAGAGGAGAAGGGCGAGATGCCGCTGAGCATGTCGACAGGTTTAGTAACGATGATACACAAGAAAGGGAGCAGGGTTAAGCTACAGAATTATAGGCCACTTAGTATGCTGAATGGTGATTATAAAGTTTTAGCAAGGGTGTTAGCCAACAGGATCAAACAGGTAATAGGGAAGGTGGTGGGAAGCACGCAGGCATATAGTATACCAGGTAGGGACATAGCGGACACAATAAATAGTATCAGGGACACAATTGAATTTATGAAGAGAGACAAAGGGGGGATAGTTGTTAGTTTAGATTTGAACAAAGCATTTGATAGGGTGGATCATGATTATTTATATAGAGTGTTAGGTAAATTTGGTTTTGGGCACAGGTTGGTAGGTTGGATAAAGAGAATGTACGACAGGGCGGTGAGTTGTGTTAAAATCAATGGGATAGTCACGGACGCATTTAGGCTGGAAAGGTCGGTTAGGCAAGGCTGTCCGCTGTCGGCCCTGCTGTACTCCTTGTCGGCAGAGCCGCTAGCGGCACTACTTAAGAAAAATGATAGGATCAGGGGTATAGAGTTGCCAGAGGGGCGGGTTAGTTTATTATTTCAGTATGCGGATGACACGACAGTTACAGTAAGGGACAGGGAAAGTGTGTTTGAGGTTTTAGGTAGTGTAGAGTTATATGGCAGGGCATCAGGGGCAAAAGTAAACATAGAAAAGTCAGAAATCATGTATGTAGGTGTGGAGAGAGCAGGTAGGAGGGAGATAGGATTGAAAGAGAAAAAGGATTATTTTAGGGTGTTAGGTGTGAACTTAGGGATAGAGGATAAAGAAGGGAGAGATATGCAGTTTGAAGGGATAATGAATGGGATTAGGAAGACGTTAGGGTTTTGGAAACTTAGAGGGTTGAAGCTGAAGGGGAAGGTGACAGTTGTGAATGCGCTGGTAATGAGCAAGCTTGTGTATGCAATGAATGTTTTGGATGTGCCTGATAGAGTTTTGAAGGAGGTGGAGAGAATGGTGAATGAGTTTGTGTGGGGTGGGAAGGGAGTTAGGATAGCTAGGGAGGTGATGGAAAATGAGTATGAGGATGGTGGGTTAAAATTGATTAATTTAGATAGGAAAAAGAAAGCACTCAGGGTGAAAATGGTGGTGAGATATTTAAAGGACAAGAGGGATCATATATGGAAGGTGTTTTTTAGGGAAGCAATTAACAAGTGTGGTGGGTGTGGAGAGAGTGGAGTGTATATGGAACTAAAGAAAGGTATGTTGGTTGGAGTGTCTGAGTTTTATAAGGAGGTGTTGGGAGCGTGGGGAGAGTTTGTGAAATGTGTGAAGTATGAGTGTAAGGATGTTAAGCAGGTATGGGAGCAACCAGTGTTTTTAAATCCAAAAATCACATTTGAAGGGAACACAATTTATAACAGGGTGATTTGGAGAGCAGGGGTTAGGAAGGTGAAGGATTTAGTTTATGAGTATGTACCTGGATTCATGAGGGCACAGGTAATGGTCGATGAGGTGAGGGAAAGAGGGGATGAAATATGGCTGGGTACGGCACAGGGAGTGTTGGAAAGGATCAAGGAGGGTATGCCGAGAGAATGGGTTGGGATGATTGAGAGAGAGGCTGTGATGAATGGAGAAGGAGAGATAGAAATGTATGTGGGGGAAGGAGAAAGGAGGGTGAGTCTGAAGAGTGTGAAAACTAGATTAATATATAGATGTTTAAGAGGGGAAGAAGTGAGGAGACCGGCTGCAGAGAAAGTATGGGTTAGAGTGATGATTGATATGGATGTAGGGGGAATATGGAGGAATTTAAGAGTGAAATGGAACTGTATTGAATGTGAAAATTTTGATTTCCTTTTACGGCACAATAGGGTGTTTAACAATTTAATAATCAGCAGGTTTGATGTGAATGTGAGGAAGGAATGTGATGTGTGCGGAGTGGGGGTGGAAACGTGTATGCATGAGTTTGTTGAATGTTGTGAGTTGGAGGGATACTTTGTGAAAATTAAAGGATTAATAAACAGATGTTGGGGTGGAGGGTTTGTGGGGAGAAAGGAATGGAGAGAGTTGTGGCTGTTTGGGGTGACAAGTAAGGTGGAAGGTTGTAATGTTAATCTGCTAAACTATGTTTTAAGCCACGCAAGGTTTGCTGTCAAGCTCAGGAGGAATTTGGCCCATTATGAGAAGAAGAGAGTTGAGGTATGGAGTGTTTTTAAAAGTATAATGAGAAGAGATGTGAATATGGTTTATAGTTATATTGGGGAAGAGGAGTTCCTTGGAGGGTTTGTGGAGGGGAGCACTTTTGTTGTGCTCAGAGACGATGGGGAAGTGGAGTTGGATTTCGGATGAATCGAAGGGGGCGCCCACGGGCTGGTGATGCGGCAAAGTAGTCAGCAGGGTGACTGATTATTATTTTTTGTTTTGTCAATTAGTGTTTTAAGTCCACGACTTTTTCTTGATTTTGTTGAGAGGCCAGTGTATTGAAAGTTGTTACAAAAGCATCCCGGCTAACCCAGTATTGTTTGTAGTTATTTTGGTTTGAAATGGATCTGAAGTATCTTGCTTGTTTTATTTGTGCTATTTATGTACGATGGTGTATGTATATATTTTGTGCGAATAATAAAAGAAAAAAAAAAAAAAACACGCCCGATCTTGTCTGATCTCGGAAGCTAAGCACGGTCGGGCCTGGTTAGTACCTGGATGGGAGACCGCCTGGAAAAAGAAAAAAAAAAAAAAAAAAAAACACGCCCGATCTCGTCTGATCTCGGAAGCTAAGCACGGTCGGGCCTGGTTAGTACCTGGATGGGAGACCGCCTGGGAATACCAGGTGCTGTAAGCTATTTTCATTTGGGGTAAAAAAAATCATCCTTTCTCCTGTTTAAAGTCCTGTCTGGTGCCAGGAGTAATTGCTTACGGCCACACCACCGTGAACACGCCCGATCTCGTCTGATCTCGGAAGCTAAGCACGGTCGGGCCTGGTTAGTACTTGGATGGGAGACCGCCTGGGAATACCAGGTGCTGTAATCTATTTTCATTTGGGGTAAAAAAAATGATCCTTTCTCCTGTTTAAAGTCCTGTCTGGTGCCAGGAGCAATTGCTTACGGCCACACCACTGCGAACACGCCCGATCTCGTCTGATCTCGGAAGCTAAACACGGTCGGGCCTGGTTAGTACCTGGATGGGAGACCGCCTGGGTATACCAGGTGCTGTAAGATATTTTCATTTGGGGTAAAAAAAATCATCCTTTCTCTTGTTTAAAGTCCTGTCTGGTGCACGGAGCAATTGCTTACGGCCACACCACCGTGAACACGCCCGATCTCGTCTGATCTCGGAAGCTAAGCACGGTCAGGCCTGGTTAGTACTTGGATGGGAGACCGCCTGGGAATACCAGGTGCTGTAATCTATTTTCATTTGGGGTAAAAAAAATCATCCTTTCTCCTGTTTAAAGTCCTGTCTGGTGCCAGGTGCAATTGCTTAAGGCCACACCACCGTGAACACGCCCGATCTCGTCTGATCTCGGAAGCTAAGCGCGGTCAGGACTGGTTAGTACTTGGTTGGGAGACCGCCTGGGAATACCAGGTGCTGTAATCTAGTTTCATTTGGGGTAAAAAAAATCATCCTTTCTCCTGTTTAAAGTCCTGTCTGGTGCCATGAGAAATTGATTAAGGCCACACCACCGTGAACACGCCCGATCTCGTCTGATCTCGGAAGCTAAGCACAGTCGGGCCTGGTTAGTACTTGGATGGGTGGCCGGCTGGGAATACCAGGTGCTGTAATCTATTTTCATTTGGGGTAAAAAAAATCATCCTTTCTCCTGTTTAAAGTCCTGTCTGGTGCCATGAGTAATTGCTTAAGGCCACACCACCGTGAACACGCCCGATCTCGTCTGATCTCGGAAGCTAAGCACGGTCGGGCCTGGTTGGTACTTGGATGGGAGACCGCCTGGGAATAACAGGTGCTGTAATCTATTTTCATTTGGGGTAAAAAAAATCATCCTTTCTCCTGTTTAAAGTCCTGTCTGGTGCCATGAGTAATTGCTTAAGGCCACACCACCGTGAACACGCCCGATCTCGTCTGATCTCGGAAGCTAAGCACGGTCAGGCCTGGTTAGTACTTGGATGGGAGACCGCCTGGGAATACCAGGTGCTGTAATCTATTTTCATTTGGGGTAAAAAAAATCATCCTTTCTCCTGTTTAAAGTCCTGTCTGGTGCCAGGTGCAATTGCTTAAGGCCACACCACCGTGAACACGCCCGATCTCGTCTGATCTCGGAAGCTAAGCGCGGTCAGGACTGGTTAGTACTTGGTTGGGAGACCGCCTGGGAATACCAGGTGCTGTAATCTAGTTTCATTTGGGGTAAAAAAAATCATCCTTTCTCCTGTTTAAAGTCCTGTCTGGTGCCATGAGAAATTGATTAAGGCCACACCACCGTGAACACGCCCGATCTCGTCTGATCTCGGAAGCTAAGCACAGTCGGGCCTGGTTAGTACTTGGATGGGTGGCCGGCTGGGAATACCAGGTGCTGTAATCTATTTTCATTTGGGGTAAAAAAAATCATCCTTTCTCCTGTTTAAAGTCCTGTCTGGTGCCATGAGTAATTGCTTAAGGCCACACCACCGTGAACACGCCCGATCTCGTCTGATCTCGGAAGCTAAGCACGGTCGGGCCTGGTTGGTACTTGGATGGGAGACCGCCTGGGAATAACAGGTGCTGTAATCTATTTTCATTTGGGGTAAAAAAAATCATCCTTTCTCCTGTTTAAAGTCCTGTCTGGTGCCATGAGTAATTGCTTAAGGCCACACCACCGTGAACACGCCCGATCTCGTCTGATCTCGGAAGCTAAGCACGGTCGGGCCTGGTTAGTACTTTTATGGGAGACCGCCTGGGAATACCAGGTGCTGTAATCTATTTTCATTTGGGGTAAAAAAAATCATCCTTTCTCCTGTTTAAAGTCCTGTCTGGTGCCAGGTGCAATTGCTTAAGGCCACACCACCGT
>NC_140271.1:28294364-28299364 GCF_964030765.1 Micromesistius poutassou
GATCTCGGAAGCTAAGCACGGTCGGGCCTGGTTAGTACTTGGATGGGAGACCGCCTGGGAATACCAGGTGCTGTATTCTATTTTCATTTGTGGTAAAAAAAATCATCCTTTCTCCTGTTTAAAGTCCTGTCTGGTGGCATGAGTAATTGCTTAAGGCCACACCACTGTGAACACGCCCGATCTCGTCCGATCTCGGAAGCTAAGCACGGTCGGGCATGGTTAGTACTTGGATGGGAGACCGCCTGGGAATACCAGGTGCTGTAATCTTTTTTCATTTGGGGTAAAAAAAATCATCCTTTCTCCTGTTTAAAGTCCTGTCTGGTGCCAGGTGCAATTGCTTAAGGCCACAACACCGTGAACAAGCCCGATCTCGTCTGATCTCGGAAGCTAAGCACGGTCGGACCTGGTTAGTACTTGGATGGGAGACCGCCTGGGAATACCAGGTGCTGTAATCTATTTTCATTTGTGGTAAAAAAAATCATCCTTTCTCCTGTTTAAAGTCCTGTCTGGTGCCATGAGTAATTGCTTAAGGCCACACCACCGTGAACACGCCCGATCTCGTCTGATCTCGGAAGCTAAGCACGATTCGGCCTGGTTAGTACTTGGATGGGAGACCGCCTGGGAATACCAGGTGCTGTAATCTATTTTCATTTGGGGTAAAAAAAAATCATCCTTTCTCCTGTTTAAAGTCCTGTCTGGTGCCAGGTGCAATTACTTAAGGCCACACCACCGTGAACACGCCCGATCTCGTCTGATCTCGGAAGCTACGCACGGTCGGGCCTGGTTAGTACTTGGATGGGAGACCGCCTGGGAATACCAGGTGCTGTAATCTATTTTCATTTGGGGTAAAAAAAATCATCCTTTCACCTGTTTAAAGTCCTGTCTGGTGCCAGGTGTAATTGCTTAAGGGCACACCACCGTGAACACGACCGATCTCGTCTGATCTCGGAAGCTAAGCACGGTCGGGCCTGGTTAGTACTTGGATGGGAGACCGCCTGGGAATACCAGGTGCTGTAATCTAATTTCATTTGGGGTAAAAAAAATCATCCTTTCTCCTGTTTAAAGTCCTGTCTGGTGCCATGAGTAATTGGTTAAGGCCACACCACCGTGAACACGCCCGATCTCGTCTGATCTCGGAAGCTAAGCACGGTCGGGCCTGGTTAGTACTTGGATGGGAGACCGCCTGGGAATACCAGGTGCTTTAATCTATTTTCATTTGGGGTAAAAAAAAATCATCCTTTCTCCTGTTTAAAGTCCTGTCTGGTGCCAGGTGCAATTGCTTAAGGCCACACCACCGTGAACACGCCCGATCTCGTCTGATCTCGGAAGCTACGCACGGTCGGGCATGGATAGTACTTGGATGGGAGACCGCCTGGGAATACCAGGTGCTGTAATCTATTTTCATTTGGGGTAAAAAAAATCATCCTTTCTCCTGTTTAAAGTCCTGTCTTGTGCCATGAGTAATTGCTTAAAGCCACACCACCGTGAACACGCCCGAGCTCGTCTGATCTCGGAAGCTAAGCACGGTCGGGCCTGGTTAGTACTTGGATGGGAGACCGCCTGGGAATACCAGGTGCTGTAATCTATTTTCATTTGGGGTAAAAAAAATCATCCTTTCTCCTGTTTAAAGTCCTGTCTGGTGCCACGTGCAATTGCTTAAGGCCACACCACCGTGAACACTCCCGATCTCGTCTGATTTCGGAAGCTAAGCACGGTCGGGACTGGTTAGTGCTTGGATGGGAGACCGCCTGGGAATACCAGGTGCTGTAATCTATTTTCATTTGGGGTAAAAAAAAATCATCCTTTCTCCTGTTTAAAGTCCTGTCTGGTGCCAGGTGCAATTGCTTAAGGCCACACCACCGTGAACACGCCCGATCTCGTCTGATCTCGGAAGCTACGCACGGTCGGGCATGGATAGTACTTGGATGGGAGACCGCCTGGGAATACCAGGTGCTGTAATCTATTTTCATTTGGGGTAAAAAAAATCATCCTTTCTCCTGTTTAAAGTCCTGTCTGGTGCCATGAGTAATTGCTTAAAGCCACACCACCGTGAACACGCCCGAGCTCGTCTGATCTCGGAAGCGAAGCACGGTCGGGCCTGGTTAGTACTTGGATGGGAGACCGCCTGGGAATACCAGGTGCTGTAATCTATTTTCATTTGGGGTAAAAAAAATCATCCTTTCTCCTGTTTAAAGTCCTGTCTGGTGCCATGAGTAATTGCTTAAGGCCACACCACGGTGAACACGCCCAATCTCGTCTGATCTCGGAAGCTAAGCACGGTCGGGCCTGGTTAGTACTTGGATGGGAGACCGCCTGGGAATACCAGGTGCCGTAACCTATTTTCATTTGGGGTAAAAAAAATCATCCTTTCTCCTGTTTAAAGTCCTGTCTGGTGCCAGGTGCAATTGCTTAAGGCCACACCACTGTGAACACGCCCGATCTCGTCTGATCTCGGAAGCTAAGCACGGTCGGGCCTGGTTAGTACTTGGATGGGAGACCGCCTGGGAATACCAGGTGCTGTAATCTATTTTCATTTGTGGTAAAAAAAAATCATCCTTTCTCCTGTTTAAAGTCCTGTCTGGTGCCATGAGTAATTGCTTAAGGCCACACCACCGTGAACACGCCCGATCTCGTCTGATGTCGGAAGCTAAGCACGGTCGGGCCTGCTTAGTACTTGGATGGGAGACCGCCTGGGAATAACAGGTGCTGAAACCTATTTTCATTTGGGGTAAAAAAAATCATCCTTTCTCCTGTTTAAAGTCCTGTCTGGTGCCAGGTGCAATTGCTTAAGGCCACACCACCGTGAACACGCCCGATCTCGTCTGATCTCGGAAGCTAAGCACGGTCGGGCCTGGTTAGTACTTGGATGGGAGACCGCCTGGGAATACCAGGTGCTGTAATCTATTTTCATTTGGGGTAAAAAAAATCATCCTTTCTCCTGTTTAAAGTCCTGTCTGGTGCCATGAGTAATTGCTTAAAGCCACACCACCGTGAACACGCCCGATCTCGTCTGATCTCGGAAGCTAAGCACGGTCGGGCCTGGTTAGTACTTGGATGGGAGACCGCCTGGGAATACCAGGTGCTGTAATCTATTTTCATTTGGGGTAAAAAAAATCATCCTTTCTCCTGTTTAAAGTCCTGTCTGGTGCCACGTGCAATTGCTTAAGGCCACACCACCGTGAACACTCCCGATCTCGTCTGATTTCGGAAGCTAAGCACGGTCGGGCCTGGTTAGTACTTGGATGGGAGACCGCCTGGGAATACCAGGTGCTGTAATCTATTTTCATTTGGGGTAAAAAAAATCATCCTTTCTCCTGTTTAAAGTCCTGTCTGGTGCCACGTGCAATTGCTTAAGGCCACACCACCGTGAACACGCCCGATCTCGTCTGATCTCGGAAGCTAAGCACGGTCGGGCCTGGTTAGTACTTGGATGGGAGACCGCCTGGGAATACCAGGTGCTGTAATCTATTTTCATTTGTGGTAAAAAAAATCATCCTTTCTCCTGTTTAAAGTCCTGTCTGGTGCCAGGTGCAATTGCTTAAGGCCACACCACCGTGACCACGCCCGATCTCGTCTGATCTCGGAAGCTAAGCACGGTCGGGCCTGGTTAGTACTTGGATGGGAGACTCCCTGGGAATACCAGGTGCTGTAATCTATTTTCATTTGTGGTAAAAAAAAATCATCCTTTCTCCTGTTTAAAGTCCTGTCTGGTGCTATGAGTAAATGCTTAAGGCCACAACACCGTGAACACGCCCGATCTCGTCTGATCTCGGAAGTTAAGCACGGTCGGGCCTGGTTAGTACTTGGATGGGAGACCGCCTGGGATTACTAGGTGCAGTAATCTATTTTCATTTGGGGTAAAAAAAATCATCCTTTCTCCTGTTTAAAGTCCTGTCTGGTGCCAGGTGCAATTGCTTAAGGCCACACCACCGTGAACACGCCCGATCTCGTCTGATCTCGGAAGCTAAGCACGGTCGGGCCTGGTTAGTACTTGGATGGGAGACCGCCTGGGAATACCAGGTGCTGTAATCTATTTTCATTTGTGGTAAAAAAAATCATCCTTTCTCCTGTTTAAAGTCCTGTCTGGTGCCATGAGTAATTGCTTAAGGCCACACCACCGTGAACACGCCCAATCTCGTCTGATCTCGGAAGCTAAGCACGGTCGGGCCTGGTTAGTACTTGGATGGGAGACCGCCTGGGAATACCAGGTGCCGTAATCTATTTTCATTTGGGGTAAAAAAAATCATCCTTTCTCCTGTTTAAAGTCCTGTCTGGTGCCAGGTGCAATTGCTTAAGGCCACACCACTGTGAACACGCCCGATCTCGTCTGATCTCGGAAGCTAAGCACGGTCGGGCCTGGTTAGTACTTGGATGGGAGACCGCCTGGGAATACCAGGTGCTGTAATCTATTTTCATTTGTGGTAAAAAAAAATCATCCTTTCTCCTGTTTAAAGTCCTGTCTGGTGCCATGAGTAATTGCTTAAGGCCACACCACCGTGAACACGCCCGATCTCGTCTGATGTCGGAAGCTAAGCACGGTCGGGCCTGCTTAGTACTTGGATGGGAGACCGCCTGGGAATAACAGGTGCTGAAACCTATTTTCATTTGGGGTAAAAAAAATCATCCTTTCTCCTGTTTAAAGTCCTGTCTGGTGCCCGGTGCAATTGCTTAAGGCCACACCACCGTGAACACGCCCGATCTCGTCTGATCTCGGAAGCTAAGCACGGTCGGGCCTGGTTAGTACTTGGATGGGAGACCGCCTGGGAATACCAGGTGCTGTAATCTATTTTCATTTGGGGTAAAAAAAATCATCCTTTCTCCTGTTTAAAGTCCTGTCTGGTGCCATGAGTAATTGCTTAAAGCCACACCACCGTGAACACGCCCGATCTCGTCTGATCTCGGAAGCTAAGCACGGTCGGGCCTGGTTAGTACTTGGATGGGAGACCGCCTGGGAATACCAGGTGCTGTAATCTATTTTCATTTGGGGTAAAAAAAATCAT
>NC_140271.1:28304364-28306864 GCF_964030765.1 Micromesistius poutassou
CCGCCTGGGAATACCAGGTGCCGTAATCTAGTTTCATTTGGGGTAAAAAAAATCATCCTTTCTCCTGTTTAAAGTCCTGTCTGGTGCCAGGTGCAATTGCTTAAGGCCACACCACCGTGAACACGCCCGATCTCGTCTGATCTCGGAAGCTAAGCACGGTCGGGCCTGGTTAGTACTTGGATGGGAGACCGCCTGGGAATACCAGGTGCTGTAATCTATTTTCATTTGGGGTAAAAAAAATCATCCTTTCTCCTGTTTAAAGTCCTGTCTGGTGCCATGAGTAATTGCTTAAGGCTACACGCCCGATCTCGTCTGATCTCGGAAGCTAAGCACAGTCGGGCCTGGTTAGTACTTGGATGGGACACCGCCTGGCAATACCAGGTGCTGTAATCTATTTTCATTTGTGGTAAAAAAAATCATCCTTTCTCCTGTTTAAAGTCCTGTCTGGTGCCATGAGTAATTGCTTAAGGCCACACCACCGTGAACACGCCCGATCTCGTCTGATCTTGGAAGCTAAGCACGGTCGGGCCTGGTTAGTACTTGGATGGGAGACCGCCTGGGAATACCAGGTGCTGTAATCTATTTTCATTTGGGGTAAAAAAAATCATCCTTTCTCCTGTTTAAAGTCCTGTCTGGTGCCATGAGTAATTGCTTAAGGCCACACCACCGTGAACACGCCCGATCTCGTCTGATCTCGGAAGCTAAGCACGGTCGGGCCTGGTTAGTACTTGGATGGGAGACCGCCTGGGAATACCAGGTGCTGTAATCTATTTTCATTTGGGGTAAAAAAAATCATCCTTTCTCCTGTTTAAAGTCCTGTCTGGTTCCATGAGTAATTGCTTAAGGCCACACCACCGTGAACACGCCCGATCTCGTCTGATCTCGGAAGCTAAGCACGGTCGGGCCTGGTTAGTACTTGGATGGGAGACCGCCTGGGAATACCAGGTGCTGTAATCTATTTTCATTTGGGGTAAAAAAAATCATCCTTTCTCCTGTTTAAAGTCCTGTCTGGTGCCACGTGCAATTGCTTAAGGCCACACCACCGTGAACACTCCCGATCTCGTCTGATTTCGGAAGCTAAGCACGGTCGGGCCTGGTTAGTACTTGGATGGGAGACCGCCTGGGAATACCAGGTGCTGTAATCAATTTTCATTTGTGGTAAAAAAAATCATCCTTTCTCCTGTTTAAAGTCCTGTCTGGTGCCATGAGTAATTCCTTAAGGCCACACCACCGTGAACACGCCCGATCTCGTCTGATCTCGGAAGCTAAGCACGGTCGGGCCTGGTTAGTACTTGGATGGGAGACCGCCTGGGAATACCAGGTGCTGTAATCTATTTTCATTTGGGGTAAAAAAAATCATCCTTTCTCCTGTTTAAAGTCCTGTCTGGTGCCAGGTGCAATTGCTTAAGGCCACACCACCGTGACCACGCCCGATCTCGTCTGATCTCGGAAGCTAAGCACGGTCGGGCCTGGTTAGTACTTGGATGTGAGACTGCCTGGGAATACCAGGTGCTGTAATCTATTTTCATTTGTGGTAAAAAAAAAATCATCCTTTCTCCTGTTTAAAGTCCTGTCTGGTGCTATGAGTAAATGCTTAAGGCCACACCACCGTGAACACGCCCGATCTCGTCTGATCTCGGAAGTTAAGCACGGTCGGGCCTGGTTAGTACTTGGATGGGAGACCGCCTGGGAATACTAGGTGCAGTAATCTATTTTCATTTGTGGTAAAAAAAATCATCCTTTCTCCTGTTTAAAGTCCTGTCTGGTGCCATGAGTAATTGCTTAAGGCCACACCACCGTGAACACGCCCGATCTCGTCTGATCTCGGAAGCTAAGCACGGTCGGGCCTGGTTAGTACTTGGATGGGAGACCGCCTGGGAATACCAGGTGCCGTAATCTAGTTTCATTTGGGGTAAAAAAAATCATCCTTTCTCCTGTTTAAAGTCCTGTCTGGTGCCAGGTGCAATTGCTTAAGGCCACACCACCGTGAACACGCCCGATCTCGTCTGATCTCGGAAGCTAAGCACGGTCGGGCCTGGTTAGTACTTGGATGGGAGACCGCCTGGGAATACCAGGTGCTGTAATCTATTTTCATTTGGGGTAAAAAAAATCATCCTTTCTCCTGTTTAAAGTCCTGTCTGGTGCCATGAGTAATTGCTTAAGGCTACACGCCCGATCTCGTCTGATCTCGGAAGCTAAGCACAGTCGGGCCTGGTTAGTACTTGGATGGGACACCGCCTGGCAATACCAGGTGCTGTAATCTATTTTCATTTGTGGTAAAAAAAATCATCCTTTCTCCTGTTTAAAGTCCTGTCTGGTGCCATGAGTAATTGCTTAAGGCCACACCACCGTGAACACGCCCGATCTCGTCTGATCTTGGAAGCTAAGCACGGTCGGGCCTGGTTAGTACTTGGATGGGAGACCGCCTGGGAATACCAGGTGCTGTAATCTATTTTCATTTGGGGTAAAAAAAATCATCCTTTCTCCTGTTTAAAGTCCT
>NC_140271.1:28311864-28319364 GCF_964030765.1 Micromesistius poutassou
CCTGTTTGGTGCCATGAGTAATTGCTTAAGGCTACACGCCCGATCTCGTCTGATCTCGGAAGCTAAGCACGGTCGGGCCTGGTTAGTACTTGGATGGGAGACCGCCTGGGAATACCAGGTGCTGTAATCTATTTTCATTTGGGGTAAAAAAAATCATCCTTTCTCCTGTTTAAAGTCCTGTCTGGTGCCAGGTGCAATTGCTTAAGGCCACACCACCGTGAACACGCCCGATCTCGTCTGATCTCGGAAGCTAAGCACGGTCGGGCCTGGTTAGTACTTGGATGGGAGACCGCCTGGGAATACCAGGTGCTGTAATCTATTTTCATTTGTGGTAAAAAAAATCATCCTTTCTCCTGTTTAAAGTCCTGTCTGGTGCCATGAGTAATTGCTTAAGGCCACACCACCGTGAACACGCCCGATCTCGTCTGATCTCGGAAGCTAAGCACGGTCGGGCCTGTTTAGTACTTGGATGGGAGACCGCCTGGGAATACCAGCTGCTGTAATCTATTTTCATTTGGGGTAAAAAAAATCATCCTTTCTCCTGTTTAAAGTCCTGTTTGGTGCCATGAGTAATTGCTTAAGGCTACACGCCCGATCTCGTCTGATCTCGGAAGCTAAGCACGGTCGGGCCTGGTTAGTACTTGGATGGGAGACCGCCTGGGAATACCAGGTGCTGTAATCTATTTTCATTTGGGGTAAAAAAAATCATCCTTTCTCCTGTTTAAAGTCCTGTCTGGTGCCATGAGCAATTGCTTAAGGCTACACGCCCGATCTCGTCTGATCTCGGAAGCTAAGCACGGTCGGGCCTGGTTAGTACTTGGATGGGACACCGCCTGGCAATACCAGGTGCTGTAATCTATTTTCATTTGGGGTAAAAAAAATCATCCTTTCTCCTGTTTAAAGTCCTGTCTGGTGCCAGGTGCAATTGATTAAGGCCACACCACCGTGAATACGCCCGATCTCGTCTGATCTTGGAAGCTAAGCACGGTCGGGCCTGTTTAGTACTTGGATGGGACACCGCCTGGGAATACCAGCTGCTGTAATCTATTTTCATTTGGGGTAAAAAAAATCATCCTTTCTCCTGTTTAAAGTCCTGTCTGGTGCCATGAGTAATTGCTTAAGGCTACACGCCCGATCTCGTCTGATCTCGGAAGCTAAGCACGGTCGGGCCTGGTTAGTACTTGGATGGGACACCGCCTGGCAATACCAGGTGCTGTAATCTATTTTCATTTGGGGTAAAAAAAATCATCCTTTCTCCTGTTTAAAGTCCTGTCTGGTGCCAGGTGCAATTGATTAAGGCCACACCACCGTGAACACGCCCGATCTCGTCTGATCTCGGAAGCTAAGCACGGTCGGGCCTGGTTAGTACTTGGATGGGAGACCGCCTGGGAATACCAGGTGCTGTAATCTATTTTCATTTGTGGTAAAAAAAATCATCCTTTCTCCTGTTTAATGTCCTGTCTGGTGCCATGAGTAATTGCTTAAGGCCACACCACCGTGAACACGCCCGATCTCGTCTGATCTCGGAAGCTAAGCACGGTCGGGCCTGGTTAGTACTTGGATGGGAGACCGCCTGGGAATACCAGGTGCTGTAATCTATTTTCATTTGTGGTAAAAAAAATCATCCTTTCTCCTGTTTAAAGTCCTGTCTGGTGCCATGAGCAATTGCTTAAGGCCACACCACCGTGAACACGCCCGATCTCGTCTGATCTCGGAAGCTAAGCACGGTCGGGCCTGGTTAGTACTTGGATGGGAGACCGCCTGGGAATACCAGGTGCTGTAATCTATTTTCATTTGGGGTAAAAAAAATCATCCTTTCTCCTGTTTAAAGTCCTGTCTGGTGCCATGAGTAATTGCTTAAGGCCACACCACCGTGAACACGCCCGATCTCGTCTGATCTCGGAAGCTAAGCACGGTCGGGCCTGGTTAGTACTTGGATGGGAGACCGCCTGGGAATACCAGGTGCTGTAATCTATTTTCATTTGGGGTAAAAAAAATCATCCTTTCTCCTGTTTAAAGTCCTGTCTGGTGCCAGGTGCAATTGCTTAAGGCCACACCACCGTGAACACGCCCGATCTCGTCTGATCTCGGAAGCTAAGCACGGTCGGGCCTGGTTAGTACTTGGATGGGAGACCGCCTGGGAATACCAGGTGCTGTAATCTATTTTCATTTGTGGTAAAGAAAGCATCCTTTCTCCTGTTTAAAGTCCTGTCTGGTGCCATGAGTATTTGCTTAAGGCCACACCACCGTGAACACGCCCGATCTCGTCTGATCTCGGAAGCTAAGCACGGTCGGGCCTGGTTAGTACTTGGATGGGAGACCGCCTGGGAATACCAGGTGCTGTAATCTATTTTCATTTGGGGTAAAAAAAATCATCCTTTCTCCTGTTTAAAGTTCTGTCTGGTGCCATGAGTAATTGCTTAAGGCTACACGCCCGATCTCGTCTGATCTCGGAAGCTAAGCACGGTCGGGCCTGGTTAGTACTTGGATGGGACACCGCCTGGCAATACCAGGTGCTGTAATCTATTTTCATTTGGGGTAAAAAAAATCATCCTTTCTCCTGTTTAAAGTCCTGTCTGGTGCCAGGTGCAATTGATTAAGGCCACACCACCGTGAACACGCCCGATCTCGTCTGATCTGGGAAGCTAAGCATGGTCGGGCCTGGTTAGTACTTGGATGGGAGACCGCCTGGGAATACCAGGTGCTGTAATCTATTTTCATTTGTGGTAAAAAAAATCATCCTTTCTCCTGTTTAAAGTCCTGTCTGGTGCCATGAGTAATTGCTTAAGGCCACACCACCGTGAACACGCCCGATCTCGTCTGATCTCGGAAGCTAAGCACGGTCGGGCCTGTTTAGTACTTGGATGGGAGACCGCCTGGGAATACCAGCTGCTGTAATCTATTTTCATTTGGGGAAAAAAAAATCATCCTTTCTCCTGTTTAAAGTCCTGTCTGGTGCCATGAGTAATTGCTTAAGGCTACACGCCCGATCTCGTCTGATCTCGGAAGCTAAGCACGGTCGGGCCTGGTTAGTACTTGGATGGGACACCGCCTGGCAATACCAGGTGCTGTAATCTATTTTCATTTGGGGTAAAAAAAATCATCCTTTCTCCTGTTTAAAGTCCTGTCTGGTGCCAGGTGCAATTGATTAAGGCCACACCACCGTGAACACGCCCGATCTCGTCTGATCTCGGAAGCTAAGCACGGTCGGGCCTGGTTAGTACTTGGATGGGAGACCGCCTGGGAATACCAGGTGCTGTAATCTATTTTCATTTGTGGTAAAAAAAATCATCCTTTCTCCAGTTTAATGTCCTGTCTGGTGCCATGAGTAATTGCTTAAGGCCACACCACCGTGAACACGCCCGATCTCGTCTGATCTCGGAAGCTAAGCACGGTCGGGCCTGGTTAGTACTTGGATGGGAGACCGCCTGGGAATACCAGGTGCTGTAATCTATTTTCATTTGGGGTAAAAAAAATCATCCTTTCTCCTGTTTAAAGTCCTGTCTGGTGCCATGAGTAATTGCTTAAGGCTACACGCCCGATCTCGTCTGATCTCGGAAGCTAAGCACGGTCGGGCCTGGTTAGTACTTGGATGGGACACCGCCTGGCAATACCAGGTGCTGTAATCTATTTTCATTTGGGGTAAAAAAAATCATCCTTTCTCCTGTTTAAAGTCCTGTCTAGTGCCAGGTGCAATTGATTAAGGCCACACCACCGTGAATACGCCCGATCTCGTCTGATCTTGGAAGCTAAGCACGGTCGGGCCTGGTTAGTACTTGGATGGGAGACCGCCTGGGAATACCAGGTGCTGTAATCTATTTTCATTTGTGGTAAAAAAAATCATCCTTTCTCCTGTTTAATGTCCTGTCTGGTGCCATGAGTAATTGCTTAAGGCCACACCACCGTGAACACGCCCGATCTCGTCTGATCTCGGAAGCTAAGCACGGTCGGGCCTGGTTAGTACTTGGATGGGAGACCGCCTGGGAATACCAGGTGCTGTAATCTATTTTCATTTGTGGTAAAAAAAATCATCCTTTCTCCTGTTTAAAGTCCTGTCTGGTGCCATGAGTAATTGCTTAAGGCCACACCACCGTGAACACGCCCGATCTCGTCTGATCTCGGAAGCTAAGCACGGTCGGGCCTGGTTAGTACTTGGATGGGAGACCGCCTGGGAATACCAGGTGCTGTAATCTATTTTCATTTGGGGTAAAAAAAATCATCCTTTCTCCTGTTTAAAGTCCTGTCTGGTGCCAGGTGCAAATGCTTAAGGCCACACCACCGTGAACACGCCCGATCTCGTCTGATCTTGGAAGCTAAGCACGGTCGGGCCTGGTTAGTACTTGGATGGGAGACCGCCTGGGAATACCAGGTGCTGTAATCTATTTTCATTTGGGGTAAAATAAATCATCTTTTCTCCTGTTTAAAGTCCTGTCTGGTGCCAGGTACAAATGCTTAAGGCCACACCACCGTGAACACGCCCAATCTCGTCTGATCTCGGAAGCTAAGCACGGTCGGGCCTGGTTAGTACTTGGATGGGAGACCGCCTGGGAATACCAGGTGCTGTAATCTATTTTCATTTGGGGAAAAAAAAATCATCCTTTCTCCTGTTTAAAGTCCTGTCTGGTGCCATGAGTAATTGCTTAAGGCTACACGCCCGATCTCGTCTGATCTTGGAAGCTAAGCACGGTCGGGCCTGGTTAGTACTTGGATGGGACACCGCCTGGCAATACCAGGTGCTGTAATCTATTTTCATTTGGGGTAAAAAAAATCATCCTTTCTCCTGTTTAAAGTCCTGTCTGGTGCCAGGTGCAATTGATTAAGGCCACACCACCGTGAACACGCCCGATCTCGTCTGATCTCGGAAGCTAAGCACGGTCGGGCCTGGTTATTACTTGGATGGGAGACCGCCTGGGAATACCAGGTGCTGTAATCTATTTTCATTTGTGGTAAAAAAAATCATCCTTTCTCCTGTTTAATGTCCTGTCTGGTGCCATGAGTAATTGCTTAAGGCCACACCACCATGAACACGCCTGATCTCGTCTGATCTCGGAAGCTAAGCACGGTCGGGCCTGGTTAGTACTTGGATGGGAGACCGCCTGGGAATACCAGGTGCTGTAATCTATTTTCATTTGTGGTAAAAAAAATCATCCTTTCTCCTGTTTAAAGTCCTGTCTGGTGCCATGAGTAATTGCTTAAGGCCACACCACCGTGAACACGCCCGATCTCGTCTGATCTCGGAAGCTAAGCACGGTCGGGCCTGTTTAGTACTTGGATGGGAGACCGCCTGGGAATACCAGCTGCTGTAATCTATTTTCATTTGGGGAAAAAAAAATCATCCTTTCTCCTGTTTAAAGTCCTGTCTGGTGCCATGAGTAATTGCTTAAGGCTACACGCCCGATCTCGTCTGATCTCGGAAGCTAAGCACGGTCGGGCCTGGTTAGTACTTGGATGGGACACCGCCTGGCAATACCAGGTGCTGTAATCTATTTTCATTTGGGGTAAAAAAAATCATCCTTTCTCCTGTTTAAAGTCCTGTCTGGTGCCAGGTGCAATTGATTAAGGCCACACCACCGTGAACACGCCCGATCTCGTCTGATCTCGGAAGCTAAGCACGGTCGGGCCTGGTTAGTACTTGGATGGGAGACCGCCTGGGAATACCAGGTGCTGTAATCTATTTTCATTTGTGGTAAAAAAAATCATCCTTTCTCCAGTTTAATGTCCTGTCTGGTGCCATGAGTAATTGCTTAAGGCCACACCACCGTGAACACGCCCGATCTCGTCTGATCTCGAAAGCTAAGCACGGTCGGGCCTGGTTAGTACTTGGATGGGAGACCGCCTGGGAATACCAGGTGCTGTAATCTATTTTCATTTGGGGTAAAAAAAATCATCCTTTCTCCTGTTTAAAGTCCTGTCTGGTGCCATGAGTAATTGCTTAAGGCTACACGCCCGATCTCGTCTGATCTCGGAAGCTAAGCACGGTCGGGCCTGGTTAGTACTTGGATGGGACACCGCCTGGCAATACCAGGTGCTGTAATCTATTTTCATTTGGGGTAAAAAAAATCATCCTTTCTCCTGTTTAAAGTCCTGTCTAGTGCAAGGTGCAATTGATTAAGGCCACACCACCGTGAATACGCCCGATCTCGTCTGATCTTGGAAGCTAAGCACGGTCGGGCCTGGTTAGTACTTGGATGGGAGACCGCCTGGGAATACCAGGTGCTGTAATCTATTTTCATTTGTGGTAAAAAAAATCATCCTTTCTCCTGTTTAATGTCCTGTCTGGTGCCATGAGTAATTGCTTAAGGCCACACCACCGTGAACACGCCCGATCTCGTCTGATCTCGGAAGCTAAGCACGGTCGGGCCTGGTTAGTACTTGGATGGGAGACCGCCTGGGAATACCAGGTGCTGTAATCTATTTTCATTTGTGGTAAAAAAAATCATCCTTTCTCCTGTTTAAAGTCCTGTCTGGTGCCATGAGTAATTGCTTAAGGCCACACCACCGTGAACACGCCCGATCTCGTCTGATCTCGGAAGCTAAGCACGGTCGGGCCTGGTTAGTACTTGGATGGGAGACCGCCTGGGAATACCAGGTGCTGTAATCTATTTTCATTTGGGGTAAAAAAAATCATCCTTTCTCCTGTTTAAAGTCCTGTCTGGTGCCAGGTGCAAATGCTTAAGGCCACACCACCGTGAACACGCCCGATCTCGTCTGATCTTGGAAGCTAAGCACGGTCGGGCCTGGTTAGTACTTGGATGGGAGACCGCCTGGGAATACCAGGTGCTGTAATCTATTTTCATTTGGGGTAAAATAAATCATCTTTTCTCCTGTTTAAAGTCCTGTCTGGTGCCAGGTACAAATGCTTAAGGCCACACCACCGTGAACACGCCCAATCTCGTCTGATCTCGGAAGCTAAGCACGGTCGGGCCTGGTTAGTACTTGGATGGGAGACCGCCTGGGAATACCAGGTGCTGTAATCTATTTTCATTTGGGGAAAAAAAAATCATCCTTTCTCCTGTTTAAAGTCCTGTCTGGTGCCATGAGTAATTGCTTAAGGCTACACGCCCGATCTCGTCTGATCTTGGAAGCTAAGCACGGTCGGGCCTGGTTAGTACTTGGATGGGACACCGCCTGGCAATACCAGGTGCTGTAATCTATTTTCATTTGGGGTAAAAAAAATCATCCTTTCTCCTGTTTAAAGTCCTGTCTGGTGCCAGGTGCAATTGATTAAGGCCACACCACCGTGAACACGCCCGATCTCGTCTGATCTCGGAAGCTAAGCACGGTCGGGCCTGGTTATTACTTGGATGGGAGACCGCCTGGGAATACCAGGTGCTGTAATCTATTTTCATTTGTGGTAAAAAAAATCATCCTTTCTCCTGTTTAATGTCCTGTCTGGTGCCATGAGTAATTGCTTAAGGCCACACCACCATGAACACGCCTGATCTCGTCTGATCTCGGAAGCTAAGCACGGTCGGGCCTGGTTAGTACTTGGATGGGAGA
>NC_140271.1:28321864-28326864 GCF_964030765.1 Micromesistius poutassou
GTTTAAAGTCCTGTCTGGTGCCAGGTGCAATTGCTTAAGGCCACACCACCGTGAAAACGCCCGATCTAGTCTGATCTCAGAAGCTAAGCACGGTCGGGCCTGGTTAGTACTTGCATGGGAGACCGCCAGGGAATACCAGGTGCTGTAATCTATTTTCATTTGTGGTAAAAAAAATCATCCTTTCTCCTGTTTAAAGTCCTGTCTGGTGCCATGAGTAATTGCTTAAGGCCACACCACCGTGAACACGCCCGATCTCGTCTGATCTCGGAAGCTAAGCACGGTCGGGCCTGGTTAGTACTTGGATGGGAGACTGCATGGGAATACCAGGTGCTGTAATCTATTTTCATTTGGGGTAAAAAAAATCATCCTTTCTCCTGTTTAAAGTCCTGTCTGGTGCCAGGTGCAATTGCTTAAGGCCACACCACCGTGAACACGCCCGATCTCGTCTGATCTCGGAAGCTAAGCACGGTCGGGCCTGGTTAGTACTTGGATGGGAGACCGCCTGGGAATACCAGGTGCTGTAATCTATTTTCATTTGTGGTAAAAAAAATCATCCTTTCTCCTGTTTAAAGTCCTGTCTGGTGCCATGAGTAATTGCGTAAGGCCACACCACCGTGAACACGCCCGATCTCGTCTGATCTCGGAAGCTAAGCACGGTCGGGCCTGGTTAGTACTTGGATGGGAGACCGCCTGGGAATACCAGGTGCTGTGATCTATTTTCATTTGGGGTAAAAAAAATCATCCTTTCTCCTGTTTAAAGTCCTGTCTGCTGCCAGGTGCAATTGCTTAAGGCCACACCACCGTGAACACGCCCGATCTCGTCTGATCTCGGAAGCTAAGCACGGTCGGGCCTGTTTAGTACTTGGATGGGAGACCGCCTGGGAATACCAGCTGCTGTAATCTATTTTCATTTGGGGAAAAAAAAATCATCCTTTCTCCTGTTTAAAGTCCTGTCTGGTGCCATGAGTAATTGCTTAAGGCTACACGCCCGATTTCGTCTGATCTCGGAAGCTAAGCACGGTCGGGCCTGGTTAGTACTTGGATGGGACACCGCCTGGCAATACCAGGTGCTGTAATCTATTTTCATTTGGGGTAAAAAAAATCATCCTTTCTCCTGTTTAAAGTCCTGTCTGGTGCCAGGTGCAATTGATTAAGGCCACACCACCGTGAACACGCCCGATCTCGTCTGATCTCGGAAGCTAAGCACGGTCGGGCCTGGTTAGTACTTGGATGGGAGACCGCCTGGGAATACCAGGTGCTGTAATCTATTTTCATTTGTGGTAAAAAAAATCATCCTTTCTCCAGTTTAATGTCCTGTCTGGTGCCATGAGTAATTGCTTAAGGCCACACCACCGTGAACACGCCCGATCTCGTCTGATCTCGAAAGCTAAGCACGGTCGGGCCTGGTTAGTACTTGGATGGGAGACCGCCTGGGAATACCAGGTGCTGTAATCTATTTTCATTTGGGGTAAAAAAAATCATCCTTTCTCCTGTTTAAAGTCCTGTCTGGTGCCATGAGTAATTGCTTAAGGCTACACGCCCGATCTCGTCTGATCTCGGAAGCTAAGCACGGTCGGGCCTGGTTAGTACTTGGATGGGACACCGCCTGGCAATACCAGGTGCTGTAATCTATTTTCATTTGGGGTAAAAAAAATCATCCTTTCTCCTGTTTAAAGTCCTGTCTAGTGCCAGGTGCAATTGATTAAGGCCACACCACCGTGAATACGCCCGATCTCGTCTGATCTTGGAAGCTAAGCACGGTCGGGCCTGGTTAGTACTTGGATGGGAGACCGCCTGGGAATACCAGGTGCTGTAATCTATTTTCATTTGTGGTAAAAAAAATCATCCTTTCTCCTGTTTAATGTCCTGTCTGGTGCCATGAGTAATTGCTTAAGGCCACACCACCGTGAACACGCCCGATCTCGTCTGATCTCGGAAGCTAAGCACGGTCGGGCCTGGTTAGTACTTGGATGGGAGACCGCCTGGGAATACCAGGTGCTGTAATCTATTTTCATTTGTGGTAAAAAAAATCATCCTTTCTCCTGTTTAAAGTCCTGTCTGGTGCCATGAGTAATTGCTTAAGGCCACACCACCGTGAACACGCCCGATCTCGTCTGATCTCGGAAGCTAAGCACGGTCGGGCCTGGTTAGTACTTGGATGGGAGACCGCCTGGGAATACCAGGTGCTGTAATCTATTTTCATTTGGGGTAAAAAAAATCATCCTTTCTCCTGTTTAAAGTCCTGTCTGGTGCCAGGTGCAAATGCTTAAGGCCACACCACCGTGAACACGCCCGATCTCGTCTGATCTTGGAAGCTAAGCACGGTCGGGCCTGGTTAGTACTTGGATGGGAGACCGCCTGGGAATACCAGGTGCTGTAATCTATTTTCATTTGGGGTAAAATAAATCATCTTTTCTCCTGTTTAAAGTCCTGTCTGGTGCCAGGTACAAATGCTTAAGGCCACACCACCGTGAACACGCCCAATCTCGTCTGATCTCGGAAGCTAAGCACGGTCGGGCCTGGTTAGTACTTGGATGGGAGACCGCCTGGGAATACCAGGTGCTGTAATCTATTTTCATTTGGGGAAAAAAAAATCATCCTTTCTCCTGTTTAAAGTCCTGTCTGGTGCCATGAGTAATTGCTTAATGCTACACGCCCGATCTCGTCTGATCTTGGAAGCTAAGCACGGTCGGGCCTGGTTAGTACTTGGATGGGACACCGCCTGGCAATACCAGGTGCTGTAATCTATTTTCATTTGGGGTAAAAAAAATCATCCTTTCTCCTGTTTAAAGTCCTGTCTGGTGCCAGGTGCAATTGATTAAGGCCACACCACCGTGAACACGCCCGATCTCGTCTGATCTCGGAAGCTAAGCACGGTCGGGCCTGGTTATTACTTGGATGGGAGACCGCCTGGGAATACCAGGTGCTGTAATCTATTTTCATTTGTGGTAAAAAAAATCATCCTTTCTCCTGTTTAATGTCCTGTCTGGTGCCATGAGTAATTGCTTAAGGCCACACCACCATGAACACGCCTGATCTCGTCTGATCTCGGAAGCTAAGCACGGTCGGGCCTGGTTAGTACTTGGATGGGAGACCGCCTGGGAATACCAGGTGCTGTAATCTATTTTCATTTGTGGTAAAAAAAATCATCCTTTCTCCTGTTTAAAGTCCTGTCTGGTGCCATGAGTAATTGCTTAAGGCCACACCACCGTGAACACGCCCGATCTCGTCTGATCTCGGAAGCTAAGCACGGTCGGGCCTGGTTAGTACTTGGATGGGAGACCGCCTGGGAATACCAGATGCTGTAATCTATTTTCATTTGGGGTAAAAAAAATCATCCTTTCTCCTGTTTAAAGTCCTGTCTGGTGCCAGGTGAAATTGCTTAAGGCCACACCACCGTGGACACGCCCGATCTCGTCTGATCTCGGAAGCTAAGCACGGTCGGGCCTGGTTAGTACTTGGATGGGAGACCGCCTGGGAATACCAGGTGCTCTAATCTATTTTCATTTGGGGTAAAAAAAATCATCCTTTCTCCTGTTTAAAGTCCTGTCTGGTGCCAGGTGCAACTGCTTAAGGCCACACCACCGTGAACACGCCCGATCTCGTCTGATCTCGGAAGCTAAGCACGGTCGGGCCTGGTTAGTACTTGGATGGGAGACCGCCTGGGAATACCACGTGCTGTAATCTATTTTCATTTGGGGTAAAAAAAATCATCCTTTCTCCTGTTTAAAGTCCTGTCTGGTGCCAGGTGCAATTGCTTAAGGCCACACCACCGTGAACACGCCCAATCTCGTCTGATCTCGGAAGCTAAGCACGGTCGGGCCTGGTTAGTACTTGGATGGGAGACCGCCTGGGAATACCAGGTGCTGTAATCTATTTTCATTTGTGGTAAAAAAAATCATCCTTTCTCCTGTTTAAAGTCCTGTCTGGTGCCATGAGTAATTGCTTAAGGCCACACCACCGTGAACACGCCCGATCTCGTCTGATCTCGGAAGCTAAGCACGGTCGGGCCTGGTTAGTACTTGGATGGGAGACCGCCTGGGAATACCAGGTGCTGTAATCTATTTTCATTTGGGGTAAAAAAAATCATCCTTTCTCCTGTTTAAAGTCCTGTCTGGTGCCAGGTGCAATTGCTTAAGGCCACACCACCGTGAAAACGCCTGATCTCGTCTGATCTCAGAAGCTAAGCACGGTCGGGCCTGGTTAGTACTTGGATTGGAGAGCGCCAGGGAATACCAGGTGCTGTAATCTATTTTCATTTGTGGTAAAAAAAATCATCCTTTCTCCTGTTTAAAGTCCTGTCTGGTGCCATGAGTAATTGCTTAAGGCCACACCACCGTGAACACGCCCGATCTCGTCTGATCTCGGAAGCTAAGCACGGTCGGGCCTGGTTAGTACTTGGATGGGAGACCGCATGGGAATGCCAGATGCTGTAATCTATTTTCATTTGGGGTAAAAAAAATCATCCTTTCTCCTGTTTAAAGTCCTGTCTGGTGCCAGGTGCAATTGCTTAAGGCCACACCACCGTGAACACGCCCGATCTCGTCTGATCTCGGAAGCTAAGCACGGTCGGGCCTGGTTAGTACTTGGATGGGAGACCGCCTGGGAATACCAGGTGCTGTAATCTATTTTCATTTGTGGTAAAAAAAATCATCCTTTCTCCTGTTTAAAGTCCTGTCTGGTGCCATGAGTAATTGCTTAAGGCCACACCACCGTGAACACGCCCGATCTCGTCTGATCTCGGAAGCTAAGCACGGTTGGGCCTGGTTAGTACTTGGATGGGAGACCGCCTGGGAATACCAGGTGCTGTAATCTATTTTCATTTGGGGTAAAAAAAATCATCCTTTCTCCTGTTTAAAGTCCTGTCTGGTGCCAGGTGCAATTGCTAAAGGCCACACCACCGTGAACACGCCCGATCTCGTCTGATCTCGGAAGCTAAGCACGGTCGGGCCTGGTTAGTACTTGGATGGGAGACCGCCTGGGAATACCAGGTAATGTAA
>NC_140271.1:28331864-28346864 GCF_964030765.1 Micromesistius poutassou
TGGATGGGAGACCGCCTGGTAATACTAGGTGCTGTAATCTATTTTCATTTGGGGTAAAAAAAATCATCCTTTCTCCTGTTTAAAGTCCTGTCTGGTGCCAGGTGCAATTGCTTAAGGCCACACCACCGTGAACACGCCCGATCTCGTCTGATCTCGGAAGCTAAGCACGGTCGGGCCTGGTTAGTACTTGGATGGGAGACCGCCTGGGAATACCAGGTGCTGTAATCTATTTTCATTTGTGGTAAAAAAAAATCATCCTTTCTCATGTTTAAAGTCCTGTCTGGTGCCATGAGTAATTGCTTAAGGCCACACCACCGTGAACACGCCCGATCTCGTCTGATCTCGGAAGTTAAGCACGGTCGGGCCTGGTTAGTACTTGGATGGGAGACCGCCTGGGAATACCAGGTGCTGTAATCTTTTTTCATTTGGGGTAAAATAAATCATCCTTTCTCCTGTTTAAAGTCCTGTCTGGTGCCAGGTGCAATTGCTTAAGGCCACACCACCGTGAACACGCCCAATCTCGTCTGATCTCGGAAGCTAAGCACGGTCGGGCCTGGTTAGAACTTGGATGGGAGACAGCCTGGGAATACCAGGTGCTGTAATCTATTTTCATTTGGGGTAAAAAAAATCATCCTTTCTCCTGTTTAAAGTCCTGTCTGGTGCGAGGTGCAATTGCTTAAGGCCACACCACCGTGAACACGCCCGATCTCGTCTGATCTCGGAAGCTAAGCACGGTCGGGCCTGGTTAGTACTTGGATGGGAGACCGCCTGGGAATACCAGGTGCTGTAATCTTTTTTCATTTGGGGTAAAATAAATCATCCTTTCTCCTGTTTAAAGTCCTGTCTGGTGCCAGGTGCAATTGCTTAAGGCCACACCACCGTGAACACGCCCAATCTCGTCTGATCTCGGAAGCTAAGCACGGTCGGGCCTGGTTAGAACTTGGATGGGAGACAGCCTGGGAATACCAGGTGCTGTAATCTATTTTCATTTGTGGTAAAAAAAATCATCCTTTCTCCTGTTTAAAGTCCTGTCTGGTGCCATGAGTAATTGCTTAAGGCCACACCACCGTGAACACGCCCGATCTCGTCTGATCTCGGAAGCTAAGCACGGTCGGGCCTGGTTAGTACTTGGATGGGAGACCGCCTGGGAATACCATGTGCTGTAATCTATTTTCATTTGGGGTAAAAAAAATCATCCTTTCTCCTGTTTAAAGTCCTGTCTGGTGCGAGGTGCAATTGCTTAAGGTCACACCACCGTGAACACGCCCGATCTCGTCTGATCTCGGAAGCTAGGCACGGTCGGGCCTGGTTAGTACTTGGATGGGAGACCGCCTGGGAATACCAGGTGCTGTAATCTATTTTCATTTGTGGTAAAAAAAAAATCATCCTTTCTCCTGTTTAAAGTCCTGTCTGATGCCATGAGTAATTGCTTAAGGCCACACCACCGTGAACACGCCCGATCTCGTCTGATCTCGGAAGCTAAGCACGGTCGGGCCTGGTTAGTACTTGGATGGGAGACCGCCTGAGAATACCAGGCGCTGTAATCTATTTTCATTTGGGGAAAAAAAAATGATCCTTTCTCCTGTTTAAAGTCCTGTCTGGTGCCAGGTGCAATTGCTTAAGGCCACACCACCATGAACACGCCCGATCTCGTCTGATCTCGGAAGCTAAGCACGGTCGGGCCTGGTTAGTACTTGGATGGGAGACCGCCTGGGAATACCAGGTGCTGTATTCTATTTTCATTTGTGGTAAAAAAAATCATCCTTTCTCCTGTTTAAAGTCCTGTCTGGTGCCATGAGTAATTGCTTAAGGCCACACCACCGTGAACACGCCCGATCTCGACTGATCTCGGAAGCTAAGCACAGTCTGGACTGGTTAGTACTTGGATGGGAGACCGCCTGGGAATACCAGGTGCTGTATTCTATTTTCATTTGGGGTAAAAAAAAATCATCCTTTCTCCTGTTTAAAGTCCTGTCTGGTGCCAGGTGCAATTGCTTAAGGCCACACCACCGTGAACACGCCCGATCTCGTCTGATCTCGGAAGCTAAGCACGGTCGGGCCTGGTTAGTACTTGGATAGGAGACCGCCTGGGAATACCAGGTGCTGTAATCTATTTTCATTTGGGGTAAAAAAAATCATCCTTTCTCCTGTTTAAAGTCCTGTCTGGTGCCATGACTAATTGCTTAAGGCCACACCACCGTGAAAACGCCCGATCTCGTCTGATCTCGGAAGCTAAGCACGGTCGGGCCTGGTTAGTACTTGGATGGGAGACCGCCTGGGAATACCAGGTGCTGTATTCTATTTTCATTTGGGGTAAAAAAAATCATCCTTTCTCCTGTTTAAAGTCCTGTCTGGTGCCAGGTGCAAATGCTTAAGGCCACACCACCGTGAACACGCCCGATCTCGTCTGATCTCGGAAGCTAAGCACGGTCGGGGCTGGTTAGTACTTGGATGGGAGACCGCCTGGGAATAGCAGGTGCTGTAATCTATTTTCATTTGTGGTAAAAAAAATCATCCTTTCTCCTGTTTAAAGTCCTGTCTGGTGCCATGAGTAATTGCTTAAGGCCACACCACCGTGAACACGCCCGATCTCGTCTGATCTCTGAAGCTAAGCACGGTCGGGCCTGGTTAGTACTTGGATGGGAGACCGCCTGGGAATACCAGGTGCTGTAATCTATATCATTTGTGGTAAAAAAAATCATCCTTTCTCCTGTTTAAAGTCCTGTCTGGTGCCCGGTGCAATTGCTTAAGGCCACACCACCGTGAACACGCCCGATCTCGTCTGATCTCGGAAGCTAAGCACGGTCGGGCCTGGTTAGTACTTGGATGGGAGACCGCCTGGTAATACTAGGTGCTGTAATCTATTTTCATTTGGGGTAAAAAAAATCATCCTTTCTCCTGTTTAAAGTCCTGTCTGGTGCCAGGTGCAATTGCTTAAGGCCACACCACCGTGAACACGCCCGATCTCGTCTGATCTCGGAAGCTAAGCACGGTCGGGCCTGGTTAGTACTTGGATGGGAGACCGCCTGGGAATACCAGGTGCTGTAATCTATTTTCATTTGTGGTAAAAAAAAATCATCCTTTCTCATGTTTAAAGTCCTGTCTGGTGCCATGAGTAATTGCTTAAGGCCACACCACCGTGAACACGCCCGATCTCGTCTGATCTCGGAAGTTAAGCACGGTCGGGACTGGTTAGTACTTGGATGGGAGACCGCCTGGGAATACCAGGTGCTGTAATCTTTTTTCATTTGGGGTAAAATAAATCATCCTTTCTCCTGTTTAAAGTCCTGTCTGGTGCCAGGTGCAATTGCTTAAGGCCACACCACCGTGAACACGCCCAATCTCGTCTGATCTCGGAAGCTAAGCACGGTCGGGCCTGGTTAGAACTTGGATGGGAGACAGCCTGGGAATACCAGGTGCTGTAATCTATTTTCATTTGGGGTAAAAAAAATCATCCTTTCTCCTGTTTAAAGTCCTGTCTGGTGCGAGGTGCAATTGCTTAAGGCCACACCACCGTGAACACGCCCGATCTCGTCTGATCTCGGAAGCTAAGCACGGTCGGGCCTGGTTAGTACTTGGATGGGAGACCGCCTGGGAATACCAGGTGCTGTAATCTTTTTTCATTTGGGGTAAAATAAATCATCCTTTCTCCTGTTTAAAGTCCTGTCTGGTGCCAGGTGCAATTGCTTAAGGCCACACCACCGTGAACACGCCCAATCTCGTCTGATCTCGGAAGCTAAGCACGGTCGGGCCTGGTTAGAACTTGGATGGGAGACAGCCTGGGAATACCAGGTGCTGTAATCTATTTTCATTTGTGGTAAAAAAAATCATCCTTTCTCCTGTTTAAAGTCCTGTCTGGTGCCATGAGTAATTGCTTAAGGCCACACCACCGTGAACACGCCCGATCTCGTCTGATCTCGGAAGCTAAGCACGGTCGGGCCTGGTTAGTACTTGGATGGGAGACCGCCTGGGAATACCATGTGCTGTAATCTATTTTCATTTGGGGTAAAAAAAATCATCCTTTCTCCTGTTTAAAGTCCTGTCTGGTGCGAGGTGCAATTGCTTAAGGTCACACCACCGTGAACACGCCCGATCTCGTCTGATCTCGGAAGCTAGGCACGGTCGGGCCTGGTTAGTACTTGGATGGGAGACCGCCTGGGAATACCAGGTGCTGTAATCTATTTTCATTTGTGGTAAAAAAAAAATCATCCTTTCTCCTGTTTAAAGTCCTGTCTGATGCCATGAGTAATTGCTTAAGGCCACACCACCGTGAACACGCCCGATCTCGTCTGATCTCGGAAGCTAAGCACGGTCGGGCCTGGTTAGTACTTGGATGGGAGACCGCCTGAGAATACCAGGCGCTGTAATCTATTTTCATTTGGGGAAAAAAAAATGATCCTTTCTCCTGTTTAAAGTCCTGTCTGGTGCCAGGTGCAATTGCTTAAGGCCACACCACCATGAACACGCCCGATCTCGTCTGATCTCGGAAGCTAAGCACGGTCGGGCCTGGTTAGTACTTGGATGGGAGACCGCCTGGGAATACCAGGTGCTGTATTCTATTTTCATTTGTGGTAAAAAAAATCATCCTTTCTCCTGTTTAAAGTCCTGTCTGGTGCCATGAGTAATTGCTTAAGGCCACACCACCGTGAACACGCCCGATCTCGACTGATCTCGGAAGCTAAGCACAGTCTGGACTGGTTAGTACTTGGATGGGAGACCGCCTGGGAATACCAGGTGCTGTATTCTATTTTCATTTGGGGTAAAAAAAAATCATCCTTTCTCCTGTTTAAAGTCCTGTCTGGTGCCAGGTGCAATTGCTTAAGGCCACACCACCGTGAACACGCCCGATCTCGTCTGATCTCGGAAGCTAAGCACGGTCGGGCCTGGTTAGTACTTGGATAGGAGACCGCCTGGGAATACCAGGTGCTGTAATCTATTTTCATTTGGGGTAAAAAAAATCATCCTTTCTCCTGTTTAAAGTCCTGTCTGGTGCCATGACTAATTGCTTAAGGCCACACCACCGTGAAAACGCCCGATCTCGTCTGATCTCGGAAGCTAAGCACGGTCGGGCCTGGTTAGTACTTGGATGGGAGACCGCCTGGGAATACCAGGTGCTGTATTCTATTTTCATTTGTGGTAAAAAAAATCATCCTTTCTCCTGTTTAAAGTCCTGTCTGGTGCCATGAGTAATTGCTTAAGGCCACACCACCGTGAACACGCCCGATCTCGATTGATCTCGGAAGCTAAGCACAGTCTGGACTGGTTAGTACTTGGATGGGAGACCGCCTGGGAATACCAGGTGCTGTATTCAATTTTCATTTGGGGTAAAAAAAAATCATCCTTTCTCCTGTTTAAAGTCCTGTCTGGTGCCATGAGTAATTGCTGAAGGCCACACCACCGTGAATACGGCCGATCTCGTCTGATCTCGGAAGCTAAGCACGGTCGGGCCTGGTTAGTACTTGGATGGGAGACCGCCTGGGAATACCAGGTGCTGTAATCTATTTTCATTTGTGGTAAAAAAAAACATCCTTTCTCCTGTTTAAAGTCCTGTCTGGTGCAATGAGTAATTGCTAAAGGCCACACCACCGTGAACACGCCCGATCTCGTCTGATCTCGGAAGCTAAGCACGGTCGGGCCTTGTTAGTACTTGGATGGGAGACCGCCTGGGAATACCAGGTGCTGTAATCTATTTTCATTTGGGGTAAAAAAAAATCATCCTTTCTCCTGTTTAAAGTCCTGTCTGGTGCCAGGTGCAATTGCTTAAGGCCACACCACCGTGAACACGCCCGATCTCGTCTGATCTCGGAAGCTAAGCACGGTCGGGCCTGGTTAGTACTTGGATGGGAGACCGCCTGGGAATACCAGGGGCTGTAATCTATTTTCATTTGGGGTAAAAAAAATCATCCTTCCTCCTGTTTAAAGTCCTGTCTGGTGCCAGGTGCAATTGCTTAAGGCCACACCACCGTGAACACGCCCGATCTCGTCTGATCTCGGAAGCTAAGCACTGTCGGGCCTGGTTAGTTCTTGGATGGGAGACCGCTTGGGAATACCAGGTGCTGTAATCTATTTTCATTTGTGGTAAAAAAAATCATCCTTTCTCCTGTTTAAAGTCCTGTCTGGTGCCATGAGTAATTGCTTAAGGCCACACCACCGTGAACACGCCCGATCTCGTCTGATCTCGGAAGCTGAGCACGGTCGGGCCTGGTTAGTACTTGGATGGGAGACCGCCTGGGAATACCAGGTGCTGTAATCTGTTTTCATTTGTGGTAAAAAAAATCATCCTTTCTCCTGTTTAAAGTCCTGTCTGGTGCCATGAGTAATTGCTTAAGGCCACACCACCGTGAACACGCCCGATCTCGTCTGATCTCGGAAGCTAAGCACGGTCGGGCTTGGTTAGTACTTGGATGGGAGACCGCCTGGGAATACCAGGTGCTGTAATCTATTTTCATTTGGGGTAAAAAAAATCATCCTTTCTCCTGTTTAAAGTCCTGTCTGGTGCCAGGTGCAAATGCTTAAGGCCACACCACCGTGAACACGCCCGATCTCGTCTGATCTCGGAAGCTAAGCACGGTCGGGGCTGGTTAGTACTTGGATGGGAGACCGCCTGGGAATAGCAGGTGCTGTAATCTATTTTCATTTGTGGTAAAAAAAATCATCCTTTCTCCTGTTTAAAGTCCTGTCTGGTGCCATGAGTAATTGCTTAAGGCCACACCACCGTGAACACGCCCGATCTCGTCTGATCTCTGAAGCTAAGCACGGTCGGGCCTGGTTAGTACTTGGATGGGAGACCGCCTGGGAATACCAGGTGCTGTAATCTATATCATTTGTGGTAAAAAAAATCATCCTTTCTCCTGTTTAAAGTCCTGTCTGGTGCCATGAGTAATTGCTTAAGGCCACACCACCGTGAACACGCCCGATCTCGTCTGATCTCGGAAGCTAAGCACGGTCGGGCCTGGTTAGTACTTGGATGGGAGACCGCCTGGGAATACCAGGTGCTGTAATCTATTTTCATTTGGGGTAAAAAAAATCATCCTTTCTCCTTTTTAAAGTCCTGTCTGGTGCCAGGTGCAATTGCTTAAGGCCACACCACCGTGAACACGCCCGATCTCGTCTGATCTCGGAAGCTAAGCACGGTCGGGCCTGGTTAGTACTTGGATGGGAGACCGCCTGGGAATACCAGGTGCTGTAATCTATTTTCATTTGGGGTAAAAAAAATCATCCTTTCTCCTGTTTAAAGTCCTGTCTGGTGCCCGGTGCAATTGCTTAAGGCCACACCACCGTGAACACGCCCGATCTCGTCTGATCTCGGAAGCTAAGCACGGTCGGGCCTGGTTAGTACTTGGATGGGAGACCGCCTGGGAATACCAGGTGCTGTAATCTATTTTCATTTGTGGTAAAAAAAAATCATCCTTTCTCATGTTTAAAGTCCTGTCTGGTGCCATGAGTAATTGCTTAAGGCCACACCACCGTGAACACGCCCGATCTCGTCTGATCTCGGAAGCTAAGCACGGTCGGGCCTGGTTAGTACTTGGATGGGAGACCGCCTGGGAATACCAGGTGCTGTAATCTTTTTTCATTTGGGGTAAAATAAATCATCCTTTCTCCTGTTTAAAGTCCTGTCTGGTGCCAGGTGCAATTGCTTAAGGCCACACCACCGTGAACACGCCCAATCTCGTCTGATCTCGGAAGCTAAGCACGGTCGGGCCTGGTTAGAACTTGGATGGGAGACAGCCTGGGAATACCAGGTGCTGTAATCTATTTTCATTTGGGGTAAAAAAAATCATCCTTTCTCCTGTTTAAAGTCCTGTCTGGTGCGAGGTGCAATTGCTTAAGGCCACACCACCGTGAATACGACCGATCTCGTCTGATCTCGGAAGCTAAGCACGGTCGGGCCTGGTTAGTACTTGGATGGGAGACCGCCTGGGAATACCAGGTGCTGTAATCTTTTTTCATTTGGGGTAAAATAAATCATCCTTTCTCCTGTTTAAAGTCCTGTCTGGTGCCAGGTGCAATTGCTTAAGGCCACACCACCGTGAACACGCCCAATCTCGTCTGATCTCGGAAGCTAAGCACGGTCGGGCCTGGTTAGAACTTGGATGGGAGACAGCCTGGGAATACCAGGTGCTGTAATCTATTTTCATTTGTGGTAAAAAAAATCATCCTTTCTCCTGTTTAAAGTCCTGTCTGGTGCCATGAGTAATTGCTTAAGGCCACACCACCGTGAACACGCCCGATCTCGTCTGATCTCGGAAGCTAAGCACGGTCGGGCCTGGTTAGTACTTGGATGGGAGACCGCCTGGGAATACCAGGTGCTGTAATCTATTTTCATTTGGGGTAAAAAAAATCATCCTTTCTCCTGTTTAAAGTCCTGTCTGGTGCGAGGTGCAATTGCTTAAGGTCACACCACCGTGAACACGCCCGATCTCGTCTGATCTCGGAAGCTAGGCACGGTCGGGCCTGGTTAGTACTTGGATGGGAGACCGCCTGGGAATACCAGGTGCTGTAATCTATTTTCATTTGTGGTAAAAAAAAAAATCATCCTTTCTCCTGTTTAAAGTCCTGTCTGATGCCATGAGTAATTGCTTAAGGCCACACCACCGTGAACACGCCCGATCTCGTCTGATCTCGGAAGCTAAGCACGGTCGGGCCTGGTTAGTACTTGGATGGGAGACCGCCTGAGAATACCAGGCGCTGTAATCTATTTTCATTTGGGGAAAAAAAAATGATCCTTTCTCCTGTTTAAAGTCCTGTCTGGTGCCAGGTGCAATTGCTTAAGGCCACACCACCATGAACACGCCCGATCTCGTCTGATCTCGGAAGCTAAGCACGGTCGGGCCTGGTTAGTACTTGGATGGGAGACCGCCTGGGAATACTAGGTGCTGTATTCTATTTTCATTTGTGGTAAAAAAAATCATCCTTTCTCCTGTTTAAAGTCCTGTCTGGTGCCATGAGTAATTGCTTAAGGCCACACCACCGTGAACACGCCCGATCTCGACTGATCTCGGAAGCTAAGCACAGTCTGGACTGGTTAGTACTTGGATGGGAGACCGCCTGGGAATACCAGGTGCTGTATTCTATTTTCATTTGGGGTAAAAAAAAATCATCCTTTCTCCTGTTTAAAGTCCTGTCTGGTGCCAGGTGCAATTGCTTAAGGCCACACCACCGTGAACACGCCCGATCTCGTCTGATCTCGGAAGCTAAGCACGGTCGGGCCTGGTTAGTACTTGGATAGGAGACCGCCTGGGAATACCAGGTGCTGTAATCTATTTTCATTTGGGGTAAAAAAAATCATCCTTTCTCCTGTTTAAAGTCCTGTCTGGTGCCATGACTAATTGCTTAAGGCCACACCACCGTGAACACGCCCGATCTCGTCTGATCTCGGAAGCTAAGCACGGTCGGGCCTGGTTAGTACTTGGATGGGAGACCGCCTGGGAATACCAGGTGCTGTATTCTATTTTCATTTGTGGTAAAAAAAATCATCCTTTCTCCTGTTTAAAGTCCTGTCTGGTGCCATGAGTAATTGCTTAAGGCCACACCACCGTGAACACGCCCGATCTCGACTGATCTCGGAAGCTAAGCACGGTCGGGCCTGGTTAGTACTTGGATGGGAGACCGCCTGGGAATACCAGGTGCTGTAATCTATTTTCATTTGGGGTAAAAAAAATCATCCTTTCTCCTTTTTAAAGTCCTGTCTGGTGCCAGGTGCAATTGCTTAAGGCCACACCACCGTGAACACGCCCGATCTCGTCTGATCTCGGAAGCTAAGCACGGTCGGGCCTGGTTAGTACTTGGATGGGAGACCGCCTGGGAATACCAGGTGCTGTAATCTATTTTCATTTGGGGTAAAAAAAATCATCCTTTCTCCTGTTTAAAGTCCTGTCTGGTGCCCGGTGCAATTGCTTAAGGCCACACCACCGTGAACACGCCCGATCTCGTCTGATCTCGGAAGCTAAGCACGGTCGGGCCTGGTTAGTACTTGGATGGGAGACCGCCTGGGAATACCAGGTGCTGTAATCTATTTTCATTTGGGGTAAAAAAAATCATCCTTTCTCCTGTTTAAAGTCCTGTCTGGTGCCAGGTTCAATTGCTTAAGGCCACACCACCGTGAACACGCCCGATCTCGTCTGATCTCGGAAGCTAAGCACGGTCGGGCCTGGTTAGTACTTGGATGGGAGACCGCCTGGGAATACCAGGTGCTGTAATCTATTTTCATTTGGGGTAAAAAAAAATCATCCTTTCTCCTGTTTAAAGTCCTGTCTGGTGCGAGGTGCAATTGCTTAAGGTCACACCACCGTGAACACGCCCGATCTCGTCTGATCTCGGAAGCTAGGCACGGTCGGGCCTGGTTAGTACTTGGATGGGAGACCGCCTGGGAATACCAGGTGCTGTAATCTATTTTCATTTGTGGTAAAAAAAAAATCATCCTTTCTCCTGTTTAAAGTCCTGTCTGATGCCATGAGTAATTGCTTAAGGCCACACCACCGTGAACACGCCCGATCTCGTCTGATCTCGGAAGCTAAGCACGGTCGGGCCTGGTTAGTACTTGGATGGGAGACCGCCTGAGAATACCAGGCGCTGTAATCTATTTTCATTTGGGGAAAAAAAAATGATCCTTTCTCCTGTTTAAAGTCCTGTCTGGTGCCAGGTGCAATTGCTTAAGGCCACACCACCATGAACACGCCCGATCTCGTCTGATCTCGGAAGCTAAGCACGGTCGGGCCTGGTTAGTACTTGGATGGGAGACCGCCTGGGAATACCAGGTGCTGTATTCTATTTTCATTTGTGGTAAAAAAAATCATCCTTTCTCCTGTTTAAAGTCCTGTCTGGTGCCATGAGTAATTGCTTAAGGCCACACCACCGTGAACACGCCCGATCTCGACTGATCTCGGAAGCTAAGCACAGTCTGGACTGGTTAGTACTTGGATGGGAGACCGCCTGGGAATACCAGGTGCTGTATTCTATTTTCATTTGGGGTAAAAAAAAATCATCCTTTCTCCTGTTTAAAGTCCTGTCTGGTGCCAGGTGCAATTGCTTAAGGCCACACCACCGTGAACACGCCCGATCTCGTCTGATCTCGGAAGCTAAGCACGGTCGGGCCTGGTTAGTACTTGGATAGGAGACCGCCTGGGAATACCAGGTGCTGTAATCTATTTTCATTTGGGGTAAAAAAAATCATCCTTTCTCCTGTTTAAAGTCCTGTCTGGTGCCATGACTAATTGCTTAAGGCCACACCACCGTGAACACGCCCGATCTCATCTGATCTCGGAAGCTAAGCACGGTCGGGCCTGGTTAGTACTTGGATGGGAGACCGCCTGGGAATACCAGGTGCTGTATTCTATTTTCATTTGTGGTAAAAAAAATCATCCTTTCTCCTGTTTAAAGTCCTGTCTGGTGCCATGAGTAATTGCTTAAGGCCACACCACCGTGAACACGCCCGATCTCGACTGATCTCGGAAGCTAAGCACGGTCGGGCCTGGTTAGTACTTGGATGGGAGACCGCCTGGGAATACCAGGTGCTGTAATCTATTTTCATTTGGGGTAAAAAAAATCATCCTTTCTCCTTTTTAAAGTCCTGTCTGGTGCCAGGTGCAATTGCTTAAGGCCACACCACCGTAAACACGCCCGATCTCGTCTGATCTCGGAAGCTAAGCACGGTCGGGCCTGGTTAGTACTTGGATGGGAGACCGCCTGGGAATACCAGGTGCTGTAATCTATTTTCATTTGGGGTAAAAAAAATCATCCTTTCTCCTGTTTAAAGTCCTGTCTGGTGCCCGGTGCAATTGCTTAAGGCCACACCACCGTGAACACGCCCGATCTCGTCTGATCTCGGAAGCTAAGCACGGTCGGGCCTGGTTAGTACTTGGATGGGAGACCGCCTGGTAATACTAGGTGCTGTAATCTATTTTCATTTGGGGTAAAAAAAATCATCCTTTCTCCTGTTTAAAGTCCTGTCTGGTGCCAGGTGCAATTGCTTAAGGCCACACCACCGTGAACACGCCCGATCTCGTCTGATCTCGGAAGCTAAGCACGGTCGGGCCTGGTTAGTACTTGGATGGGAGACCGCCTGGGAATACCAGGTGCTGTAATCTATTTTCATTTGTGGTAAAAAAAAATCATCCTTTCTCATGTTTAAAGTCCTGTCTGGTGCCATGAGTAATTGCTTAAGGCCACACCACAATGAACACGCCCGATCTCGTCTGATCTCGGAAGCTAAGCACGGTCGGGCCTGGTTAGTACTTGGATGGGAGACCGCCTGGGAATACCAGGTGCTGTAATCTTTTTTCATTTGGGGTAAAATAAATCATCCTTTCTCCTGTTTAAAGTCCTGTCTGGTGCCAGGTGCAATTGCTTAAGGCCACACCACCGTGAACACGCCCAATCTCGTCTGATCTCGGAAGCTAAGCACGGTCGGGCCTGGTTAGAACTTGGATGGGAGACAGCCTGGGAATACCAGGTGCTGTAATCTATTTTCATTTGGGGTAAAAAAAATCATCCTTTCTCCTGTTTAAAGTCCTGTCTGGTGCGAGGTGCAATTGCTTAAGGCCACACCACCGTGAACACGCCCGATCTCGTCTGATCTCGGAAGCTAAGCACGGTCGGGCCTGGTTAGTACTTGGATGGGAGACCGCCTGGGAATACCAGGTGCTGTAATCTATTTTCATTTGGGGTAAAAAAAATCATCCTTTCTCCTGTTTAAAGTCCTGTCTGGTGCCAGGTTCAATTGCTTAAGGCCACACCACCGTGAACACGCCCGATCTCGTCTGATCTCGGAAGCTAAGCACGGTCGGGCCTGGTTAGTACTTGGATGGGTGACCGCCTGGGAATACCAGGTGCTGTAATCTATTTTCATTTGGGGTAAAAAAAATCATCCTTTCTCCTGTTTAAAGTCCTGTCTGGTGCCAGGTGCAATTGCTTAAGGCCACACCACCGTGAACACGCCCGATCTCGTCTGATCTCGGAAGCTAAGCACGGTCGGGCCTGGTTAGTACTTGGATGGGAGTCCGCCTGGGAATACCAGGTGCTGTAATCTTTTTTCATTTGGGGTAAAAAAAATCATCCTTTCTCCTGTTTAAAGTCCTGTCTGGTGCCAGGTGCAATTGCTTAAGGCCACACCACCGTGAACACGCCCAATCTCGTCTGATCTCGGAAGCTAAGCACGGTCGGGCCTGGTTAGTACTTGGATGGGAGACAGCCTGGGAATACTAGGTGCTGTAATCTATTTTCATTTGTGGTAAAAAAAATCATCCTTTCTCCTGTTTAAAGTCCTGTCTGGTGCCATGAGTAATTGCTTAAGGCCACACCACCGTGAACACGCCCGATCTCGTCTGATCTCGGAAGCTAAGCACGGTCGGGCCTGGTTAGTACATGGATGGGAGACCGCCTGGGAATACCAGGTGCTGTAATCTATTTTCATTTGGGGTAAAAAAAATCATCCTTTCTCCTGTTTAAAGTCCTGTCTGGTGCCAGGTGCAATTGCTTAAGGCCACACCACCGTGAACACGCCCGATCTCGTCTGATCTCGGAAGCTAAGCACGGTCGGGGCTGGTTAGTCCTTGGATGGGAGACCGCCTGGGAATACCAGGTGCTGTAATCTACTTTCATTTGTGGTAAAAAAAATCATCCTTTCTCCTGTTTAAAGTCCTGTCTGGTGCCAGGTGCAATTGCTTAAGGCCACACCACCGTGAACACGCCCGATCTCTTCTGATCTCGGAAGCTAAGCACGGTCGGGCCTGGTTAGTACTTGGATGGGAGACCGCCTGGGAATACCAGGTGCTGTAATCTATTTTCATTTGTGGTAAAAAAAATCATCCTTTCTCCTGTTTAAAGTCCTGTCTGGTGCCATGAGTAATTGCTTATGGCCACACCACCGTGAACACGGCCGTTCTCGTCTGATCTCGGAAGTTAAGCACAGTCGGGCCTGGTTAGTACTTGGATGGGAGACCGCCTGGGAATACCAGGTGCTGTGATCTATTTTCATTTGGGGTAAAAAAAATCATCCTTTCTCCTGTTTAAAGTCCTGTCTGGTGCCAGGTGCAATTGCTTAAGGCCACACCACAGTGAACACGCCCAATCTAGTCTGATCTCGGAAGCTAAGCACGGTCGGGCCTGGTTAGTACTTGGATGGGAGACCGCCTGGGAATACCAGGTGCTGTAATCTATTTTCATTTGTGGTAAAAAAAATCATCCTTTCTCCTGTTTAAAGTCCTGTCTGGTGCTATGAGTAATTGCTTAAGGCAACACCACCGTGAACACGCCCGATCTCGTCTGATCTCGGAAGCTAAGCACGGTCGGGCCTGGTTAGAACTTGGATGTGAGACCGCCTGGGAATACCAGGTGCTGTAATCTATTTTCATTTGGGGAAAAAAAAATCATCCTTTCTCCTGTTTAAAGTCCTGTCTGGTGCCAGGTGCAATTGCTTATGGGCACACCACCGTGAACACGCCCGATCTCGTTTGATCTCGGAAGCTAAGCACGGTCGGGCCTGGTTAGTACTTGGATGGGAGACCGCCTGGGAATACCAGGTGCTATAATCTATTTTCATTTGGGGTAAAAAAAATCATCCTTTCTCCTGTTTAAAGTCCTGTCTGGTGCCAGGTGCAATTGCTTATGGGCACACCACCGTGAACACGCCCGATCTCGTTTGATCTCGGAAGCTAAGCACGGTCGGGCCTGGTTAGTACTTGGATGGGAGACCGCCTGGGAATACCAGGTGCTATAATCTATTTTCATTTGGGGTAAAAAAAATCATCCTTTCTCCTGTTTAAAGTCCTGTCTGGTGCCATGAGTAATTGCTTAAGGCCACACCACCGTGAACACGCCCGATCTCATCTGATCTCGGAAGCTAAGCACGGTCGGGCCTGGTTAGTACTTGGATGGGAGACCGCCTGGGAATACCAGGTGCTGTAATCTATTTTCATTTGTGGTAAAAAAAATCATCCTTTCTCCTGTTTAAAGTCCTGTCTGGTGCCATGAGTAATTGCTTAAGGCCACACCACCGTG